>NC_087220.1:47951256-48031256 GCF_015104395.2 Macrobrachium nipponense
TGAAAATGAAAATAAATAACATCTGTCCTAAATCTACCAGTACAGTCAATACAATTAAAGATGTGTCCTCCACTATTACTGTGAGCTAGCTCTGTGCCTAAAGTCTCATTTCAAAATCCAGTTGAGGTTTGTGAAAAGTTTTGACCACAGTATGACCAGGATCATTATGAATGACAAGCGCCTCAGCGGCTTGGTTGGTATGGTATTAGCGTCCCACCTTCGTGGTCGCGGGTTCAATTCTCGGCCATTACACTGAGGAGTGAGAGAGGTGTATTTCTGGTGATAGAAGTTCACTCTCGACGTGGTTCAGAAGTCCTGTAAAGTCGTTAGTCCCGTTGCTGAATAACCACTGGTTTCATGCAATGTAAAAACACCACACAAACAAACATTATGAATGACAGAATAGGAGAGAGGTGTCCCTAATGGCTAGAAAATAGATGAGAAGTCGGGGAAAATAGCTCATCTTAATAATAGTCCATACCAATTCTAGTTATTAATGTTTCTAACTCTGCCTTATGGGAATTCAGGCAGAGCAGAGGAGAATGGAGGACTTTTCATGATTAACCGACTTCTGATGCATCTATCGCAAATCCAATGCACATAAACAGTTTAGACAGGTTCCTGGATATCCTGCAGAGGCCATGTTGTAGTGCAGCTGGTCACTTGACCCTAACAAAGGCCTGCTATTTATTTCAACCTGCCACCTTGTCCATTCACAAGTCAATCACTGCTTTCAATTATTCCATTAAATAATTAATAGTACAAGTCTATTTTGTGGGGCCAAGGTGGAATTTTTTTTCACTTACTCTCATGCTAGAGTGTTTTACCAACAGGCAGTAAGTCCATTCACTTACAAAGGGTCGTTACGACCGAAATATATCGGCACTAATCGTTTTTCAGTTTCCTCCGTGGCATCACCTTTATATATACATATAGCATCATGTTTTATATATTTCGTGATCAAGTTATTCTCTTACTTAGTTACACAGTACTATACTGTACAGTTCTCGGCAAAACAGAAGGTCGAGGAGCTGGTAAGGCAAAGCTTAGCAGACAACATGGCAATGTAAGGACTGCACCATGAACAATACCCTTCTATTTCTGTCTGCCCTTGATCCCAATATATTAGTTTTAAAAAAGGGCAATGTTGGGGAGTGGGAGAAAGACAGTGTAAGCGTTCAGAAAAATAGTGTACAATAGTACACTTACTATGTTAGATAAAAATATGAAACCAGAAATTAGAGCCAAAATACTGGTACCCATAGTTATTTCCTTTACACCTAAATTTGTGGAATGTTACTCAGAAGCCGTTTTGATTTGTTACATTTTTGTATATTTCCGTTTTGCGGTTGGCCTTTTTAAAATTTTTTTTTATATAATAAACATATGGTCTAGTGAATTTACTACCAGTTTACAGATATGCTGCGTTTGGGAACTACTTGTAAGTATCACTACACGTACTACATTAACACTGTTTTGCCTTGATGGTATTATTGAAAGCTGACCTCAACTCCTCACAAATTATGTGAAAGAATTAGCAATTTCTCTCTCTCTCTCTCTCTCTCTCTCTCTCTCTCTCTCTCTCTCTCTCTCTCTCTCTCTCTCTCTCTCTCTCTCTCTCTCTCTCTCTCTCTCTCTCTCTCTCTCTCTCTCTCTCTCTCTCTCGTGTCAAGAAAGAGATTGTTCCCCACTCTTTGGAGTCAAGAAAAACATTGAAATATTGGAAGCTGCCAAATATTGCATCAGTAGTCCTAGATTGATTTACCTCAGTTACTGGGAAGATACTACACTGTAACATAGACTTTTAGAATCAAACAGTGTACTTCATGGACTTCATTGAAGATCATGCTTAACTAACCAGTTATACTTCTTACATGACTATGGTTGGCATGGGTAAATAGCATAGCTAATATGCTATCTTTAATTTGAGATTGAACATGACATAGTGCCACATCGAGAATTAATAGGAACAGTTGGCCAAATGTGCCTGAGTGTTTGGCTTGACAACTTAAATTTCTTGGATCAAGGAGTAAGCACATTTTATAGCAGATGAAATCAAAAGTTCAGCGTGGTACAAAGGAAAGAGAATTTGATTTCTCGGCTAGCAAAGGTGTGTAAGGGGGAAGTGTATGATATCTGAGAGACTGGGAAAGATAAGGGATCAGTTGGAAATGACAGTTGAATAAGGGAAAAGGTCCTATAGCAAGAAGCATGCAATAATAGTTGAGTATAAAATCAACCAGATTTTCAAACTAGAAGGCTGTCCAGTAATCCATGAGCTTAACAGCATACAATATGGAACCCTGACATGGAAGAGAGCCTTAAAGTAATGGAATACAAAAGAAAAGAACCATTGTAAATTATTAAGATTGACCTTGCTTTGAAAAACTGGAGATGGTATAAGAGAAGAGTTAGAATAATTGTCATTTTGGCTGCTCACAAGAGATCAGAATTATGGGCTGCCATTGTACAAGGCCCTTTGGGTTTGTTTAATCCAAGCCAGCTGCAAGTTTAAATGGAATTTAGTGAGGTAGAGGGTACTGATAAGGCTGGATGACGGTATTGTAATACGACTACTATAGCAAGAAGATTGGTGAAAGTAACAGAAATACAAGAATAGACAAAAATATTCATCTAGGAACAACAATGAGCTGATAAATGTATATCAAAAGTAATTGTGGAAGTCATGAAGGAGGGCAGATAAAAGGAAGGACCCTAGTACAGTATGTCCTTGACTACGACGGGGGATCCGTTCCAGCGTCACGCCCTAAGTTGATTTTGCTGTAAGTCTGCTTCTCGCCATTAGCTTGATGCCAGTTCTTGCCATCAATGGCACTTACAATGCCGTAGCTGGATGCAACAAGAAGTTAACGGCTCTGGAAAAGTAATGTAAAGATACAGACAAGCTACTGTTAACTATAGACTGCGGAAAGTTTTTATAATATATATATAGGAAGCTGAGGTTGACGTAGTCATTAAAATGACTGTGTGGCTGGCTGAGTTGGGAAATACTGCTGGGTAGTGAACCCAGTGGTGCATGCTAGTAGGCAAATTACAATGTTTCAACAAATTATGTCTTGGAGGAGATATAACGTTTCTGTTACAAGATTTGAGAAGGCAAGAAAGGAGTAACTGTATCTGGGATTGTATAGGGAATAGCCTGAGTACTGGTAAATAATAATCCATCAGTACAGAGAGCAGTGACTGGTCATGTTTACAAAGTGTATTTCTCCATGTACTGGAGGGTAGTGAAAAAAAATTTTTGGAAAGGGGTAACTGGAAAATGCTAAGCTCCTAGCCAGTATGTGGGAAAATCATATTACAAAGAAGTGCTGTTTTGGCTGTTCTGTGCCAAGACAATAAATTTATCTAAAAGTTCCAGATGGTTTGGACATGTCATGAGAACTGAAGATCAGTTAATGAGAAGTAAGTGGGACACGAAGCACCAGACATTCATTGGAAAAGACCACCACCACCAAGGAAGACTTAATCCTGATGTGAGTTGGGCAGAAATTCCAAAGGACAAGGAGAAGGATAAAACTCATTTCATATCTCGTATCTTGGCTCCATAAAGGGAAAATCTTGCACTGTATTGTGATGGGAATCTGTTCTGCAAAAATTTGTTAAGTCTCCCATCATGTTTACCTTTTATAAAAGTAACAATTGAGAAAAGTGAATGAGATTATACTTCATAATTAGTACTGTATACCATTGACATTTGAGATGCCACATTTATGGATATGTTGCATCGTATGCACACAGCTCTTCCGTACGTGGAAGAGATTCAGATTTTTGGAAATACAAGAGTAGGATTGCATTCCTCTCATTAGTTCCAGGCTTGGCCTCAAATTTCCAGCCTCAAAAGCGAGCAATCAGTCAAGAGTTCTGTTCCTGTAGCTGTTAAATTTCACCTGTGATTTAATTGCAGTCATGCAAGTTAAAATTTCATTGGTATGCACTGACCTCTTGTGTGTCATTTTCTTTTTGAAAAATCCTTTCAAGTGACAGGTAGTTTCCTTCTTTGTAATCTTGTGAAAGGTCCACTGAAATTCCCACTACCAGTGGTCGACATTCCCTTGTGGCAGGATAAACATCTACAGGTGATTAAATGTTTTTCCTATAGGCATAACTGTACAATAGTAGCTCAGGTGATGTATTAAGTGCTGTGACTAGTAATTCACTGGGCAAATCACAATGGAATTTAAGCTGCTTGAGTAATTGAAATATATTGCTCAAATTTGCATTTGGTTGTGACTGCATTACCAAGTAGCTACTTTTTTTTTTCTGTGAGTGATGTTAATTTATTTGGAGTAAAATGTTTTACCATGCAATATAGAGGCATACAGTATTTGCTGTGATGGTTTGGACATGACTGAACCATTGGCCCTGTTTAATAGAAATAACTAAAGGGGTTATTGACCTGATGCTGCAGAAATTAAAACTACAGAATGCTAATGATATAAAAAAGAAAAAGGTACCTCCAGTGATCTCAAGAGGCTCTCTTACTTTAAAATTATGCATGCACAAATGCTTAAAAAAGCAGTGCTATGATTGAACTGCCTAGTTAGTGAATAGTACTGAAATTGTGCACTTGTACTTCTCTGAGGTGATGACAAACCTCTGTCTAAAACTTGCTGCACTCCAGAATTTTTTTATAATTTGAAATAAGGTTATTATCACTAATGATTTGACTTAATGCTAAAGGGTCTCATGTTCATTCTTGAAATCTTCATCCATGAGTATGTATTGCCCATTCTGCACAAGTTGTAGAGAATTATGAAGTCGATTGCCCATTACAGTACCTGCAATTTGATTGTCAAATCATAACAGGTGGAGTGCTTCAATTGTTATGTTCTATCACTCCAAGAAGTGAGAGCGAAATCTCCATTATGGTTTCTTATTTCAAAGCTTGTAATTTTAGAATTTCATATGGAGAATTCTGTAGAGTTCAGCCTGTCATTTTCTGCATACTTGCATTAAAAAAAATTCCCAATAAGTACTCTCCAAAGAGATCGTACTAGGGTAAAGTAAATAGCACAGTATTGTATACGTCTTGTACTGTGAGATCTTAAGTGGAATGATAAAGTTGGATGTGCTATAGCAACTGAAGAAATAACTGTCTTGAATAGATTACCCCCTTGTTTCATCCACAACAAAAATGTATACTCTGGGAAAATATGTCTGAATATAGATTTATCATTTTTGTATGTGAAGATGCAAGTTCATTGTGATATCAGCTGTTTCATTACCATATGTGAAGGTTGTGCTTGTCCTGCAATCATAGACATATTGGTGACTTTTTGGTGTGTATCACCTGGGGGGGGGGGGGGGGTTGTTATAGATGTAATAAAAGTCACTGTAGTACAGGCAGGCCCCAGTTATTGGCGATCCAGTTTTATGGTGCTTGTCGAGTGCTGAAAATCTACATACTATCAGTAGTGCCATGAATTTCCAATTTTCTTTCGTCTGCGAATTTCACTTATCATCAAGCCGTCGGAGCGGAACCCTGCTGATAACCGGGGACTGCCTGTACGTAATTGCTCAATTACACATATCCCGTTTGGAGCTTTTAAACAAGTTGTCCAATTCATAAGGCAGACTTCAGAACACAAAGATATGAGGACTAGCATGATTTTAAGGAGGCTACATTTTGGACATGCATATCACCCCTAGCTATTACCTCTACTATTACAGAGTAGAACGCAGGTCCCAGTGTGCAAATCCTGTAAAAAAAAAAAATCTTAATTTAAAACAGTTGCTCCTCTTATTCACCATGTTTGAGAAAGGGTCTTGAGTGAGGTACTCAGCATTCAACAGGATAAGAGGCAATACTATCTAGTTTGAAAAGTTATAACACTGCATCTTAAATATTGTTTGAAGTTGTGCTTGACACAGGAAATAATGTAATTAGGCATCTAAAATCAAGGATCAATCTCTTCTATGTGTGTGTGAAAAGTTCTTGTGTTTTCTAGGGCAGTTTTACACTTCCAATCTGTATTCTTACGTGGGCTTAAAGACTTGAGAACAACAGTATTTTTAAGTGTCATTGTATGTTGTGTATAAAACTTCAGGCATACAAAACATACTGTGGTTCAAAATCAATAACAGTATCGAGCCCAGCTATTATGACTTTTGTAGGTTTAAAGTTTTTCCAACCAGTACTATTACCTTGGTGCTATCACTTCTTAGGTTGGAGTCTACATCAACTACAGACTGGCGTCATCCTTGGAGAAACAGAAGTTGTCACAGTAATTGAGATAGCTGAGTAGTAGCCTTAGACAATTTTATTAAAGACCATGTTAGGTCCTTTTGCAGCAAAATGAAGAAATCAATGAATAGTGGAATTCATTCCAATGATATCCAGTGTAAAGTTCAAGAAGTTATTCTACAAGCTGGGAGCAGCTGTGACAATGTGGACAATTAATTACAATATGAAGGTTTTAGTAAGACTCTTGTACTAATCTAAAATTACTGTAGAAATTGCCCTCTGGTAACAAAATTGAAATCAATATTTGTAAAGTACAGGCAGTCCTCAGGTTATGGTGGGGGTTCTGTTCCTGGCAGGGCGCTGTAAGCCAAAAATCACCTCGACCCAAATCATAATTATAATGGGGAATAAATGGCACTTACAGCACCGTAAGCCCAGGCTGCAACACTGTAAATTAGGTAACGGCGCTGTAAATCCACTTAAGATAAGAATTGTGGTTAACAGTGCTGCGAGGCAAACGCCTAAGTCAAGAATTATATAACCCGGGGACTGCCTTTACTGATTTTCAAGTTTTTTAATGCTCTTGAGTGAGGCTGGTAATCACAGTCGCCTGTGTTATTTTAGTAGAGTACCACATGATCCCAGGGAAGCCTTATACACATTTAGACAGCAGCTAAGTATATATACTTTGAATTACCCTTCCTTTCTCCAAGGAGATGCCTCCAAGGTTGCATCTCCTATTCTAGTTGCACTCGCTCTGCAGTCATACAAGAAACGGTTCCCACTAAATGTGGTTATGTACTAGTATACTACTGTATCTTCAAACACAAAAGGAAGATCCCTGTTTCATGATCATAGTGGTTTTTTTAATTTCTTCTCCAGAGATGGTTCTCATCCTTGGTTTGTGTATTGGTAAATTGAAGCTGTTCCTGTAAGTGTGACAAATCCAGAGTGACTAAGGAAGAGCTTTTCCATCAATTTCCATAGTATCTCATCTTATTTAGACCCTAGGAGTTAGAGATATGGCCAGACTTATCTTCTTCCCATCACCCAAGCTGAACGTGAAACGGGAAAGTGCCCCAGTGCTTGGCTTTGTAGCTATGCTTTCATGTTTTGTTAAGAGGAGGGCTTAGGTGTTTGTTGTATATGGCATCTAATGCAAGTAAATTGGCCTTGCAGCTAGGGATGCTACAAGGAAATTAGTTGAGTAGGTAAAGTGTTAAATGGAAGAAATATAAATCAGTCTGTATCCTTATGAACAATGATTTGAATTAGACTTGGCCTCCCCCCCTGTTAAAGGTGGTGCCTAGTTGAAATTTAAGAGAGCTAAAGGCAAATGCCAAATTTTATCAGTGAATTGACGTGTTATAGAATCTTTTTATGTTTGAAATAAAAAGTTAAAGGATTGTTTAAAACTGGTTACAAGTGTGAGAAAAATTGTCCTTTGGAAGGATGGAAATAGCTGTTGAAGAGAGACTTGTGCACCATCACAAGTTATAGGACCAGCAGAGAAATTCCGTAACTTTCATTTTAATTGAACTTTACATAAAAACCCTCCAAATTTTCACCATTCTGTAATTTGGCGCCATATTTAAGTTCCAGTCTTCCGTTCGACGGGGCATGTGAACCCGAAGCATTCACTGTTAACCCGGGAAATAATATTTGATGAATATATTTGAATAGCTATGTAACCTCAGAACTGCGCAAGATGAGTCCGATGCAACTTGGGGACTGCCTATAAACAGTACCCAGCCAAGGGAAGAAAAGAGCGCCTTAGTGGCGTGATTGGTATGGTCTTTGCCTGCCACCTCAGTGGCTGCGAGTTCAATTCTCAGTCATTCTATTGAGGAGTCAGATGTGTATTTTTGGTGATATCAGCGCCTCAGTGGCGTGATCAGTATGGTCTTGGCCTGCCACCTCGGTGGCTGCAAGTTCAATTCTCGGTCATTCCATTGAGGTTTGAGAGATGTGTATTTCTGGTGATAGAAGTTCACTTTTGACGTGGTTCAGCAGTCATGTGAAGCCGTTGGTTCCGTTGCTGAATAACCACTGGTTCCCTGCAACAAAAATAACATACAAACAAACAAACAAACAAACAAACAAAATTTCTGGTGGTAGAAATTCACTCTCGACGTGGTTTGGAACTCATGTAAAGCCGTTGGTCCCGTTGCGAATAACCACTGGTTCCATATAACATGAAAACACCATACAAACAAACAAGGGAAGAAAAGACTTTTGGGCTGCTTGCCATTTGTTCTACTTTTGAGATTGGTTACTGCAAAATTGATAGATGGATGTGCTTATGGAAGTAGCATTAAAAAAAAATTTCATATTTGCAACACTAACTAATCATGAATTTTAAAAATTTAAATGAAATTGCCAAAAAAGTAGTTTTATAGCAGGAAATTGAAAACCAGTAACTAATCACAGTACAAGGTGATTTAACAGCCAAATCCTGTAAACCAACAAGGCTTGTAACAACCAAAGGCCATAGACCTACAGTCAGTTATATTGATTAAGAGGCTACAAAGGGTACAGAAAATAGATTACTATTTGAAGGGGTTAGTGAACTGCTGGTAAAATTCAGAAGGATTATAATTTACCCCTTTCAATTGGTAATTTATGACAGCATCCATCTGTTGAAATATCAATGGGGTTGATGGCAGGGTATCAGCCATACCAAGGGATTTTGTAGGTTGAAAGGTTAGTGCACCAGATAGTATAAAAAATGAAAGGCTGGAACGGGTTGGCTCTATTACATAGAGGAAAAATGGGAAATACCAAAGAAGTGCTTATTTTAGTCTCATAACTTCCCAGCTGGTTCCATTTTTATATGGAGTCGCCGTTCGGGATGAGCCGTTTCCATCTATTTCTATGATTTCCTGAATTAAGGACAAATAAATCATTAGTAATGCAAGGTGCAATTTACCCAATGTAAATCTGAACAGAAGGCCTCATTCATAATGTCTGTCTTCATCCCTGAACCCCTCAATTTCTGTCATAATTTTTGTCAGTCTAGCCATTCACAGTGGGAATGGTAAGTGAAAGGATAGTCTGGCTTGGTGAGCCATTAAATTTTTTTATGTATTAAATCATACATTCACACACCCACTGAATTTTGCATCAAAATATGGAAGCTTAATAAAGAACCCGTCAAGGCTTAAGCAATATTTTCCATTTTGTCAGCAAGGTACTGTAGGATTTAAGGACATTTAATCAATAAGAAGGAAAAGAAGTTGGAAAAGGCTGCTGGCAGTCTTGCTTATTTAATATTTTTATTCTAGATAGGTAATGTTAACTGGTTGTATATTTCGTGATATACAGTCATCCGTGATTGTGCAAACAGGTGTGTGAAATTTTCTTTTCTCTCTAGTTACATATTGTCAGGTAGTTCACCAGCTGTATAGCTTATGCTTTTAGTGTCGTGCATGTTGTAAGTAGTGCTGCAATTAAGAATTGGTTTGAGATTGAATGTCTTCCTCTCTTTCCCACCGCTATCCCTACATTAAGGGGTAGGTTGCTGGATGCGCCTTCTCTACTGCCTTCTATCAAATGCATCATGCTCCACCAAACCTCTTCTCTCCATATCTTCCTTCACTTTATCTCACCATTTAATTACTTTATCTTACCATTTAATTCTCTGTCTCCCTCTTGATCTTCTTCCTCTTAACAGGTTCCTACCAAGCCCTCCTCACTCGTTCCTCATCATCCATCCTTAAAAAAACATCCCCGTACCATCTCAATTGTGATTTTTATTACCTCTGTAATCTTTACTAAGTCTGCCCTTCTTACAATTTTCCAATCTCTCAAGCAGCGATATTCCCATAATCCACTTCAGCATTCTCATCTCTGTTCTGTCAAGTTTTACTTCCTCTTTTCTTAAAGCCCAACTTTCTGATCCACACATCAACACTGATCTTATCAGTGTGCTATAGGTCTTGGCTTTTAGCTTGATTGTAATTTCCTTATCACATACTACTCCAGCTACCTCTCTCCATTTCCCCCTTGCAGATTTTATCCTGTCAGCTTCAGCCTCACATCCTCCCTCTTGGTTTAGAGTAGATCCTAAGTATTTAAACTTTTCCACCTGTTTTATAATTGAACCTCTTCTTTCTTCCATTACTATTCTGCCTTTAGCTTCCCTACTGCTCGGCAAAACCTCCGTTTTATTCACATTCACCTTTAAGCCACCCTTCTGTAAAAGACTCCTGCCACTCTACAATGTCTTATGCACATTCACTTTTATCCCTGGTGTAATCCAACACTAACTTCACTTCCAAGTTTTCTCTTATTATTTATGCGCACATTCTTTGGTAGTTTATCATCTCGATCAGTGTAACCAACTTTTCTGAGACTTTCCTCTTCAAATACCAAAACATCACTTCTCTTGGGATGCTATCTTATGCTTTTCCAGGTGTATAAATGCACAATAGAGCTCCTGGTTTCCCTCTGGCCTTGTTTCCTCTAGCTGTCTTGCTATGGAGATGGCATCCACCGTCCCTCTTCCCCTCTGATGAGAGGAAGAGGGACGGTGGATGCCATCCATAGTGCTGTTTCCTGATCTTTACCATTTCTCGTATTCTCTCATCCAATATCCTCTCTAAAACTCAATCCATGCTGTAATGTAACTACTTTAGATCCCTTTAAGACCCCATATGAAACAAAATTAACCAGAGCTATGTTTCAGTAGTTGTCTTACTGCTAGGGGCTTAAGTAACAGCTAAAAAATGTTGGCTTCTCCATTATACTTTCTTGGTGGGTCACATGTCTTCAGTATTGTAAATATGACACCAGCACTCCACACAGCCCTTTCAATTGTGGTTCATTTAGTTCTAAATCTTTGGGATTTTCATTTTGGTAATGCTATGGATTATTATGTCTCGCCATGACTCTATGACGCACTTTATGATCTTTCAACATATAGAAAGTAATTTTCAAATTTCTGACCATTTGTGATCCAGCAGACCAGCCTCGGTTTATAGGGGGTGTATGACATCACAGCAGATCAGCTAGAGACAGTAATCAAAGTTCTAGAATTCAGTCACAAAATTGTAACTTTTCTTTGCCAATGCCTTTGGCAAACTTGACTGCATGCTGTTCAGTAAGCTCAAAGGAAAGTAGATGAGTACATGTATAGAAGCCTAACTACAATAAATATCAGGTTCTCATAAGGACAACTTCTCAGTTTTATTAGCAACTTAGCATGCAAAGTTTCTGCAAAGTCAAACATGGAAACTGAAGCATCAGAATTTCATAGATAATGCAGGCTGTACCTTTGGCAGCCTCAATAGGGTTAACTTGAACAAAAACAGGTTAGTTTTAAAAAGAAAAAGGATCTTAATACAATTTGCGTGCTCTGGAAAATGACTAGATTAATTTACTTGCTCACCTGTATGGTCAACATACCAAACAACATATGCCAAGTACATCTAGTAGAAGTGGTTTGCTTTACAACTTTACAAATAAGTTGAAAATCTATATCACCCTTATTGCGCTAGTCTCCAGTACCATGAAATAGTGCTGCTATAAAAATCAATTTACCAGCACCACCCAGTGAGAAGAGAAAAAAACTGCCCTTCATTAGACTGAAGACTGTGAAACTAGTAGCATCCAGCTTTCATTTTTAACTGAAGTAATACACCTATAAATTCAGAGAGTGTAGTCCAAGCCTACCATAAAACCCAGTGGCAATAGAAAAGAAGAAATATTATTTTCATTTCTTCCATCATAATGCTAGAACTGCTGTTGGATGGTTTACCAAGATTGCTATTGTATCGTCTCGACTAACCGACCCCCTTTGCTTCTTAACCCTTACATCAGTACATATGAATCTTAAGTAGATAAGCTCCTGGATATCCTACATTAAAAGCTGTGCTATAATGCATGCAACAGTCACATGCCCTATTTTGAGTGAAAGGATCAATTTTAATTCATATTTGTGGTATTTACCTTTGTATGCTGACAGAACAGTTGTTTACTGAACTACATTTTTTATAGCATAGTCATTGTCTTTTCCTCAAGGAATAACTTTTCCATGGTCTATCCAGAGCTCCATGGTGACCAGACTAATGTCAAACAATTCTCTGAACTGGTCGTATGGCCGGGTATTGTATCGTAATTATAAACATTGCAACACGTGATAGAGTATAAATGGACTCTGGATAATAGGGCACTTTTTGTTATCCTCAGCGAAACGCTAATACAGGCAGTCCCCGGTTATCAGCGGGGGTTCTGTTCTCAGCGGGTTGCTGGTAAGCGAAAACGGCCATTAACCGAAACTGTGATTTATGGCGCCAAGTTTCATTAGGTATGTTATGGAGCCATAACTCTACTATCAGCACCTTATGTCGCCATTAATCGGGAACTGCCCATACCCAGTTTACCTACTATATCAAAACTGCAAGGAGGAGAAGTGGTTATGTGCATACAAGTTATATTGTTTTCATACAACCAAAATTCGACCAAGACGCCATTCCTTTCTCTGCTCGGTGAAGAAACCAGAGCTCAGAGAAGTCTGTTCTTATTGATTCAGCTAGGTGCATAGCTTCAAGTTCTAGTTAAAAGATTTTTTAGTTTAGATTGTGGAGCAATGATTTGTGAGTGAAAAGGCGTGATTGGCTCATTTTGCCAGCGCACAGAGGGGCTTCTTACGATTATGATCATAAGGCTAGCTTCGAGAATTTTCTTCTTCGTTTATTAATTTCATTACAATGGTCCCCCTGTATTCGCAGGGGATGCGTACCTGACACACACACGGCGAATGGTTAGAATCCTTGAATAGAGTTGGAACCCTTATGAAAACGCTGAAATGGCCTATTTTGGTAGTTAAAACCCAAGAAAACTCCACTAAAAATTTTTATACCTGGTTTTTTTTATAGTTTTATCACTAAAGGTGCATTTTATGGTGAAATTGCTTTTAAAAAACCAGGAATTTCTGGATACTTTTCAGAGGAAAATACTGCAAAGTTGAAATTTCCACAAATAATTGGTAGATATGGTCCAGAGAGAAATTTGCGAATCCAGAGAATGCAAATAAGGGGGCCCCACTGTACCAAGGTTCATGGAAACTTATAAGTTGAAAGCTAATTGCACAAATTTAGTTTAAAATTTTGTAGTTTATAGTGTGCATGAAAAGCCGTAAAACACCTTTTTTCGCCAGCACACATCACTGCAAGCAATTTAGGATCATTAACTCCAAGTTTCATTCTTTGCTTATTGATTTCATTACTGAAGTTCATGAAACTCCCAACTTGAAAGCCGAATGTGTAATTTCAAGTTCCAGCTAATAAAATTTTTAGTTTAGACTGTGGAACAGTGATTTTAATGTGCATGAAAAACAGTAAACCGTCTTTTTCACCAGTACATGGCGCTTCTTGCATTTTGCAGTTGCCAGCTGTTTGTAGAAGCGAAAGTTTTTTTTCACCTTACTGGGTGTCTCAATATAATAGAAGACTCCTTATCAAGGAAAATGACAGCCTCACCTGAATGGAATTGGACAACTACTCTTTCAGAAAATAGCCAACATGCTTCCACAAATGGAAATGAACCTGTTCGCCACATATGAGAATCACAAACTTCCAGGCAAGCAACAGCAAGCATTGCCTTCCTGTAAGACTAACAGATGGAGGACGACATATCCTTTCCTCCATAGTTACAGATTTTGAGGATGTTGAGCAAACTCCTATACTACTAAGGATCAGCTCACTTAATATAGCCCCAAATTAGCCAAACAGGCATAAGTTCCTATTAGTATGTACTATATTAGTGGGTGAAGAGATGAATTCCAAAACTGTCCGCTGTTTTATCCCAGTTAGTAGGAGGGAAAGTGGTTTTAAGGATTGTCATTTCTAAGCCAAGACCTTCACGAGTGGATTTTCTTAAATATTTATACCATGAAAATTACTCGTCCAACATTGCTAAGTACAGACTTCATATATCTGGTAGTACCAGTATGTGCAGTATGTACGGAAGATATAGTTACATTATATCCATGCCAAGAACCCAGTCAAAATTCTAGTGAAACAAATTTTAAATTTCTTATTCTATTGAAGACAAATAAATACCTTGCAGTTACAGAAATTGTAGAATGCAAGGCAACATTGACAGGATCATTGATTTATGATTTCCTGATTTGACTAGTATAGGAGTTGTCACTTCCCTTCTTCAGTCCTTTGCACTACAAAGATCAGCTCGAGAAGGCTTCCAGTTACTTGGTCCCTGAACAAGGTGCTTAGACTTCAATCAGTCCTGCTATTCAGTGGACCTGATACAAACTACGGGTCTTCCTCGTAGAGGGGGACAATCACAACTCACAAGCTTCAGTATGCAATGTTCTTGATTGCATTAGCATCAGGAGCTCGTATTAGCAACTAGGTTCCCTTAGATGGGGATAATACATAGAGTAAAAAGCTGACAATCGGTTTTTATTGTCCTCTGGCCTGTCATTCCTGGCCAAGAATGGGACCCCTTTAAGAAGGAAATTATTTTGAGTAAACTACAGTTAACAGATATAACATTATGCCCAGTTCATGAACTTGGGTTAACCTAGAGGTCATGTCAGACATCCCAAAAGGTCAGTTGTTTCCTACTCACTAGTAACACTTGCCACAACCTTGAATGAATTCGACTACATTGTGTATCGGTACGTGGCAAAGATGTTTTGACCCATAGGCACTGCAGCGGCAAACCATGGGTCTTCCCAACACGTGAGTATGCTAATTATCGCTGGGGGTGGTTTGACAACGCTGCAACCATACCCAGCATGCCTAGGTAAGTCACAACAGAACTTCACCCTAAAAACCGTAAGTCTGCACTTAGTTTCTTGTTATTTGCTACCAAACCTAAAGGTGTTTGAAATAGATAATGAGGCCTTGAAATTTAGTGGCATGGCCCTGGACCAGGAAAATTTTGGGGTTTATGATTAGAATCCAAGTGCTTTTCATCACCCGTCCATTTCTTTGTAAAGCTCCTTGAGGATGAGACAGTGACCACACTATCAAAAAACATGTTTTGATGTAGGAAAAACCTATTTTTGGTAGTCTCTGTTGAGTCCTCAAAACCCTCCCATTTCCTTGATGAAAAGACTTGGGTTTTGACCAACGGAAAGGAATGGCGTCTTGGTCGGACTGTGGTCATACGTAAACAACATGATGGTGCTTATGCGCATAACCACTTCTTCATCCTGCGGTTTTGATGGTGCGTATGGGTATAACCACTTCTTCGTCTTGCGGTTTGACGTAGTAGCTAAATGGGTATTAGCGTTCACTGAGGATAATATAAAATGCCCTATTATCTGGAGTCCATTTATAATCTATCACTTTTTATAATGTTTATCAATATAAGATGATACCTGGCCATAAGACCAGTTAGGAGAATTCTTTGTCATTAGTCTGGTCACCTTGGAGCTCTAGATAGACCATGGAAACGGCACTCCTTGAGGACTCGGACAGCGGCTACCAAAAATAGGTTTTTCTACGTCAAAACCTGTTATACAAAAGCTGATAGTAACTCTGCATATTATGTAGCCTGAAGTCATACAACTTTGTTACAATGTATTTGTCATTGTTACTATAACTATTTAAGAGTACTTTAACTAGACTACAGTCACATCTTCAGACTCATATGGCTCACCAGATGGCTCTCATATGATCCGTGAATTTTGGAATAAGGAGAACAAATGGAAACAAGAATGAAAAGAACTGAGCAGTCGTATGTCAAAGGGATACTGCAGAACACCTATAGTAGTCTCCAAGGGGCCATGTCAGGCATGGTGTATGCTTCCTTAAGGGAACAACATTTTTGTGTACTGTACTTTGCTGATTGTTAATTTGCTCCAAGTAATACTCTGCTAGAAATAAATTTAATAGCTATACATTTTCAATAGACTTACGTTAACTGCTCTGTTAAGGAAATTGTGTAAAAGTTTGTGTAATTTATTATTGATTTGCGAGGGATGTTGCTGTTTTGATTGCTTGTCTTTACATCGTGCCACATTGCATTCAAGCCATCCTCATTTATGCAGTCTGATGTTATCATGGGGAATCTTTGTTCCTTATAGTGATTCATCTCATCCTTTAAATGTAGAATTTGATGCTTGCTTGTCCTTTACCACCAGCCTTTGGAATTGTCTTCCTTTAAGTTTTCCAGGTCCCCTCCCCCTTTTTTTGTGTCACTCTTGAAGGACAATATGATCATTTGTCTGTTGGCCTTTATGGAAAAATCACAATAATCTTGCTCTTGGGAGATTTTCTGATGCAAGAAAGCTCATTTCATACTTAGAATTATGTAGGTCCTGTCAAATAAGAATATTATAATATTAGAAGGTTGTTGTAGATATTGTCAGAGTGGATACTAGTAAACATTCATGTATCACAGATATGTTTTAATTTTGTTTGTATATGTGTAACTGACAAATGTGGTTTGGTATCTCCTTATGGGAAATATTAGCAGAGAAAGCTTTCGGTACTGTTGTAGGGTTGGTTTTAATTGTTGTTGGGTCCCATCAATAAATTTTATTCATCTTGTTACAGGAAGTAAAACTAGAACAGAATTTCGATAGTGACGTAATTTATATTTGGTTCCTGCTTGATCTACCTACTACATGGCCACCCTTGTCTGTTGTGGTTATACTGCCCATCTGCTGCGTAATGTCAGTTGTTAAATATGGTTGTAGGTCATGTGGGTAAAGTATTTGGCTTTCCACCAGTCCAGTTAATAAATCTGAATTATTAGCTTCTCTTGAAAAACTGGAGAGTTCAGATCTCTTTGAAAGAAGGTGTGCTCTCTCTCTCTCTCTCTCTCTCTCTCTCTCTCTCTCTCTCTCTCTCTCTCTCTCTCTCTCTCTCTCTCTCTCTGGAGCATTAGTTCACACTACTTTATTTGTCTGGCTGAGCTTTTGTTTGTGTATTATGGGGAACTTAGTAATTTTTATATTTGTTGGTTGTGTTTAAAGGAAAGGAAAGTGTATCACACTGACACTTCAGGTCTGGAAATGTACCACATACATGGTAGATTATACATTAGGTGTAAATCCTGACCAGTTGATATCTCAAGACATTCTATATTTTTCATTAATTATGAACATCTGTGGACCTTTGTTCATATTTTTTAATACATCACTTAAAGCACTAAAATATCAGGGCAAGGTTTTTTTTCATGTGTATCGCAAGAAATGTAAGTTCACTCAAGATTCAGGTACCTTTTCCTGGAGCTGACTAGATCCATCTTTACCATGACTTTAAAATATATGTGCATATTATTTAATATTTATACATACGTGTACAGGCAGTCCCCAGTTAATGTTGTGGATTCGGATGTTCTCCGATTGCTCGATCATAAGTGAAAGTCGGCGATAACCGAAAATCTGTGATTTATGCCGCTGATAACTGGTTAATGGTGCCTCTTATTAGATATGTATCAGTGCCAATAACTGGAAATGTGCATTATGGCGCTGAAAACCACCCATTTTTGGTGCTGGACAAGCACCATAAAACAAGATCCCCCGATAACTGAGTCTGCCGATAGCCAGGGACTGCCTGTGTGTATGTATACGTATATTCATATGCAGGGAGTCCCCAGTTAACAGGTGGGGTTCTGTTCCCAGCCAATGCTGCTAACCAAAAATCTACAATAACAGCACTAAAAACCTGCTTAACGGCGCTGTTAACCGGATATCTGCACCTTTAACCATAGATCGGCACTGCTACCACAGATCAGCACAGAAAATCCAGGTAACAGTGTCCCTAGACAAGCACTGTAAAACTGGATAGCCGTTTTGACCAGGGACTACTTGTATTAGTATATAAATGTTTATATGTGAATCCCTCTCATTTTAACTGGTTGTGATTTTATTGCCTGAAGTGAACAGAGCATCGTATAAAGATGCTTTTTTTTTTTTAAACTTCATAGTGTTACATACAAGTATTAATGAGGTAGTAACTCGTCACAACAGTTTAACTCGTCACAACAGTTCATCTTGCAAATAAAGTCACCTGGAAACAATCATACATGCAGTATGGTACCAAGAAATGCTTATGATTCATTGGATCACCATATCCAAAAAGCTAGATGGTACTGTTGGAACACTCATCTATGACATGTACACACCCTTTCAACTTAGATATACAGTACTGTATATTGACAAGCACATTTAGAAAGAATTGTATCACTTGCACATACCTAGTATCTTCTATCCTTAGAACTGAAGATGCAGTGATGAGACCTAAAGATTACTCTGCAAGCATGACTCTTATGCTTACAGTTCGTGAATCATGTAGGTTATTTATTGTACTGCATTTACTTTTGACATTGCATGTGGAGAGTTGTATTATATTACACAAACCCTTAGGTCACCCACTTATTCAGAAGTATATATTTTTAGTTTATCTCTTGTACTTTCTAATGCTGCATAAACCATACGTTTACTTTTTATTTCACGAACTTAACCTCAAGGCTTATTATTGGTAGAGTTTTGGAAACTCCAACCTCGACCTTGGTTTTTCGTTTGCTCTTTGTTTGGTGTTTGGTTGATTTTGTCTTCATCCCTTACAGTTTGTGCTTTTTGTGCTGCATGGAGCCTTGTTTGGTTTATGTATAAGTTACACACCTTCATAGGGTTGCAGCTCAGACTTTCTTTCTACTGCATACATAAGGCTTAAGGTTTGTTTTCTATTTTAGTTATAATTCACCTTTTTTTTTTAAGCCATAGATTTCAATGCTGTAGAGATCATTGAATTTTGTTCCTTTGTTGCATATTAGCATTTTGTTTCTGCAGCAAAAATGTATTTAGAATAACTAGTTTCTTCAGCTGAGTATTGGTAATTGTTTGAATAACTATTTAATTTCTGGTTCGACAAGTTGTGTATACAGGTTGTGCTCAATACTGTATTAAGATACCAAAAGGATGTAAGAGAATTTATCGTAAATTTCTGCTATAATTGCAAATGTTTCTAACACTGGACAGTGTTTCATTACTTACAATTTGGTGTTTGTTAAAGAAATTCACTTTAAAGTTTGTACATGAACTTCCCTGACAGATATATACTTAGCTATAGTCTCCGACGTTCCCGACAGAATTTCAAATCTCGCGGCACACGCGACAGGTAGGTCAGGTGGTCTACCTTACCCGCCGCTGGGTGGCGGATGTACGAACCACTCCCGTAAGCTTGTCAGATTTTTCTCTGTCGCGGGAACGATAACAACTGTTGTCGGTTCCTCTCGATAGTTTTTCGATTCTCGCTTGCCTGGAGTTAATTTGGACTTCTTTTGGTGACGTATTCGCTTTGTTTGGCTTGGCATACGCTGATTGTGGACCGGTTTGATTTTGAGTTTGATTTTCTTTAACGATGTCTGATCTAGAATCGGTAGTTAAAACTTCGGTGTTGTTTAGGGTTTGCGTGAATGAAGGATGTAAGGTGAGGTTGCCGAAAGCTTCGGTAGACCCCCACACGGTTTGCATGAAATGCAGGGGGAATGATTGTGCGTTTGCTAACCCTTGTAGTGAATGTAAGGGATTGAATGAAGAAGAATATAAGGCTCTCTCTTCTTATGTTAGGAAGTTGGAACGTGATAGAGTGCGTAAGGCTTCCTCTAGAAGTTCTAGCAGATCTAGAATGAGTGAGTTGGATGTGGATCCTAATAGTACTAACGTAGAATTAGAACCTTCTTCCCAAGTTGCAGCCCCGGCTCCCCGCACCGAAGCCGGAGATTCGCCTTCGGAGGCGGCAGCTCTGAAAGCCAAGAATCGTTCTGTGGATCAGAAGATTCGTCAGTTGGAAGGTAAGGAGAGTGTTAGTGATCAGTGCAGTGTCCCCAGTGTTGTGGAGGGTGCGTCTGACCGGCTCCTTAGTGCCTCTAGGCCTAGACCTCTTCCAGACTCCCAGTTCCAGTGGAGTAGGAAAGTCGAAAGCCGCAGGAGGGCTAGGGAGAGCCCCCACCGGTCAGGCGTCCCCTCGGCAGATCCTGAAGTACGCTCCCAGGCTGCCTCGGATCGCTACAAGAAAGGAGCTCCTACGCCAATGCTTCTCCTCTTCGTCGTCTCCCTCTCCGAAGAGAGGTTGGAACTCCCCGGATGCGTCGCGCCCGTTGAAGAGGGCTTGGAAGGCTCCCTGCAGTCCTTTGGCTTCTAGTCGGAGGTTTCCCGGAAGAATCGTCGGTGGAGGCGAAGAAACACAAGAAATCTGTGATCGTTCTTCTTCTCGCGCTCCGCGCTCGGCGCCTGCTTCCGAGGAAGAATTAGAAGATTCTCCTACGAGAGTACTCGCGGGACTTCAAGCTCAGATCGGCGCTAGCAGACTCTCTAGCAGTTAGATCACGTAGGAAGAAGGACGTTTCTCTTCCGATCAAGAGATATAGGCGCCGCTCTTCAGAGGATCGTTCTCCTCATATGGGAGGTTTCGTATGAAGGTGGGGGCTCGCGTGAGCGCCCTCGCTCGCGGGAGCGCCCTCACTCGCGTGAGCGCCCTCGCTGCGCTGCTCTCTTTCAATTTCAAGGCGCCAAACATCGGTAGGACGCTCTATGGAGAAAGAAGTTTTTTCTCCAGATTGGATTCCCGCTTCCGGTAAGCGCACTGCACCTGCTCATCACGCGATTTCTTCAACTCCCTCGCGTGGAGACTTCTCCTCAGCAGCTCAAGATTATAGAAGGCGCCTTATACAAGTAGGCGTTCTTCTTCCAGATGTCACTCTCCTCGAGTATCGGATCGTGACTTCTCTCCTGACAGGCATCTAGAGTCTGGTAGGAGTCGTGTGCATGATAGACGGCCTACTGTTAGCCGCTCCCCGCAAGGTAGGCGCCAAGAGCCTACTGCACATAGCTCTCCTAGTAGGCGCTCGTCTCTTTAAGGCGTCATACTCCTGATTATTCTCCTAAGGGCAGACAACAAGAGTCTTTCAAGCGCCCTTCTCCGTGTAGGCGCTCTCCCCCCGCTTCTAGGCGCACTTCTCCTGACCGTTTGTCTCTTGGTAGGCACCAGGAATCCCGGAAGCGCCCTTCTCCAAGTAGGCGCCTCGTTAGTTTTGAAGCGCCCTTCTCCTGAATGTTACCCTCTTGTTAGACGTCAAGAGTCTCGCAAGCAGCCTTCTCCTAGTAGGCGCATTTCGCCTTCCAGTCGAACTTCCGTTGATCGTACGCAACTGGACAGGTATGGAGAGCCGCGCAAGCGCTCTGCTCTCGATAGGCGCTCTTCTCCTGGCAGCCGCTCGCCCCAGGATAGGTGCATAGAGTATAGTAGGCGCTCGCCTCCTCGTAAGCGCCCTGCGGATGTTTCCGAGAATCTCGGAGTAGGAGCCCTACTCTCCTTCGGCTGAGATTCCGATACCTCGAAGAGGGAGTCTCATCGTATACTTCCCAGATCTTTCTCATCGTTCTCCAGTGGATGTGAAACTCTTCTAAGAGAGGGCGTTCTCCAAACTCGAGCTCAACTCCTGCTAGGATCCCTTTCGTAAACCTAAGGATCTTCCGCGCTCGCCCGACAAAGACGTCCTAGAAGGTTCGGGATGAGGAACCGAACACTTCTGCTGCTGTCTCTTCTTACAAGAAGCTTACAGAGCTACTTTTACAAGTTTTTGGGGATTCCCTTACGCCTACGGTCTCCCTTCCTTCTCCTCACTCACTTTTTCAACGGCGAAGACAGCGAAGAGTTCTTCTTGTGTGAGGATGAAGCCAACTCTTTCTATGAAGAAGGCACTGAGGAGTTTTGGTTCCTGGATGGCTTCCAAAGAAGAAGCGGGGAAAACGATGTTCGCTTTTCCTCCTTCGAAGTTATCAGGAACGCGCTGGTTTCTGGTACGAAA
Source organism: Macrobrachium nipponense (assembly GCF_015104395.2). Lineage (NCBI taxonomy): Eukaryota > Metazoa > Arthropoda > Malacostraca > Decapoda > Palaemonidae > Macrobrachium > Macrobrachium nipponense. The sequence continues at coordinate 47,973,257 of NC_087220.1, forward strand.
CAGGAGAGAGCCCTTAGGATTGGGTCTACCGTTCTTCGGCTGATTCGGATTTTCGGCACTGGTAGATTCGACAAGGAGAACTGCCCTTAACTCTGCTAAGACGACTTGGGCAATGAACGAATGGATCATTTGCTCAAAGGTATGTTTAGAGTGCTAGAAGTATTTAACTTCCTTGATTGGTCGTTGGGAGTCCTAGCCAAGAAATTGAAGTGCCAGAGTCAATTTCACCAGATGATCTTATGTGTTTTGTCTTGTATGGACAAGTCAGTAAGAGACGGAGCGAGTGAAATCGCCTCCCTTTATGGGGCCGGCATCGTGAAGAAGAGGTCGGTTTACTGTTCCTTCTTAACGAAGTCGGTCTCCCATGCTCAGAGGTCCTTCTTTGCTGTTGCTCCCTCCTGTCTACTCGTTGTTTTCCCGAAACATCGAGTGCAGGACATTTCGAGGTCACTTTCGGCCAAAGCCACCCAGGACCTTTTGGCACAGTCGGCAAGGGAAAACCTCGCCCTTCCTTCCCCATTTCCTACCAAGTGGCTAAGAAGGAAAAGGCAATGTGTTCGAGAACCCTTTCGAGGGTGGGGATTCTTCATCCAAGAAAACCTCTACGTTTAGAGGTCGTAGACCTTCTAAGAAGGGGTAAGACTTTCGCCAAGTCTGTTAAAGCCCCCAAATAACTTGCAAGTCCTTCAAACAACGGTGGGCGCCAGACTCTTAGAGTTAGCAGAAGTCCTGGGCCCAAAAAGGGGCGGATCCTTGGAACCCTTTCTATTTTGAGGAGAGGTTACCTCATCCCTTTCGTCGAAAGACCTCCCTGACGACCATCCCAAGGGAACTGACCGCCAGGGTACAGAGACCCCATCATGAATCAAGCTCTCCCATCTAGCAGTAGATCAGATGCTGGAGAAGGGGGCTATCGAACTAGTGACAGACCATCATTCATCGGGCTTCTACAACCGCCTTTTCCTAGTTCCGAAGTCCTCAGGGGGATGGAGACCGGTGTTGGATGTAAGCGCCCTGAACTTCTTCGTAGAAAAAGAAGAAGTTCACGATGGTAAAACGCCTTCATCAGTGCTTGGGCAGCGCTTCGTCCAGGGGACTGGATGTTTCCTTGGATTTTCAGGACGCTTTACTTCCACGTACGATCCATCCTTCCTCGAGGAAGTTTCTCAGATTCATGATGGGGGGAAAATGGGGGAAAATTTTTCAGTTCAGGGCTCTGTGTTTCGGCCTCTCGACGGCCCCTCAAGTGTTCACGGGATTTTGAGGAATGTGGCTCAATGGGCTTCATTTGAAAGGGGTGAGGATATTCCATGTAGCCTCGACGATTGGCTAATAAGGGCCAATTCAGAAGATCGTTGTTTGAAGGACTTACAAGTAACTTTAGAATTGACGAAGGCTTTGGGACTTCTCGTCATTTCAAGAAGTCATCACTAATTGCCCGAGCAAGAGTGTGTGTATCTCGGGATACAGATGAACTCTCTGAGTTTTCGGGCTTTTCCCTCGCAGGAAAGGATAGCCCGAGGATTCGAGAGAGTAACAACCTTCTTAGGGAAAGAAGTATGCACAGTGAGGAGTGGATGAGTCTGCTGGGGACACTCTCCTCTCTGGAGCAATTCGTTTCCCTAGGAAGGTTGCACCTGAGACCGCTCCAATTCTTTCTTCATCGGAATTGGAGTCGTCGTTCTCAGGATTTGACGTTCTCCCTGTCGTTACTCCCAGGACATCAAGAAACATCTCTTATGGTGGACAGATACCCAACCTCTTTGCGAAGGGACTGTCTCTTCAATCACAGACCCCAACCTGGTGTTGTTCTCCGACGCGTCGGACATGGGGTGGGGTGCAACTCTGGGAACCAACCAACGACTAAGTCAGGTACCTGGGTGGGGGACCAGGTAGCCTGGCACATCAACAGAAAGGAGTTGATGGCTGTGTGGTTGGCTCTGAAGGCTTTCGAGCCCAAAGATCAGAAGATCGGTAGTGCAGGTCAACGCGGACAACACTACAGCTCTGGCATACATCAGGAAACAGGGGGGGACGCATTCCTTCTCCCTGTACGAGACAGCAAGAGACCTTCTTCTGTGGGCAAGAAGAAAGAGGAATCAAGCTTCTCACCAGGTTCGTGCAGGGAGAAAGGAATGTAAGAGCAGATCTCCTCAGCAGGAAAGATCAGGTCCTTCCCACAGAGTGGACCCTTCATCTGGATGTATGCCAGAGCCTGTGGAAGTTATGGGGCAAGGCCACACATAGACCTCTTTGCCACGTCAAAGAACAAGAGGCTGGATCCTTACTGCTCTCCGATAATCGGTATCCAGAGGCAGTAGCAATAGATGCTCTTCTTCTAGACTGGAACGGACTCGACGTCTACGCGTTTCCACCCTTCAAGATCCTGGGGCTAACTATCAAGAAGTTCATAGAGTCCGATTCAACGAGAATGACCTAATCTCTCACTCTTTTGGCCGGCCCCAGAATGGTTCACAGAGGTACTGGAATGGTTGGTGGACCTTCCAAGATCGCTCCCGCTAAGGAGCGATCTACTCAGACAACCCCACTTCGACAGGTACCGACAAAAATCTCCTCGCTCTCAGTCTGACTGGTTTCAGACTGTCCAAAGTTTGGTCAGAGCGAAAGGCTTTTCAGCAGCAGCTGCTAAAGCATCGCAAGAGCGAGGAGACCTTCCACCTTGCGTGTATACCAGTCAAAGTGGGATGTCCTTCAGAACGTTGGTGCAAGAGGAAGAACATTTCCTCTTCCAGTACCTCTGTGACCCAAATTGCGGATTTCCTTATTTTCCTCAAAGAGAATGTCATCTGGTTGTGTCAACTATTAAGGGATACCGCAGTATGTTGGCGGCGGTATTTCGGCATAGAGGCTTAAATATATCCGATGATAAGGACCTGCATGATCTTATTAGATCATTTGAAACCATTAAGCGTCCTCATGTAGTACCGAACTGGAATCTAGACGTAGTCCTACAATTCCTTGGGATCGTCTAGATTCGAACCTCCTGGCTTAGCCTCTTTCAAGGACTTGACGAAGAAGGCTATCTTCCTTTTGGCCCTAGCTACAGCTAAAAGAGTGAGTGAGCTCAAGCTATTGAGGGCAATGTAGGGTTAAGGAAGATTCTATGGTATGTTCGTTTCTTCCAAGTTTCCTTGCAAAGAATGAAAAAAAAACCCATCAACGCCCTTGGCCCAGGAGCTTTGAAGTTCGTAGTTTATCTTTTCTAGTAGGGGAAGAGCCTGAAAGAACTCTTTGCCCTATGAGAATTATGAAGTATTTCCTTAAGAGGAAGGAACAACTTAAGGCTAATCAAGATGTACTTTGGTGCTCCGTAAAGGACCCCACTCGGCCATGTCGAAGAATGCTCTTTCCTTTTTTCTGAGAAGCCTTATTACAGAGGCACATGTTGCCTGTAAGGAAGATCAGTTTTAGACTACTGAAAGTGAAAGCTCACGAGGTGAGAGCCATCGCAACTTCGCTTGCATTCAGAAAAAATATGTCTGTGCGGAACTTGATGGAGGCGACTTTTTGGAGATGCCAATCGGTTTTCGCAAACCACTACCTACGTGATGTAAAAATCACATATGATAAATGCTTCGCCTTGGGTCCTTTCGTATCGGCGGCGGATTCGGTGCTGGGGCAGTGGGAGCTGAAACTTCCATAACCATGTGTAAAAAAAAAAAAATATTTTTATATGTTACCCTATATTTTTTATATTGTTGTTTTTTGGTTGTCTGAAAGAGGTTGCAGGAGGCACCTCTTTTTGTCGTAATATTAACCCTTTGTATTTTGGTTAGGTGGTCTGGTGGTTGGGTTGGCTCCTTGTCAGAGGTAGTGGTAAGGATCTGTTAGGTAAGCGGACAAGGTCCCTCTAACAGCATCCGACTTGGATTCTACCACAATAGGGGATCACATATCCCAGTGGTAGATCCGAGAGTCTTTCAGCATCAGGTCACTCCTCAAACGTAGCTCTCCGGCAATGCGACTCAGAGATAGTATCTATTGAAGTCTTCATCCTGAAAAGGTGAGAACCAAGGTTTTTATATCCTACAACATTAGTTGTTTCCCGTCTACCTGTATTATTGAGCTGTCTCTTACCCTCCACCAAGGTGCCAATCAGCTAAGTATATCTGTCAGGGAAGTTCATGTACAAAAATGATATTGTTAAACTACAATAAAGTTTTGTACATACTTACCTGGCAGATATATACGATTAATGGCCCACCCAGCCTCCCCTCAGGAGACAGGTGGAAGAGAAAAAATCTGACAAGCTTACGGGAGTGGTTCGTACATCCGCCACAGCGGCGGGTAAGGTAGACCACCTGACCTACCTGTCGCGTGCCTGCGCGAGATTTGAAATTCTGTCGGAACGTCGGAGACTATAGCTAAGTATATATCTGCCAGGTAATAGTATGTACAAAAACTTTATTGTAGTTTAACAATATCATTTTTATGTCATGAGTGTTTTTCATTAGACTTAATCTACTGTTGAATTTATCAGTAAATTTGGACCAAAATGTTATCTTGTAGGTAGTCTTGGAAAGGAAAGGACACTGTACCATGAATTTTGCTTAGTATTTAAATACGTTTTACATAATTTCTGCAAGGAAGTCTGGGCTTGTGTTTTTAAGCCTGGAATTTTCTGTTGGTAGCTTCATCCAAAGAAATGGATTGACTTGCAAGGGAAAAATTTGTTACTGCAACTCCACAAAGGCTTGCATGATGGCAACTGAATTATCACTAGCTCTTTAATGTCCTCTACTTACTCGGGACTTGTGAACCTTAGATTTTCTATTGTTTCGAGTTCTGGAAAGGCCTTTACTGCTGTCAAATAAACGGCTTCTAAGTAACTAAAGCTATTCTGGGTATCCTAGAGAACCTGAGACCGAATTCTTTGAGCAAGTGATGTTCTTCAGATATTAGATATTAAGTGTTGTACTTATACTATTCATGAGTTGTTGAACTATCCAAAGGTTCATTATTTTTCAGTTGAGTGTAATGGCTAAAAAGTTTTATTGGAAAAAACTATTGAAATGTAAGAAAATGCAAGGTACAGGTTTTATAGTTTTTACTTTCAATGTAAGGAAATTGGAGAATATTACCAAAAATCATATACATGAACATTTTAGGTTGTGTGGTTTTTTTTTTTTTTTTTTTTTGTTCAGTGTTGAGGTTGCATATGTATGGGTGGATAAACATACTTTTCTATTTTATATACAGTATATATTTTTTGAAAGAATATGATTACTGGGCACGTGTTGTAAGTTGGATTACTTTTATCTGATCTTGATTGATCATCAAAAAATATCATTTAGTACGGTTGATTAATTTTTCACATTTTGTTTATTGACCTTCATCCCAGGACAAAAGTTTAGTACAGTACATTAGAGTACATTGTGTAAGGATAGGCATAAAAGCTAGATTTTGTAAAGGAAATTGCTCTTAGTTAAATCTGACTTAGACTTTTTGGATTATATTAAATTTTTTTTTAATCAGGCTACTGCATACTTAACTAAAGCACACATTCTCTCTCTCTCTCTCTCTCTCTCTTCCATCCATCCTCTTCTCTCACCTTCTTCTCAAGAACTCTCTCCCTCTCTCTCTCGTTCACTCTCTTCATTCCTCTCTCTCTCCATCCTCAGCTCTCTCTCTCTCATGGTATTTCACTCTGTGGCCAGTTATTGAAGAAAGGAGAAAATGATATAGCAATAAAGGATGTTTCAATAGTCTGCTTTGGAAGCTAAAAATTGTCAGAAAGAAGGGGACAAGAATAGTAAAACTAATTATTATTTCTAAATGTTAACATGGAGTTGAGTATACATATTCTTATTGAAGGAGTATTTATTTGGACTGTTTCTCTATGTACTTTCAACCAGTTTTCTTTAATATAAACTTGTACTAATTATAACAGTGCACTTGACAGCCAGCACTGTTTAGTTGATCACTTGTCTTGGAAAATCATCCAAAGTCTTAGAATTTTATGCTGTTCTTGACTAAATGTACTCCATGAACTCTCTTATTTTTAACTACCAAGGTTCTGGCATATATACATAGCCAAAATGTAAAGCACCAACTATGCTAATGAAGAGTTAAACATAAAAATCTGCAGATAAGAAAAGTATACATAATGTCCTCTTTAAAGAGGTCACATTTTTGGTTAAATTTTTCTGTCCATTGCAGGATTTCAAAAAATAGCTGAACAAATTTTGTTTGCTGCTGTTGCGGGAAACAATAGATTATAGATTTCCCACCTATAGACTTTTGTCCTAGATGCTTATGTATAATCTGTGGCACTTGTTATTTCAAAACTTTAAATGGTGCAGACTACTGAATTTGAGTTGTAACTACGCTAATGAATACTAAATGAAAATGCTGTTTACAGAGATTAATGGCAGTATCAGGTGGTAATATGACTAATGAAAAATAAGAGAATTATGAAATTCTCTCCACATCGTGTCTTTTCAGCCAAAGTTTTAAAGTAAGGAAAAGGGTCAGGAGAATGAAGTTTATTCTTCATTGGCAAGAAATATATCTTTCTGTATTAAGATACATTCTTAATCTTGCAACATTTCAAGTAAGAAATTGTCATGTAAGGCAATGATTTGGAATTATTATTGTATTATTTGTGGCATGTTAAAGCAAAGTAACTTGCATTAACAGACCCACAAGCAAGTGCTTTGGCAGTGCATCTTGGGCCAAAGGGAAGTTGCAGGGAGCCTTAGCCTTTTTTGCTGTGTACCACATAAAGCCTTTTTAAAGTAGAGGATTAGTGTCAACAAGTGTTGCTATTACCATTTAAACTCTTTGTGTGAATTCTTAGGTTAGAATCAGGGTCATTTATTTGAGAAGCTAAAGTAAAACAATTAGCATTGCTTGTTTTATATAAGTATGCTTTTATGATAGAGACCCTATTTGAAAATTAGTTATTAACATTAGACCAGCATTATTATTCGTAGTACATGAAGCATCGGTAGAATTTGTGCATAACTGAAGGAAAGACTGCAACAAAGAAGATAAGATTGATGGTAGTTTAAATCCAAGAATTTTTAAGGCTGTAGGGTAGCCAAAGGTTATGATGTCATCGTCCACCAAACGCAGCTTAAACATTGCCTGTGAAATTACTGATGCTACGGGCTGCTCACATTGCCTGTGAAATTACTGACGCTACTGGCTGCTCTATGAGCAAGAGCCCGTGCTGGCATAAGGCCCGCTTAATCTCAAACAACAACAATTACTGACTCCTATGAAAAACAAGGCACAGAAGAAACAATCCATAAATTTTACAGTAGTTTGACTTCTGTCATTTAGTAAGTGTACCCTGTCAAAGTAATTTTTCTGTAGTTTTACAGAGATTGGATTTATGGGTCTGATTGGTTGTCTGCAAGTTGACTTCTACACGATTGAAGGGATTCCAGTCAACTTTAGTGCAAAAGTAAATTTGGTTAAACATATACAGAAAACCAAACTTGAAAATATGTCTTTCAGTGACTGTGCTGTCCCACCTTGACATCACAACCTCTACATGATTGAAGGAATTTCAGTCAGACTGTGAAGTAGTTGCACGTAAGGAGAAATCACCCAGTTTGTGACATCACAGTTACCATAAATACCATCACAACTCTTCTTATGGTTCAAGGGATTTAAGTCGAACTTCGTTCAGGTGTAGACATACACGTGTGGAAGTGCAAGAATAGAGAACATCAAACTTCATGTCCATCAGTGTCCATCTTACCTAATCATCACAACTCCTCACATGAATTAATTTTAGTCTAACATACAAAATTGGTTAGATGTGATTGAAGGGAGTTTGTCAGTCTGCTTGTATCTAATCTAACTGTACCCTCATCTGTAACAAAAATGAAGTTTAGACTTTACATAATGGCCTGCATATTCTTTAAGTGGTGTCCATTCAGGTTACTTAGATTATTGACCATACTAAAATTAGATGCCTCGTTTACTTAATCACAGCTTCCACCTTGTTGAAGATTTATCTTTACACTCAGAGTGTTTGTTCAAGTGCATTGAGCTTGAAGTTTGATTCCTGACAATTGTTAATTTTGGGGGCTGTAATGTACAGTGAGAGGTATATTCACTGTGGGCTAAAATTTTGAAGAAGTTTCATCATGAGATTGATCTAGATTTTGAAATAAGTAAATTTCATGTTTTGATTTGAAAGTTGACCATTAATTCCAGTTTGATTGCTGTTCACAGACCATTATGGATATGATGAGTACTGTAGCAAGAATGTTGCTTGTGAATTGCAGAGAAAGCAAGAACTTTATTAACAGACGTATAGATCACAAAGTAGCTTTTAGAAACATGAAGTTGAGTGGTATTGCATCAAAAGGAACTGGACATTCTTGTGTAACTGAAGATGTGAAATGTATCATTGCTGTTAACCTGAGTCTCTTTATTAAACATTGTTAGGAGTAATGTCAACATTGAAAAGGAGAGTGAAAAGGGATCGTATTTATGATGAGACTGAAATGAAATTACTGTAAACATCAAGGTTCAATGTTATTGTTGCAAAGCCAGATGGTCTCCAGAAATCACTCCAGAATATGAAGAGCATTGGAAGTTAGATGTGTAAGTTTGGTGAAGTGGAAGAACATCATGAAAACCTGCAGCATAGAACACAGAGTCAGGTTTTTGGGTATCATTTATGGCTCTTCGAGGAAGGCAGACGTACCAACAGCATGGTTTCTTGTAGTTTCAATGGAAATTGCCTGTGGATCAGATTTACTCAAGATTTAAAAAACTTTTTTGGAAAAATTTACAGTACTTTCTTCTATTCAAGAGGAATTTAAAGGCAAGAAGAGGAAGGTACGAAGTTGAAAGATATTCAACCTTAGTTAGAAGGACACTAGAATAGTGAAATGCTGATGTCAGATTATCTGCTGAAACTGGACCCATTTAATGTGTATAAGCAGTATGGTCATTCATCCAACATATATGAATTTCAGATATACAGCAATTAATTTAATCCCCAATTGGGATAATATACCATAGTTTATATCCAAAGTTCACCCAAGAAATTAAGATATTTTATGTTGTTTGCTTAAGCAGTAAATTACCAGATGGTTACACCTGATTGTAAGGCATTTTCACTTCAAAGACAGGTGATATCCTATAAGAAGAATGAGTAAAATGCAGTGGGGGGGACATGGCAATCAATTCCATGGTTGCACTAAACTGACCTGCAAGGCCTTCTTAGCACATACTATTTTAATTAACATTTTTCAGTCACATTTAAATTTAATCAAGATAAGTTTGTATGCAGTGGTTACTCAAGTCAGTATGCACTTTTAGATCCTCAAGTGAACAAGATAACTCAAAGTGTAATGAAAGGTTTTATGTGTAAGATTGGATTTATATACAAAAATTAAAAAGTTGGAATTACTACTGTAATACACTTTATGGGGAAACAAATTAGTTACTGGTAGATGCATCTACTATTAGGTCCCAGTGAATGTGTGAGAAGCCTGTACAATATAGAAGTGTAACATGGTAAATTTCGAAAATTGTTGAAATCTTTGGTTAAATCCTGTATGTAGTGTGTAAATTGACAAACATTATTGAATAGATTGCAATATTCCACCAATGGCAGAGTAAAAAATGTTTTAAAGCTTTGAAGAAATATGCTGATTTTGGCGTGGAAATTCAACATGTAAAGTCTGTAGAGTAAAATGATAATGGCCTCTTGAAGATACATCACTGCTTGATAATTAAAACCATGCTTTATTACAAAATTGCAAAAGCAGATCTCCATGTCATTGGCGCATGTTTCGCCTGATAATATAGTAAACCACTTTCTTTTTTTTTTTTTTTGTTTTTTTTTTTTTTTTTTTTTTTTTTTTTTTTTTTTTATGACGAGGCTGTTGCAAAGGCTGTGGAAAACTGCAGTGCTTTGACAGATCAATTAGCCACAACCATAGGATATGAAGTATGCTTATTGCAAGTGAAGTTAAAAAAAAAAAAAAGGACAACTTGTAAGGCTAAAGAGATACATGAAATGCAGGATACTCGACCACACCAGGGCTTATTCGCATCTTCAAAAGGAGTGGCGTGGTTGGTTTGGTGTTTGCTTCTCACCTCGGTGGTCGTGGGTTCGATTCTCGGCCATTCCATTGAGGAGTGAGAGATGTGTATTTCTGGTAATAGAAGTTCACTCTCGACGTGGTTCGGAAGTCACGTAAAGCCGTTGGTCCCGTTGCTGAATAACCACTGGTTCCCTGCAACGTAAAAACACCATACAAACAAACCGGATAATAGAAGTACAGTACTTGCAATTCTACCTGTGTAAATACAAGCATTGTTGACAACATGGATATTTTTATTTTATCAAGCTCTCTTGTTGCTACAGTCAAAAGTTGTTACAGGACGTTCAAGTGATGTTTATTAAACTAGTTCAGTTCTGTTTGGCTCTCATATATCAGAAGCTGGTGATGCACCAGGAAGATAATCTTGCAAAATTTAATATGGAAGGTACTCTACGGATTTGGCAATCAACTTCATGCTTACCCCAAACATGGGAATTGCATGAACTGGTGTAGCAACATACACCAACTTGGATCTTTTCTTGCTGAAGTGATATGGCCACCTTAGTCGTTACTACTACAATGAAAAGGCAGATTTCATCATGACGCTGGATTTGTATTTATGATGTATTTTGAAACCAGCTACATTATAAATAGTTTTCATGGAGTCAGGAACCAGAAAATTCTTCATGTTTATGCTAAAGAAGACTTAAAAGAGGTGATTGTGTGGTATGACGGCGTTGGTATGGGTTGAGAAACCGAATAGGAAAAAACTTTTATTGATGAGTTAACACAGTCAACGTGGGTGAAGGATGAAGAGGTACAGTACTTGGTGACGGTTATAGTACTATATGGCATGAATTTTGATTTTTATCTCTTGTAGAGATATAAAAACTTGCCTTTAAGCGTTGAGCAGTTGAACACCCCAGCGCCTGACTTTGTAGGCTAAGTTTCATATTAATCCATTTTTGGTAAATGTGTACTTGGTTAATTAAATGTAACAGTATTGCGTTGTTACAAAATAGTTTAAGAACCTAAAATCACAATAGGGCTTGCCCTTAAGTTTCATAATCCATCCATCCATAAATCATAAATTTTAATGTTCGTAGACTTGCCTGTAGGATCTGTTCGTAAATGATGAGCTTGGAGGAGGAGTAAAGTCAAGTTGGATAAGAGACCAAAATACCAGAGAATTAGTGAAAGACACACTTGTTGGACCCCCATGGAGGATTTTGAAGAAGAAACTAAAGTTGCGGCTTGTATGGCGGTTTTCGAGTTTCAGATAAAGGTGACCTGATGAGGAAAGGCGAACGTTTTACAGACTTGAAAGAAGTGGAAGTTGTTTAGGGAAGTGATGTGTAGCTGTTGAATGTACTTCGAAGTAAAATGCTATTAGTTCTATTAATTTTACACAGTACCGTAGAATCACAACACAGTAATGGGCCAGAACTTGAAGCTTGGGTAACACTGGGAATCATGAATGGAAGTCTGGCTGTCAGTGTGTTTGAAAACGTCGCAGAACCTTAACTATAAAAGTACTTATTAAGAGCCATAGGCTAACCTTTTATTAAGAGCCATAAGCTAACCTGTTGAAAACGCAGGACCTTAACTATAAAAGTACTTATTAAGAGCCACAGGTTAGTTGAAAACGTCGCAGAACCATAACTGTAAAAGTACTCAAGAGCCATAGGCTAACCTGTTGAAAACGTTGCAGAACTTTAAATATAAAAGTACTATTAAGAGCCATATGCTAACCTGTTAACGTATTTACAGCATGTATATAAAGCCTAACATACAAATCTTTACCCTAGGAAGTTTTCGTGGATTAAAGTGTAAGTGTAGTACAAATTACAGCGCTGTTATTAACCACGAAAGGAAAATCTCGAGCATTTCTGGTACTTGTTTACATATATACTAACGTACAGAAGTGCTAAAGTTTAAATGCTGTCAGGTTTATTGAAGGTAAGCATGCCAGGGTCAGTTTGGTCGTATGGAAAGATTATTGTATGAAAGTGTTTCCTTGGATAATTAAAGGTAGAGTTTGAGAAGAATGCAAAGGATAAACTAGATTGCACAGCTGAAGTGTTGGAAAAAATAAGGGACTGGTAGTACAAGTGAATGTTATTGATGAAGTCTCGAAAATAATATCTTAAATTATTATATTATGGCTTGGATCAACAGTGATAGGTTTAATGGAGTCGTCAGCAAGTGAAAGGATTTGAAAGTAAACGAAATCTGTACAGTGCTAATATATAGATTATATATATATATATATATATATATATATATATATATATAATTATATTCTGGCTGGTGAATGGGTATAGTAGTGACTTGATTTTTTTTTGTAATTATACAAAAGTGTTTATGACGTTACTAGTAACAGCAGTACAGATTATTTTGAAAGGAAACATAAAAATACTGAACTGTTCACAGGAGCGGCTAATGTTGCTTATTTAAAAAAATGATAACGGTTGAAAACAGAAATTTAAACCATTTTCAGGTCAACCAAGAAATATTCAAAATGAACATATATTTACATCAAATACTTAAGAACTGTAAACTTGCAAAGCAAGCCGCTTCCATGGGAGAAATTGGGAAGTCAATAAATGTGACAAATCAACTAATGAACACACAAACAACAATATGCAAGGGACATATAGACAATTGCGAAAGTGCATTTAAAAAGTAGCATGCGGCCTGTTGGAAGCCCAGCCTTCAGCATCATTATTACAGCCCAAAGGACCATTCCATAATATTCTTGTTGGAAATCGCAAAACGAAAAGAAAAATGGATTGGTGTAAATTGTATAATTCTCATGCTCATATGATGTGGGAATTCTGGTGATAGAAGATAACTCTCGACGTGGTTCGGAAGTCACGTAAAGCCGTTGGTCCCGTTGCTGAATAACCACTGGTTCCATGCAACGTCAAAACACCATTCAAACAAACCAGATGGGCCTAAACTAAGTGGTACCTGGGCTGGGGACACGTGACAACAAACTGTTTCTGTCTGAGATCTCTGTCATTCATAACAGCAACGATTACCAGGATTTGATTAATTTTTGTTTTAAATTCTAGCTCGGCAACAACGATTGATAAAATCTGCCTTAACGGTATCATAGTGCGTGTTGGATCCTAGAATTGTTTCAAATAGCACCATCGAAGAATAATAGTGGAAGGCAACGTTATGGGCACCAGCATTTGGTCGAGAGTACAGATAAAACATTCACGAGAAAAAAAAAAAAGTTCGTTAATCTTTCCTAGATATTAACCTTCACGGGTGGTAATTCGGTGTAACGACCTTTGCGGCATGGTACAAGGCTGTTTGGGATTACTGTAAAAACAAGGAAAATAAAATTTATATTTATATATATATCAAAGATGCCCCCTAAGAAATGCGAATTTTCCACTGACTAGCATGCAACCTTAAATTAATTCATTTTCCCTATGACCTATCCTAATAGCCAAAATTGACCTTTTTCTGACTGTTCCTGACTTACTTCTGGCCACCGTGATCGACATTTGGTTGTCAATTCTAGGCACCCATGTAAAAACAGCTAGTCATCAGTGTTGAGGAACAAGTTCTCGTCTGTTAAGGCTGTGAGGTTTAAAATATGATTGCTCGTACTGGTAAATCCTGAAGGAAGGTTTCAAAGTTGTGGTAATCCCTGAAAAACTCCGCTTGATGCCTGTGAAATACTTTAGATATGTATTTCTGGTGATAGAAGTTCACTCTCGACGTGGTTCGGATATCACATAAAGCCGTTGGTCCCTTTACTGAATAACCACTGGTTCCATGCAACGTCAAAACACCATACAAACAAATAAATCGGTACGTTTTCAGTGAAGGTCGGGAACGAAAATCCCTACACCCAAGGACCAAGGTACATTCAACCTACGAATGTATAATGTTATGCGTGGATACTTCATGTGTTACATAGTGATTTCTGTACGAAATGCAATATTTTTCCTTTGTCGTCTTGAAAAAGAGTTTGGGACAGTGAGAACGTGAATAGAAGTTATTTTAAAATTATTATATTAGCAGTTCGTGTATCTGGTGGCTATGTGGATTTTTTCAGTACATTCATTTTATATTTTTCCTTCAAAATTTTTGGTACAAATTATGGTTATTTAACAATTAAGAGAAGTCTAGTTATGTACAGATGTATAATTTTATATATATTATATATATATATATATATATATATATATATATATATATATATATATATATATATATATAAATAAAGTACACTATCTTACTTGGATTTTTTTTGTTTTTTTTTTCTTGCAAAGCTGGTTTATAAAAGAACGGTAATAGTGCAAGTGACACTAAAAATCTCTCTCTCTCTCTCTCTCTCTCTCTCTCGTCTCTCTTCTCTCTCTCCTCTTCTCTCTCTCTCTCTCTCTCTCTCATGTTATATGGAAATATCAATGTGAATAGGAATTGAGTGACTGATATCTACCAGAGTGAAAAAATCTCTTATTATGAGGCGATCTTGGGATTTAATCGCCATGAAACCATCGTGAATGAAGAGAATGGTGTTTTATGGGTAACTATTTCCCCTTTTCTTTCCCCTACCTCCCGTTGGTGATAAAAGTTCACTCTCGACGTGGTTCGGAAGTCACGTAAAGCCGTTGGTCCCGTTGCTTAGTTAATAAGCACTGGTTCCATGCAACGTAAAAACACCAAAAAAAAAAAAACTCCCGCTTTTGTTTTTTGAGCCGTAAATATTCTTTTACCATTTAGGACTTGAGTTCATCTTATCTTTAATTGTTTTGATTTTTTGTTTGTCGCAAAAGATTCTCGATAAGAAAAAGAAAAAGACCGCTATTCCCAAAGCAACATGAAATGGAACGTTCGAGTTAGGTCCAGAATTCGGTATCGAAATGATGCGTCAATAACTTTGCCATGTGTATAATAATTATTTTTTTTTTTTTACTTTACAAAACTTAAAAATGGAGTGAATTGCATTTGGTGCAGTAGCCAAAGACTATGCTAGCTGCATAAAAAAAAAAAAAAAAAAAATACTTATTACAACAAATGAATGAAAGTAAACCAAATGTCTCGTAGATCTACATTAGTACTAATAGTTGCTCAATTTTGATTGCAGGGACAGGATTAATTAAAAGCAGCAGTTGGGAAAAAGAGATATTTAAGTCATTACAGAGTGTAGTTGAAATAGTGGAGCTCTTAATTTAAGGAGCAGCAGAACGACGTAACAGTAATGTAAGCTGTTTGGAAAACAGAAGACTACCGGATGATTGTGAGTATTTGAATCGACGTTTCGGTCGTTTTAGTTTTTGAATTTGTGGTCTGTTGACGTACGTTGTCATTTGACGCCAGAAGAATTGAATGAACGGTGTTAGAAGTTCACTCTCGACGTGGTTCGGAAGTCACGTAAAGCCGTTGGTCCCGTTGCTGAATAAACCACTGGTTCCATGCAACGTAAAAACGCCATACAAAGAAACAAACAATCATAGAAAGGAAAGAGAGAGAACGGGACCGGTTGTCCTGTGATGTGAAACGTCACCTCTTCTCTTAATGGAGCAAGAAATACGGCCAACTCTGCAGGTTATGTAACCTCCAGCTCTCTCTCTCTCTCCGTAGGATGGATAGTGCCGTCAGTGCACCCCAAGCGGTGCAATGTAGGCATTGCTCAAGGGTCTTTGTAGCGTTCTTTCGGCCCCCTAGCTGCAACTCCCGTTCATTCCTTCTACTGTACCTCCGTTCATATTCTATGTTTTCCATCTTAATGTCCACCCTCTCGTAACGGTTCGTAGTGCAACTTAGAGGTTTTCCTCCTGTTACGCCTTTCAAACCTTGATAGTGATACTATCCATTTCCGTTGCAGCGCTAAATGGACCTTAGTATGCCAAAATTCTCTCTCTCTCTCTCTCTCTCTCTCTCTCTCTCTCTCTCTCTCTCTCTCCTGAATTGAAAGGTAACCTAGTTCCCATTACGCTTCTGCCTTTAAAAGTCTTGAACATTTTAGCTGCGATATTTATATCTGGTACGAATGTTTAAAGAACTACTTTATTCAGGGGAATCTCTCTCTCTCTCTCTCTCTCTCTCTCTCTCTCTCTCTCTCTCTCTCTCTCTCTCTCTACATGTAAAATACATAGTTTGCTAGTTTTCATGATGTTGGAACTTTTCTTTTGCTTGTTTCATGTGACTTGTAAAATAATGATGATAACAATCAAATTATTGTGGACAGATTGTTATTTTTTGTATATAATTGCAATAATCGTGATAATTTATGTAAAGAAAAATGCCCAAGAACGTTAGGCTTTACGTCGGGAAGTGCCTTTTGTATCTGAATTCTGAATCTAAGTGGCTGGGAGGCGTACGTGACTGCCTGTCAGCAAAGTACATAGAACTTTGGTTATTATACGCAACACGATTTTACGTAGGCGTTTTCGTGTATGCATTTGCGCATGCGTGAGAGGGAGAGGTTATGTCCAGGGTAAATATATCCATAAGTGTCATTTTAAAGAAAACTTTGTGCATATAAGTAATTATATGAGAAGTATGCAGGGGTGTACTGTTATTTCTAATGTATGCGATGACATGGAATGTCTCATATGCCTTCTTTGAGTTGAGCAGTGTGCAGATGGCAGATGTATACAATACCTGCGTATCATAAAGTGAGGAGAATTCGAGAAGTTTAGCATTGTGGTTATTACAGTTACATACTTTAGGTGGTGATTTTTTTTTCTTGGTTACGTCCGTAGCAACTCCATTGGCGATGTGATTGAAGTTCTTCACGCAAATTTGGGAAGTTGGTGTACCCAATATATCTTGACTTTTTTTTTTTTATTAGTAAGATGAAGGGACTGTCCCTACTTAAGAAGTGCTTGGCCGCCCAAGAACAAGTTCTCCAGGAAGAGAACTTATTGGACGAGACTACTACGTTAAACATTTTACATTATATCGACTATAAAAGATATTTATAATAATTTAATGACAAGTATGGGTCTAGAAACGTCTCGAATTACCTGTATGGTGTTCAACTTCTTGTGTGATTTTAATCCCAAATTATCCAGGTAAAAAATAACTCGAATCTTTGTCTCTCGGGAGATGCTTAACTTGAAACTGTCCATCCCTGCCTCCTCCTCCTCCCCCCCCCCCCCCCCTCACCCACTTCTTCCTCCATTCCTCTCCCTATTCGCGCGGTTCCTCCAACCACCACTCCCTCACAATCTTCAACCTCACAGCACACCACCTCGTTCAGCCCCCCCCCCCCCCCACACACACACACACACACACACACACACACACACACGAACACTTGCCTTTCAACATCTGAAGAAGGAGGCAACGTCCTCCTCCCCCACCACCACCACCACCACCACCACCATCACCATCACCACCATCACCATCACCATCATTCTTGTACGAGACCCAACCATGTGTCCTTCCACCCCCATGTAGTTCCTCATTGGACGGGTGACTTGCATATGCAGAACCAGAGGAATTTATCTCTGGTTAGAAATTCATTTCTCGATATAATGTGGTTCACATTCCACAATAAGCTGTAGCTCCCTTCGTGCCAGGCCTAGGAGAGCTTTTAATCAGCTCAGTGGTCTGGTTAAACTAAGATATACTTAACTTTTTTCCACCCCCAAATTCATCACTCACCCTCCTTATCCAGGATCTTTCACCATCTAAACCTTCCCCTCTCCCCTCATTACACCATCCAGCCCCCCTACTTATCCCTGTAACACCCTGACACACCTACAACCCCACCACAGAAAACATCTCGGTAATGCCGCAGTTCTCGTAATAAAGTTAACAGAATTCAAGAATAATTAACTGTCATTTCTTTCTACTCTCATATATAGAAGGCTTACGTTCATGGAAGGGAAGGACCAATGAAATCTGTATTTTAAAGGAAATTAATAAAGAAGCAAGTAATATAACAATGTATTTTCACATGTAGCAAATGGTGTGGATCAGGAAAGTAAAACTGCATTAATTTGAAGGTGGTGCATTGACTTACATCAGTAAGAACTCGAGATTAAAACAGCAAAAGAAGTTCAGTTAAACACTGATGGGTGTTAGGACATTTTTGAGTTCTCTGTTAAAGGAGGACTGTTATATCATCCATTTAAACGAGTGAAAGAATTGGTACTGAATTTTAGGCCATAAGGCCAAAGCACTGGGGCCTCATTGAGCCTTTCAGTAATCAAGGCTGTACAGCAAGACGATAAAACGTTCCAGAAAATTAAGTACGAGGATCTGAAGGTGAAAACCCCACACTTGTGAAGATGTAGTCATAAGAGGTTGGACATTAAGATGGAAAACCGGAAGTACTGGGTGCACCAGATAATGGTCGCTGCAACCACCCTTGTAGACGCCAATAATGCACCACGCCAAGTGTACTTAAATAAGCAAATACCATATGCCCATTTTTGGTTGTTAATGGAATCAAATTACACTCCTGTCATACTGGCAGGTTGCCCCCACCCCCATTTTACCTTTCCTTTGGAACTCTCGGAAAAACATCCTTCAAAACCTTTTATTATCCTCATGTAATTCACTGGACAGTCCCAGCAACAGGAACTTTCCTAATACAGTATGCAGAGGAGTAGAGGACCCATTGTCAAAACTTTTGTCTGGTAGTGCAAGGCTAAATAGTTTGATTGATGTATGCAACAGTTTCCTACTTAAAATATATATATATATATATATATATATATATATATATCTATATATATATATATATATATATTTTTTTTTTTTTTTACATGGCCTACACTGTTCGAAGAAGACAATGCCCGGATTTAATTTTGACTTAATCGTAACATTCTCGGTAACATTACTGTATCGCGACTCCTAGCATTATCTGAAAACTATCTAACTGTCGCGCCGCTCCATATAATATTCAACTGAACACTATTCGCGTTACTACCCAGAATGCCTCTTCTACATTCTTGCCAGCATTCAGCCTCCACGAGGCGAATTGCATTGAAATCAAATGCGCTTTGAACTAAGAATTCACTTCAGTGCCAACACCAAGCTGTAGAAAACAAAAAAATCTAACGTTCTCTTCGCATATTCACATAACTAAAAAAAAAGGGGAAAAAAAAAAGGGGGGGGGGGGAAGTGGCATTACTCTCCTCAGATTAAAGTGACCACTTATAATCTAAAAGTGTGTGATTTACCAAGCCAGTGCTCTTCTATGTATTCAGCCTTTGACGTGAGCCATAAGGTTAAAGGAACTGCTTGCTTTGGTTTGTGGCAACCATCTCCCGACACTACAATACATTTTGACATTGATTTGATGGATGAAATTGAAAATGAAGTCAGCGCACTTACATAAGTAACGACACAGCCGTGCCAATCCCTGTCCCTCTAATGTCTGAGAATTATGCAGAAAACGAAAGTAAATCGACTTGAATCCTATGGTGAGAATTCTCAACAAATACCATCGCTAAATCTTGGAACATCAGTAGTCTGACACTAAAACTTAACAGCAAAATTTATATCCTAAAGTCACTCACATGACTAACATCCTGCCTTTCTCTTGCTAAGGTCTTTGAAAAGTAGGGGAAGCAGTCTAGAGCATTTAGACTGATAATGACCTCTGATCAACGAACCAGCAGGGCTTTTTTGTGCAGCTAATTGCTAAGGAGTAAGCTTCAAGAGAAGCATTCGTATAGACACTTAAAATACATGACTACACCATTTTCCCACAAGTTGTTCACTTCAAATACAAGATGATTCGAGCACCACTAAATAAGCCAGCCCATTTCGTAATGAATGTCCCACTAGGAACACCTTTTTTTTTATGAAAGTTTTAATCCTCGCCATTATTAAATTCTCAAGAAAACTGAACAATTATGAAATTAACTAAGTGGTGTAGGCTTCCCACAAGGTGCATATCTGTATTGATAATTACAGTATCTAAGCGGTTGGTGTGGATGCTTAGAAAATTTTTAAAAGATGAGCTATGTTTGATATTGATTAGACAAATAACAGTTTTTCATCATTATGGTTTCCACACTTAACTAACTCTGCCCAAAGAAGTTGACTAGGTGGTGCCCACGTAACTAAAAAAAAAAAAATGAAAACTCGTGACCTTCCTTACTGTACTGGACTGAAAGCAACTCTGCAGCATCCAGCGTAGGCGTTAATCCTATAGAATTTCCTGCAATATCGAAATGACCAGGATCCAGATACCCAATACAACTATAAACACCTTTAACCTTCAGTCTCGGAACAAACTAGATCAAACCCAGCTGAGATTGGAACTGTGCTACACTATATCTCATCCATCACAGATCAACCACTATACTTTAACAAATATCTTGGCAGATGCAGTGTCCTAATACGACCTTTCATTCTAACTTCATCTCGCCCCTTTTATTTGTCGATGAAGTCAGATTTAACATCATTACTTTCAGTAACTAAAAAGTAACATCAAAGTTTCACATGGGAGGACCATGGCGAGGTAATTCCCATCAGTGGCTGGAACTGATCGTCGGGAAATTCCACAGCTAAATCGTTTAATTGTGAGTTACATGTTTTATTGGGTCTTGGCTACTTATCGTCCTGGAGGAAGCACATTCTTAATTCTCAAAATGAACCGATAAACATCATCTTTCCCAGGACCTCGCAACATAATCATAGCCACAAAGTGTAAAGAAAAATTGTTGACTAGAATAAGTTCCTGTTTACGTTGAAGGATTTTCTGATCTTTCCTAGATAGTAACCCCGAGGTTTTGCGTAGGTCGTTCTATAAGACTTAATGATATTTACGTTTTTTTTTTTCTCCGGTAATTCCCAACGGTCTTTGACTAAGACGACGCAAAGGTGGATTTATACCAGTTTAAAACCCTTGGGGGTCACTATTAAGGAAAGATCGGAATTCTCGTCAGATTTTGGATTTAAGATTTTGTTTATGTTACTCCAGTGATTTCAACAAGTTTCATGTTGGTGAACTCTTAACATTAACTGTCATACTGTGAAAACTCGCCTTCTATTCTCCACTACTTGTAAAAACGCCATACAAACAAACACTCAAACTTGCAGTGGGTGCCCTTGCCTCAATGAAATTACATTTTCTCATCCAAGAGTTGAATTTTGAATTCCTGTTGAGAAGCAGGTTTTAATAAGCTCGATTTTAACCCAACAATATCTTGCATACCTCAGTCATGAGGGCTGAGAGTGCAGTTTAACGTTTGAATTTGGTCTGTGTGACTACTTCAGTTGTTATCAAGTGTAAATCCGCAACATAAATCTCTTTAGGAATATTCTGGCGATATGCGTCATCCCCTCTGAGATTAGTGCCTGGGCCATGGGTTTGAAATTCGTGAATTCCCTTTGTCCAAACCAGCCTTGGACGTTGGGTATAGCTGACACTTTTTCAATTTATTTATCTCGGAATTGGTTGGAAATGACCCCGTCCAAAATGCGGATGCATGTTAGGGCAAGAGACCTTGCTGGCACAAG
Organism: Macrobrachium nipponense; assembly: GCF_015104395.2. Classification (NCBI taxonomy): domain Eukaryota; kingdom Metazoa; phylum Arthropoda; class Malacostraca; order Decapoda; family Palaemonidae; genus Macrobrachium; species Macrobrachium nipponense. Next base: position 47,994,754 of record NC_087220.1, read on the forward strand.
GTTAGCTTAACTCTGCACAAAAAAAATTTAAATTAATTCCATTGCACTGTGTTGTTGATTAAAATTGTATTCAACTTTTAAACCATAAATACTAAATCAAGGGTTAATATTCCGTATTGTGTAGAATCTTGTATTTTACATAAGTGTCCAACTCCTCTTCATCGGTTTTTGTATGACCGGTATGGACTCGATAGATTAGCGATAACGTCTGACAGGTTTTGACAGCAACGGGGATCCCTTCTGACATCATCACCTGAAATAGAATGGGTGACTTTCTCTTAAGATTACTGGCATTTTCTTCCAAAGGATAAACCGTTTCACTCTTGAACATGCATGCGACTTACAGGCAGACTTTTAAGTTGAAATTATTTGAGTTGAAGTACTAAATTAATACAAATAAATTTCATGGTCAGTTGGAAAGATATGGATTTTACTGTGAGCAATTTCGAAGATGAGCTTGAAAAGTGGAAAATGCACCAGGAGACCGAGTTGGGGAAGAAGAAAGAGCCCGTATTGAATCTGCCACGCCGTGCAAGAGCAAGGACCAGAAATTCTCTCTCTCTTCTCGGGCGTCACAGATCGACTGAATTGACTGCTTTGAGAATTTGACAAAATATATCTATTTTAATGCACTTGGCTAAGAAATTAACATTCGTCCGACAATTTAATTATTATCTTTTGAAATACACAGGACAAAGAAAGAAATACAAGGTTTAGTGAATGAGTGAAGGGTTAACACCAATTCCTGGGTGGACATAGGTTGAAACTTGGAGGAAGTAGACTTCAGGACGTCTCCTGGTTCCTCCAGGAGTTCAGTTGCATTTTCAAGATTTACGGAGAGAGAGAGAGAGAGAACCAATTTGGAATGTCAAAACATTCAGTGAGGACATATTATGGCCAGCATATTTTTCTTCTTGTGCAATAAGCCAAATGCGCCATTGCAAAGCAACTTTACTGAATAATACATATATATATATATAAAGAGAGAGAGAGAGAGAAATATGTGTATTATTCAGTAAAGTTGCTTTGCAATGGCGCATTTGGCTTATTGCACAAGGAGAAAAATATGCTGGCCATGATATGTCGTCATTGAATGTCTTGACATTCCAAATTTGTGTTATGCTAGACTTTCTTTCACGAAAAAAGTTTCGCTTTCCTTCGTGACTTTTCTTGATTCGGTTATGTAACATAACAATACATACATATAATATTAAAGAATAATATAATTATTTATATATATAGATATATATATATATAATAGTATATATATATCTATATATATATATATATATATATAATATCATACATGTGTGTGTGGGTGTATGTATCATACTGAATGATTTATGAAGATATTTTTATATAGTTTGTTGTGTTTTGTACGTATATGAAAAGAGAATAAGTCTGTCGAAAGAGAAATTTAAAATACTGATGAAGATAAACCATTAACACACAAATTAGTCCGCTCAAACCGGAAGAAAGCAAACTTATGCCTTAACATTTGTGTCTTTTAAAAGGTTACTAATTTATTTTTTATCAGTCAATCTTTATCGCTCTCGTCATTTCCTGTAAAGGCCAAGTGAGTATTATCAACTTGTTTACGTGAATAGACTTTACATTTTATATATATATATATATATATAGATATATTATATAATATATATATATTATATAATATATATATATATATAATATACATATATATATAATATACACATATATTAGCATTAAGCAGTTTACCTTTTCAAGGATTGGCTCTATTAAAAAACTGATAAGATGATTGGTCACTGCTGAATTCAGTGTTTGGTTATGATTAAGCCGGCGTTATGCCAGCACGGGCTCTTGCCCCTAATCCACATTCAAGCTTATAACTTCGGATTGGCGGGTGGGAAACTACTTCTACACGATTAGCTGCTTCATATACTCACAAATGAAAGCTCATCGACACAGCGACATCACGCTCCCTTACACTTCATGGGTCACCGGTCTCCTAAAAAAAAAAAAAAAAAAAAAAAAAAAAACTACAGTACACCCTGCGTGTTGTCTATTGTTAAATCCATTCATTTCCGGTACTTCATCGCTTCCCAGGTCTTCCCATCCTTCCGAACACTTTAGAATTCTACAGAAGACAGAATTCACCTGCCTAGAGTCTTCCGTTCTCTTATGACCGAACCATCTCGACCGTGATTCGTCCTTTCGCCTATGCAAAACTTTTTTTTTTTTTTTTCAGTTAATTTCATAAGCCACACTGTTTTCCTTTCTTTTCACCAAACACGCTATATATTTTTATACTATATATTATATAATAATTATATATATATATATAATATATATATAATATATATATATATATATATATATAGATATCTATATATATATATATATATTATATATATATATATATATATATATATAATATATATATATAATATATATAAATCCTTCTCGTGGTCAGGTCGGCAAGGTGACCAACTCTTGATTATGGTATCGCGGGTTCGTTTCTCGCTACCGGACATCACGATTTCTCCAGAAATTTCTTTGAAGGTGGAACACAAGGGTTTGTAGTTACAAGCATATCCCCCCCCCCCTCAAAAAAAAAAAAAACAAAAAAAAAAAAAAAAAAAAGAATTTGAGAAGTTAATGAGGGCATTGTGGCTATTACGATTTCACACATATGTGTGTGTATGTGTTTTGCGAGACTTCTTTTTTTTTCCTTTGAACTGTCAGCAGTGTAAGATCAATTCACGAAAGTGAAAATGTTATCTGGTCGCCTGTCCATTGATGGAGCGGTGACATTTGGAACCACTTGACTTTAAAGGACAAGAAATCGTTAAAACTGCAAAAGAAGTCTCGAATCAGGATCGGATTTGTCTGGTTATAAAGTTAGAACTGTGTGTATTATTGATTTCAGTACGCAATCATTATTTCTATACTAGTTTGCGAGATTGTCACAGTACAGTATATGATAGTTCATTTACAACAGGGGATTTTTAATGACAGAGTACTTGGGAATTTGATTTTAACGGAAATGAAAACCTGCTTACCTAAACAGATGTTGAGTGGTCGTGGATGTGGTCCACAAACTGACATAACTGGGCAACCCAGTGTGTCCCTGCTGAAGCAGGAACGACGGAAACTGGTATAAAAAAAGAAAAATTGTTAGAAACTCCCGTAGGTGGTTGATGCCATCAGTGCACTTTGCTTAAGGTTCTTTGCAGCGTTCCTTCGGCCCCTGGCTGTAACCCCTTACATTCTTTTTACTGTACCTCCGTTCGTATCCTCTTTCTTCCAACTGACTTTCCATCCTCTCCTAACCATTGTTTCATAGTGCAGCTGCTGTGAGGCTTTCTTCCTATTACGCCTCTCAAACCTTCTTTACTCTTTTCTTTTCAGCGCTGAATGATCTCATAATGTCTCCCAGCGCGTGGCATCAGGCCTAAGTCTCATGTTCCTCATATCCCATTTGTTAAAACCATACAGCAAAGCATAACCTAAAGACTAATTATGATGCACCATACCTCAAATTGTTGTAAATTGCACAGTACACCAAAATCCTATGACTGGGAATTCCACAGTACATTACATCCATACTGTTGATGTCAGCGTGCACAAACCCTAAAGAACACAGTTGTTGTTATAATTCACACATAAAGACTGCAAATGTCACAGCACACTAAACCTAGAAACTCATTATCAGAATATGCCGAGCTTAAATCAATTGAAAATCAAATATCAGAATACACTTAACAAAGAAGGCAAATATCAAAATAAACCATACCAAACAATTTGCAAAATATCACAATACTCCTACATTGTTCTAATTGCGCAATACACCAAGCCTGAAGACTGCAAATTTTAGAATAATTAAACCAGAAGACTGTAGATAAGCAAATTTTCGAATTAGGTATCAACTAATAACCAAACTTACTTACTTTGCAAATGCCGAAACACACCAAACACGAAGACTTTTCAGATAACAATAAGTTAACACCCAAAGACAGTGCCTCAGTGGCGTGGTCAGTATGGTCTTGGCCTGCCGGCTTGGTGGCCGCTAGTTCGATTCTCGGGCATTCCACTGAGGGGTAGAGATGTGTATTTATGGTGATAGAAGTTCCCTCTCGACGTGGTTCAGAAGTCGCATAAAGCCGTTGGTCCCATTGCTGAATAACCACTGGTTCCACGCAATGTATAAACACCATACAAAGAAACAAACACCCAAAGACCTAAAATTCATAATCAGTCGCACCAAATTTGAATACTTTGCAACACACACAATGCACCAAACCTTAATTTTTACAATACATGAAACCTAGACTGTGCAAGTATTGTTGTTGTAGAGACTGCTGGCCTCATGCCAGTGCAGGATCTTCCCCTTTGAACAGCCTGTAACACTAGCACAAGAATACACCAAACCTATAGACAATCATTTCAAAATAGACAGACTTAAAACTTTATGAAAATGTCAGAATACACCAATCTAAAGACTTTGTCTGTGTCAGAATACACAACCCCTGGACTGCAAGTGTTTAATACACTAAACCCCAAAAGTATTAAACCCCAAAAGTATGCAAGTGTCAAGAGTATGACATACAATGCTCTTAAGTGTTGGAATACATCAAACCTAATACTTTGCGAGCATCAGAATACACAAAATAGACTCAGAAAATGTTGGAATACATTAAATTTAGACTATGCAAGTAACATAATGCACCAAACCTGAAGACTTTGTAACTTTAATAAGAGTAAAGTTACTAAAATGCTTTTTAAGATTAGAATATGGTAACTTACAGACTTTGTAAGTGATTACAAAAGACATGAAGACTGCTAATGTCAAAATACACCAAATCCAAGACTTTAAATGACAGAATACACCAACCTAAAGAATGCAAATGTCAGAATACCAAACCTAAGTACTGCATGACTTGGAATACACTAACCTTAAGATTGCAACTGTCAGATACCCAACCTAAATACAGATTGCAGAATACACACCAACCTTGAGATTGCAACTGTCAGAATATCCAAACATAAAGACTGCAAATGTTTGAATACCCAAAATTAAAGACTGCAAATGCCAGAATGCACCAACATTAAGATTGCAAGTGTCAGAACATCAACCCTAAGATTGCAAATGTCAGAATGCACCAAACCCAAGTTGCCAAGTTAGAATACCCCGATCTAAAGAGTGCAAATGTCAGAGTACACCAAATTTAAGGCTGCAAATGACCGAGTACACCAAACTCAAAAGTGCGAATGTCAAAATATGTCAAGCCCAAAGGATGCAAGCGTCAAATAACACCAACCTTAAGACTGCAAACAACAATACACCTAAAAACACAAATATCCGAATGCACCAACTTTACCACTGCAAATGTCAGAATACACCAACCTTAAAACTGCAAATGTCAGGACACACCAAGCCCAAAGGCTGCAAGTGTTAGAAAATGCAAGATTGCACATGCCAGAATACACCAAAACTTAAGACTGTAAATGTCAGAATATATCAAACCCAAAGGATGCAAGTGTAAGAAAACACCAACCTTAAGACTGCAAATGGCAGAATGCACTTGCCTAAAGACCACAAACGTCAGAATGCCCAAACCTTAAGACTGCAAATGTCAGAGTATACCAACTTTAAGGCTGCAAATGTCAGAATACACCAACCTCAAGACTGCCAATGTTAGAATATGCCAACTTAAAAATTACAGATTTCAGATAACACTAACCTAAAGTTTGATGTTGGTGTGTTTCAAGGGGTTCTTTTAGATTGCTTACACTGATTTGTTGGACGTGAATTAAAGAGGGATGCTCCAAAAGTGATTAATCGCATATAGTAATATCATCATAATCATATATGTGTTAGGAAGAGTCGTTCACTGACCAAGAGTTGGATTATGCACAGCTGGCCAAGGAACTCGACATATATGTCACTTGAGTATTGAAAAATCTCTCTCTCTCTCTCTCTCTCTCTCTCTCTCTCTCTCTCTCTCTCTCTCTCTCTCTCTCTCTCACACACAGATTCAATCTGTCGCCATGTCATTTATTATGAAATTAAAATAGTTATTTACTCAGGATCCTGAACTTTGAAACTATCGAAGTAGTATTGTGACCAGCAGTTGATTAACATAGTTTGAATTTTCGAATCAGCGTCATCGTTGAAATTGATGGTTTGGTTCAAGTTCTTACGAGCAATATCTTTCAGAAGTTCCAGATATCTTGCCGCCCACAAAGGTACCTATAGGTTGCCTTGTGCCTTTGTTGATGCGCTTTATATTCACACTTCCTGCATATTATCACTGAATACTTTACATAAATAACCTTTTCTTTTATTTCATTTAAGATTAAAGCCTTCTCTAGTGCTGGGACTGCATTCCAGTTTCAGCCTTGTTACAGAATACACTTCTTTTCTGTCATAAGTTGGTTATTAAACAGCAGTAACGTATTACGCTTCCGTCATACTGATTTATGGCCTCGGTGGCGTGGTTGGTATGGTGTTGGCGTCCCACACCGGTGGTTGCGAGTTCGATTCTCGGCCATTCCATTGAGGAGTGAGATATGTGTGTATTTCTGGTGATAGAAATTCACTCTCGACGTGGTTCGGAAGTCACGTAAAGCCGTTGGTCCCGTTGCTGAATAACCACTGGTTCCATGCAACGTAAAAAGACCACAAAAACAGACAAACAAACATATGATTATAGGCGACATCAACTAGACTTGTCAACAGTACAGGTTATTCGAACGAAGTTTACCATCGTATTTCGAAAAGTGTCAGAAAATGTCTGTGATATTGCCACACCCTGATAGATAATGGGTGCGTAATCGTGAAGTCAAAGAGGGCATAGTATTTCGCCAAGTAGTTTTCCGTTGATGCAAAAAGAGGTAAGAGCCAAGAGAGCAAAATCATAGAAAGATGCGGATGAGACCTAGAAAGGGAGTTGGTTCCGTTTTCATTCACACATACTAGGACGCGAATAAGAGTGATTAACGAAATATCCTTCGTCTTGAGTTTTCTCCTACAGAGACAATGGCATTAGAAGCATTTGAATGTAACGTTTGCGATATTATGAAGAGGAAATGGCACAGTGGTTCCAAGAGAAAGGAAACCTGCCATTTTTCTAGGTTGTAGCAATGAAGTGTATACTTGATGGTTAGTCTACTTAGCTGGGTTACAAGGAGAGTGAAACAGGGCATGAGATTGGTGCTGTTGTCCTAATAGATTGCTGGGAATCGGGGGGATACACAACTCTGAGAGTAATCTGTAGCTTTTGGGGAGAGATGCAAATCGAGTGATAACACTAACAGCAGTTAAATTACATCAAAATTATTCCCGAGAAAAAAAAAAAAAAAAAAAAAAAAAAAAAAAAAAAAAAAAAGCATAAGTCAAGATCATTATATCGTGTAAATAGGGAAAGAAAACTGGTGTTGCCTATGAAATTCCAGGTAATTTGGGAGTTTATACCGTGACCCGTTTCAGAATCTTCACAGGTCTGAAACATCATTTTAGGTAAAATACAAAAATATTCCAAATTCCAAAATGAAAGGAAGGTGAAAACTAGTTTTGTGCGCTAGTGCTCAACTGATAAACAAGAAGAAACATGATGTTTCAGGAATTAAAAATAGAAAAGGTGCTAACATAGAGGTGGCAAAATTCTTTCTTGGTTTCCGTTTAAGATGACAGATTGATTGTTCATGCCAATGGTTAGAAAGAAATTTAGAATTAAAAGATACATGGAGAGTTTTTGAAAAAGTTATTTCTAGATAGTGTGAATAAAACACGAAGCTCTCTCTCTCTCTCTCTCTCTCTCTCTCTCTCTCTCTCTCTCTCTCTCTCTCTCACATTATGGTAATGTGGTCATTAGTACTAGGACGCATTTTAAACGCGTTCTAATGGATGGGCTGTGACTGCCTCGTAAGACCTTACCTTTTCCTGATGGTTACTTTCAGGAGGCCTGAGGGGAAGTAAAAACAAAGCCATTAGATAGTTTGTATATATATAATATATATATATATTTATATATATAAAATATATATATATATATAAAATATATATATATATAGATAATATTTATATATATTATATATATATATATATATATTATTTAATTTTATGGTAAGGCTCTGCCTAAAAACAGCTGACAGGTGCAAATACTTGGTTACCATCTGTCTGTATTGCTCTAGTTACTGTCTTGCTAGCATATGCATTTTGCATCTCTACCACTGTATCAGTCCTCTGAAGATGACTTAGCAACCAAGCTGACCTCAGTCGGGATTTACAACTACATTACATTTTCCCCTGTATATATATATATATATATATATATATATTATATAATATATATATATATATATATATATATATATATATATATATATATCTATATATATATTATATATATACATACACACACACACATACACACACACATATACATATATATATATATATATATATTATATTTATATATATATATATATATATATATATATATTTGTATATTGTGATCCTGCAGTTTTTCTAACCTGTCATACCAGTTCTAGAGGGTCCTTTCAGAAATGTGTAAAGAAACACTGTACAGCAACAATAACTACTGTTTTGAATGCTTTGATTGGCAGAACTATGAGTGATTCAAAATACAGATCCGAATTCAGCCCACAGACTATTTATGGAACATATATTATGGTCACTCGTCTATTTTGTAATTTTTCTACCCAGTCATGTATGGGATAAAGCATCGCCAGCATCCACTCTCTCCAATCTCCATCTGAGCACTGGACTACCTTTCTCACCGCCTCAGTGGCGTGATAGGTATAGTCTTGGCCTGCCACCTCGGTGGCCGCGATTTCGATTCTCGGGCATTCCACTGAGGGGTTAAAGATGTGTATTTCTGGTGATAGAAGTTTACTCTCGACGTGGTTCGGAAGTCACGCAAAGCCGTTGGTCCCGTTGCTGAATAACCACTGGTTCCCTGCGACGTAAAAACACCATACAAATAAACAAAACAAACAAAACTACCTTTCTCAAAGTGTAAGGATCATAGAAATGTTTGGAGACTATTGCTGGCAACATAAGTATTTATCCGCTCAAGAGATGGAATTGTGTAAAGGCAAATTTTTTTTTTTTTTTACACTCCATTGCCTTGACATATTCATCAAAGGTGATAACTTAGTGGGTTTGCCTGGACTTCACATTATGGTGATCCAAAGGCCAAAACCCACCCATGACATTATAGATATCATAGGTAAACCTACCTTTCCGTCATACTTGCACGGGCAATGGCTATCTGCCGAGTCATCACTAGCCACTGCCTGGTTCCCCTAGGTCCAAGCTTAGATGAAGAGGGAGTTTGGACACTGATCATATGTACTATATATGCTAAGTTTCCGAGACATAATGTGTCAGTGTGATGGTTTATCCATTGCCTTTGATCATGAGTGTCCATTAAACTCGGACCTGAAGAATAACTTTCCATAAAGGAAAGGAGTCCCAGTGGGTTGGATATCTCTTGTTGGTCGTGTTTAACGTAATTAAGGGAATGGGTGATGATTTTGGGGGGACTTTAAAGTGAAAATCACTGAATAATTCATCATAACATTCTAGGTCAAATTCAGCATCATAGCACCGGGTAGAACAACACTGCCTCTCTTGTGACAGTATTCAGAGCGACTTTTGTGTATAGTAGACAGACAGATAAGGAAGACGTTACAACGAAGCAGAAGTAAATGATGCGCCTTGACCAGGAAATTTGAATCTTCTCGCACACCTGGAATTAAAAAGAATCTGGAAATAATTCTTTCTGGTGAATGTCCTAAGAGAAGTGAACACTGGTTAACTGCCGTCTCTGTAACAGGTAGATCAGTGGCTTGATGAATGCTTAAGGAATTTGAATGTCCTGCTGTGAGTGTTATATTGACTGACGTTTCTTGTACCAAAAAATGTGCTTTGTTTTACCCCTCTTAAGTCTGTAAGTCATTAAGAGAAGTAATTGAACCTTAATAAACTCATTGAAGGTCAGCCTTTGGGGAACACTTTGATCTACGCTTTTAATGACTAAACACTCCTAATCTGAGTTTAATTTGCCAAGGAAGGTGAACCACCCGGCATTGAAAAGGCTTAATGCTTTAATGAAATCAGCACAACATATTTTTACCCTATGAGAACAGATGTAATCGGTGCAGGAGTGGATTCTGCTGACATCAGGAGTAGCTGCTGGTTCGAGAGTAAGATATGAAATGCTTAAAAAATGCATCTTGCTGACTGACTAAGACATTGGTATTAAAGAGGCAAGAATGCTGTTCCTGTATTCTGAACGTGAGAGGTCTAAATAAGTATATAAAGGCAGAGGGGGGTGTCTTGCCTTATCAACAAGCTTGAAAACCCATCACCTTACAGGGTGAGAAATGTGTATTTCTGGTGATAGAAGTTCACTCTCGACGTGATTCGGAAGTCACGTTAAGCCGCTGGTCCCGTTGCTGAATAACCACTGCTTCCATGCAACGTAAAAACACCATGCAAACACAAAACAAAAAAGACAAAAACCCATCACCTTACAGCAGAATGAGTAAATGGATGGTTATATCTTGCATTTCGCTGCCATGTGATGACTGCTTTCCATAGACAAATTCAGTGTTAAGGAATCGATCATTCCGTCCTGTAAATTTGATCAGGATAGATGTAGAGGTTTTGTGAATAATAGATATAATCAACTGAGGATATATGACAGAGCTAATAGACGTCTGAAGAAGTGTTTTGAGAGAGTGAAGTTGGGACTTGGGAAGACATTACTATTTGCGTAATAGAGGTGAAAGAGGGAGACATATATGTATTTTTGAAACTCCTAACCTCATAACCTGACAATGGAATGGGTGGGTGTTAGAATTCTAACAAAGGAAATAAGTTCACAGTGTAACTAGAATTGACAGCTGAAATCCTACTAGGTTAAAGATACTTTTCAAATGTCACCTGTAGGTAAATTAGAGGAAGCTTTCTGAAGGCTTCTCTCGGAAACAAGAGTCCAGAAATTTAGGGAAATTCTTCTGGATAACTGCTGTAGCATTATTCTCGTGAGTTTGTGGTCTGAAACACACACTTGTTAATTATATGTTTATATTATATATCTATATATATATATATATATCATATTTAAAGAGGTTAAAGTATTAGACCTTTTAACCAATTTAAGTTTCATTGTACTGTGGGAGGGGTTTTAGGTTAAATTTGAAGTTTGGCCCACTATTCTCTTTGTGATAAAACAAAAAAATAGTTTTAAGAATTACCGTAAAAATGGTTTTATGTGTAATGAAGAAACTATATAATTCGTCTTATAAGTAAAGAAAAAAGTTGTCTACCACCTCTCCTACGACATTGATTAAAAATTGTTTAAGCTTTAAGAGCCAAGAGGGCATTTGATGCTTAATGATGCTGATAAAAAGAAAAAAACTGATTGAATTTGTTGATCGTTTATAGATATATATATATATATATATATATATATATATATATATATATATATATATTATATATATATATTACACATACATGTTTATACATATATAAGAGAGAGAGAGAGTATGAGTTCAAAGAGAAACTAACGCTTAGGTTGTGACCTGGATTACTGTTGACTCTGAAGCATTTGTCTATCAAATTTATCAAGTCGAGCTACCATGGATGCCATTGGTGTGTGAATAACATCTCCATTATCCGAAGATACTTGAATATACGTAATTATAAGGTCTACTTGCAGAGGAAACCCATACTATTACCATCTTCGTGAACATTCCATGGGAATAACATATTAGGAGAGAAATTCTCTCTCTCTCTCTCTCTCTCTCTCTCTCTCTCTCTCTCTCTCTCTCTCTCTCTCTCTCTTTTTTTTTATAGTGATTTCATAACCACAAGAGTGCACTTAGAAAATTTGTGCTAGGAATGGTAATTATAATTTTTATGCTCGAGTTGGGAAATTAATTTGGTCCCTGGGGTGGGGGTTGTTATTTGATGGCAACATCTTCTAATGTAGGAATTACCACACTTAAAGGTCATTAGTTCCTGCACATTGGTGGTGTGTAGGGGAATCGCAGTATTTTCGTTGAATTCCGTTTGAATTACTAAAAAAGCATAATTACGGTGTGACTACTCAAATGCAAGTAACATTGTACTCTGAAGTCTGCCCATGCAGTTTCGCATGATTAGACCACAAACGGAGCAAACAAGAGCAGACCTGTACCGAGAGGGGGGGGGGGGGGGGGGGGGGGGGGGGGGGGGGGGTGTTGTCAAAAACAAATCTGGTAGTCCATATTTTCTGTGACTATCCTTTTCATTGACCTGTACTTACGAAGTAATAAATAACAATTTTTTTTGGCAAGTCATATTTTAAATAAACATAAACATCATTCTTTAGTAGTGGGAAATACAAGTGATAATAGGAATATGATGTAAGTGATTTTAAGTAAAATTCTGTTAGCCAAAGTCAGTACTTTGAATAACATCTAAAATACACCTAAAATAACAATTTCAAGTATTTCATCTTGTATATACCTATACATGCAATGACATAGAAGAAAAGGTCCAATTTTGGGACCCCCCCCCAAAAAAAAAAAAAAAAAATTGGGTACGGGCATGAAAGGGGACTTTCAGAAATGTGCATGTTAGACACCACTAGAGTAAAGCCTACGTGATGGCACGTCGTCATTAAAATTCCAAGGTGATTGCCAAGTAATGACTACAAGTATTTGCAAATTGTGCCACATGTTCTTAGTATCCATAACAAGTCCTTTTATTTTTTTTTTATAGGAAAACAAATGAAGAAACGCAAGTGTCCTCCCTTATGAACTGACAGAAGACTCTCTCTCTCTCTCTCTCTCTCTCTCTCTCTCTCTCTCTCTCTCTCTCTCTCTCTCTCTCTCTCTCTCTGTAAGTATGCCTGGCGAAACATACCAATATTATAAGCACTCACCTATGTAAATGAATCGTTACACACAAACTTGTAGGTAATCCATTGCTAAGCACAACTTTTCCGAAGATGGATAGGTATTTCATAAAGCCACAGTTGTGGCGAAAGGTGGAAAGGTACGCTGAAGCACTATAGGATTGTTAATCCAAAGCAGCTTTTAACTTTATTTTTTTGCGGTTAATTGTTTGACAATATGGTGAACAACTTTTGCAATAAACTTAATCAAATTAGCGGTAGACTTAATGGCAAAGTCAAACCAAGAAGTCTTTCAGAAACTGGTAGGTGAAAACGAATCAAAGGACACACACACACACACACTCTCTCTCTCTCTCTCTCTCTCTCTCTCTCTCTCTCTCTAAGTAGAAATGAAATGAAATGAACAGCAATCGCCTGTCCTGTCAGCAGATACCGAATCCATTATCATCATTAGGAGTATTGTTGTTGTTATCATTTTTTTCTCAGAAATTTGTTATTTCATAATTTGTTATTTCTATAAAGGATTTATATTTTTTCAGTTTTATATCTCACTTATGTTATTATCTAAATCTTCATATATTTTGTCATTATTTCTCTAGAGGGGGGCCAGATGTCCTGGTAACCCAGTTTTAAATTATATTTAATTAATATGGTTCGACTGTTACATTTCGACAGGGGCGGATTTTGGGGTGTGCGGGACCCTAGGCCAGTGGCTTTAGGGGGCTTTCTCATTTACGGGCAAGCAAAGTGACGGTAGGGGGGGGGGGTTGTGGGGATGAAGGTTTCCGGGATTTATTTTCTAATTGAACACCAGTAGATTATTATTATTAATTATTATATATATATAATTAATTTTTTTTTTTTTTTGCTGGGGTGCAGGGCCTTCACAAGGGGGGGTCCCTAGGCCATGGTCTGCAAACCACCCCCTTCCAGTCCGCCACTGCATTTCAACAGTGGTTGTATTGGTGTCTGTTAAACATGTTGTTAGGCTTACAAGTGTTATTGGGTTGCACTTACAATCCTTGTGCACTTTTTTTTCTTTAAAGATAGATTGACCTGACATAAAAACATATTTTAGGAGCCAAACATTGTATGTGTGTATATATATACACACACATACACACACACACACAAATATATAATATGACTTGTAAGACTCATATCTTCATGAAAGTATGTTAATCTGTTAGCCTTCAAAAATACCAACCTTATTTTGCCATACTTAGGCCATATCATTCTTGAAGGCAGCATTTAGTAGAAATCAGTCAGCTGTGTAAACGGAGGTGGGGATGTAACAAACCCAAAAGTCTTTATATACATATAAGAGAAAATACTGTCTGGTAATAATAGACTTATAAAATATAGTCAGGTTAAAAGACTAGGGAACATGTAGAATGAAACTGAGTTCTGTAGAGGTATATTGAGGAAGCACTGATGGGCATCTGGAAGAACATAGAAGAAACCTGGGTACTTGGGAACATGGGGGAGAGAAGGGAGCTCTATAACGCGATATGGTAAAAAAAATTTTGGTGTTGTAAGGGATTAGAACACACAAAACAAAGAATTTAAACAGGGGAACAAAAAGGTATTAGCAGAATTCCACAGGGAAATGGTGATGAAAGAAAAGTTCGTTTAGTAGTAGGAACCCTTTTTGTTCTGTTGGGAACAAGAAGGATGGAGTTCCTTGGTGAATACTGGCTTCAGTTTCACAGCCTGTCTAGAAGGAGGGATTGCTGTCTGTATCCTTGTGGGAAGAAGGAATGAAGTTCATCGAGGAATGATTAAAGTGGTCAGTTAGGTGCTCTGTAGAGAATAAAAGTGAGTTGGGAATTCTGTTCCTCAATAAAATTGGGGATAAAATGTGGCGTTATTCATGGTTTGATGATAAGAAATATATCTCAGTTAATCACAGGTTGTTTGCTCAAATTAAATATCAAATTATCAGCTGTGATTAGCAGATTTTAATCTGTTATCAGTTATTGGCTATGGTATTTTCATAACTTTGGTGTAACATTGCTTTATATGTATGTGTGAAAAACATTTATGAACAGTTTGGTTAAATAATACTAATGTGTTATATAAAATGTTAGTTATATATAGATAAACATCTAGAAGATATTATCAAGTTAATCAGAGTAGTAGTTGTAATTTATGTAGTTTGCTTATGCATTTTCAATATACTGTATACATATATCTGCATATGTACTGTATACTTCATATACACACTCCATAATTAGAGTTTTGTATATATCAAGTATGAGGATGGTTTGAAATCTGTAATGCCCATCTAACTCAGTAATTTGATTATATATGTGTGTGTATATGAAGTACTGTAAGCTTATATTTGCTTAAGTTTTGCATAAATTTGATGTGTTATTTTTTGTAATCTAATTATTTTGTTTCTCTCAACAGATAGAACCTCTATCCGTGCCAGCATCATAGAGGAAACAGAATAAGCCATCCATCATGAGTGTCATTATAAGACTGCAGAACCTTCCATGGTCTGCTAATGCCCTGGACATCAGAGAGTTCTTCAAAGGACTCTCTATTCCAGAAGGTGGCGTTCACATTGTCGGTGGGGAACTCGGCGATGCTTTCATCGCATTCAGGTGAGACAAAAATGCTTTGGAGTTGTAAACACAACTACAGTAGCACCTCAACTTACCTGACACGTAAGAGTCTGCTTTTCTGATAAGTTAAAAGCAATTCCACATACAGTCGAGGCCCAGGATTTGCAGGGATAGGGACCACGACCTCCTGCGAATAGCTCAAATCCTTGGGTACTTGACACCCTTCAAGAGATGCTCATAACTGCTTATTTTGATGGTTCAAAGACTTAAAGTCCCCTCTAAAACTGCTCATAACCAGATGGTTCAAACACCTAAATTCCCCTCTCAAAATGCTTGTACCTGCCTATTTTGATAGTTCTAACACCAAAAACCCCCTCTAAAAATGCTTATACCTGCTTGTTTTAATAGTTTTATCATGAAAAATGTATTTAATCATAAAAATAACATGAAAATACAGTAATTAGTGAATATTTCTCTATAAAATTCTGTGAGTAGGCGACTTTTCCGCGAATAATGTGAATTTATGTTCAGCAGATACCAGGTGAATCTGCGAATCCAGAACCGATAATAGGTGGGGGGTCAACTGTAGCTCTTAATTCAAATTATAGTGTAATTTACTCTTATAAGTCCATTTAATAGATTTTTATGAAAATATTAACATCGCAAGTGGTAGCCAAGCAAAAAATATTGATGATAATGTAGCTTATAAGTACAGAATTCCATTAAGTTGAGGTGTTACTGTATTCAATATAAGTTTTTACTTTTGTATTCATCAGTCCAGTCATTTGTTTCATTCAAGTTTCTGGAAAAAAATTTAGATAGTTTCATAAGGGAATTGCATTATTTTTATTTGATAGCTATTAATTTTGTGAAGATTACATTTGCATAGTGTTTTGAAGAAATATACATTATATATTAATTGATTTATTCAATATCAAGGTGATATTGTACATGTTATATAGAATCTCTAATTTTTTGTTCTTTTGAATTTTATGTTATTTACCTACAGTATTTGAATAAATGAAACCAACAGACTAAGTCCATAAAGCACTTCACAGGAGGATCATGATGTTTGGGAAATTTTAGTTATTGTGTAGTTTTTTGCTTGCAAGTACCTCATGCCAATAAATATGAGATGCTTTTTGCTATACTTTTCTGTCTGTGTCTCAAAGATATTTCTATGTTATTTTCCATCTGGTTAAAAATTTATAGAAGCCTTTAACTCTATTTTTTCCTTACAGTACTGATGAGGATGCAAGGTTGGCCATGAGGATGTCAGGTGCCAGCCTTAAAGGAATCCAGGTTACTTTGTTGCTGTCATCGCGCACCGAGATGCAAAAGGTTATTGAAGCTGCTCGACAACAAGCTATGGCTCTCCAAGGTTACCATGTTCCTCCTGTCATCCCTTCACAGCCCCAGTCAGCCAGTGCTTCACCTGTCAATCAACCACCAGTACAGCCAGTACCTCAACCTCCACAGCCTCAAATGCAGCCTCCTCTGCAGCCTCCTCCGCAGGTTGTACCAGCACCAACACAACCTTTGGTTCCTCCACCCCAGATGCCACTGCCAACCCATTCACCTTACCAAATGCATGGCCTTACAAATAATTCTGATGGTCATCAGCCACTTCCTCCTATGCCCCCTCATATGCCACTTACCCCTCCTGTCACAATGCAGCAGTCCATGCAGTCTGTGTCTATGATGGGTAATTCACAGGAATCTCCTTACAATAATATTGGCAATCATGAGAACAATGACCTCCAAGTTGTTATGCCTAAAGATGATAAGAAAGATGATAAGAAACCATCCTCCAGTTCATCTTCCGCACCAAAGCGAGATAGTAAGAGTCGTGACAGTCGTGACAGTCGTCGCCGAAGAACTAGATCCAGATCCAGATCACGGTCAAGATCACGTGATCGAGACAGAGATCGCCATCGCCGCCACAGAAGTCGATCGAGGTCACGTAGTCGCGATCGTGGCAGCCGTAGCTATCGCAGAAGCAGAAGCAGGGATCGTGATCGTTTTAGGGATAAGACTAGGGATCGTGATCGTGGAAGGGATCGTGACCGTGACAGGGAGCGTGGTAGTAGGGTTGGCCGTGATCGTTCTGACCGCTCCAGTCAAGATAGCAATAAAACTTCTCCAGGAAATGACTTGCAAAGTAAAGATGTAGAAGTTATAGGAGGGTCAGGGGGAATACCAGGACTTGGAGATATTCCGAGTATTAGCATGAGGGGACCTTTGCCCAGTAGCCTTGCTGAGCCAATTAGAAATTCACCCATACAGACTCCACCTGGCCCTGTTCCTCCTCCAGTTCCATCTGCTTATGGTGCAAATCCACCTTTTAACAACAGTGCATCACCTTTCCCTCAACAGATGCCATTTAGTAACATAAATGCTTCTCCTTCAAATATCCCAGCTCCTAATACAATTGATACTCCTACTGATATGGAGTTAATTGCTGAAGATGATGGATCCCTTGACCAAGAAGCATCAAATGAAGTACAAAATAACTCTCCTGCTCCTGAGTCAATGGCTCCAAAGCCCCCAGTTGACTTTGTAGGTGCTCCATTAGGTGGCCCATTGGGAGGACCAGTGGATGGCCCCATGAGAGGTCCTGGTGAATTTCCTGCAAGGTATGGTGCTATGCCTGGAGAGGCTCCTATGCCTCCTCAGTTTAATAATAGAGGACCAATGCCAATGAGACCTGAGGGTTGTGGGTATGATGGGCAGCCAGGTCATTTTCCTTCACAGGTAGAGAGCGGAAATGGGCCTAATCCTCTTCAGAATTTTGATCCGAGAACTCGCCCAGAGCTTGCACAGAGGAATTGGGACCCCAGAGATGGGAGTCCAAATGATCCAGCTAGATTCAGAGGGGAAAGGGACATGAGAGGATTCAGAGGTGAGAAGGAAGTGATGAACAGAGGTCCAGCGACAGATAGAGATCCTAGAGAAAATAATGAGATGCGTGACATGAGGGAAGAAAACGATGGACGTGGAAACTGGGATCCAAGAAGTAGGATGGGCCGTATGGAAGATTTTGGGCCAGGATGGGAAGGTTCAAATAGGCAGGAAGGTTTGAAGGAGGCCTCATGGAATGGGAGAGGTCGACCAGGAAATTTCCCTTCGAGGAATGAACGTGATGGCTTTGGGAATAGGAATGAACAGGAATCCTGGCACACCCAAGACAACTGGGTTGGCCGGGATGGTCATGGAAGGGATCAGGAAAGATATGGAGACGATGGAGAATATGATGAAAACTATGGCTCCAGGGGATACCGAGGAAGAGGAGGCCGTGGTTGGGACAGGGGTCGGGGATGGGAACGAGGTCGAGGAGGCCGTGGTGGATTCAGGCATGGAGAATACATGGATGGACACCATGATGATGGTTATGGATCACAGCGTGGACCAGGCAGTTTCCGTGGACGCGGTCAGTCACGTTGGGGAGGACAGTATATCGACGAAACTTGTAGTGTGGAATTGCACAATGTTCCTTTGAATGCCTCGTATCGTGCTATTCGTGAAATATTTCAGAACATTTTTGTACCCAGCAGCAGCATCAAGATAATAGGTGATAATCATGGTAACCGTACAGATGTTGCATACATTAGATTTTCTCAGCCTCGAGATGCCACTAGAGCATTAAAATTTTCTGGAAGTTATATATTTGATAACAGGATAGAGATTTCACTTTTGAGTGAGGCAAAGTATGACTCTGAAGTAGATGTAAAGTCAGGTGGGTCTTCAAGAAATTTCCCAAATGAAAGTCCTTGTGTTTACGTCACTGGCGTGCCAATGGGTTGTACAGAGCATAATGTTGCTCAAGTATTTGAAAAATTTAAGATTGAGGATATTGTCATCGAGAGGTTAAGAGGTACCAGAACACCCTCAGGTGGTTGTTTTGTGCGACTCATTTCTTATGATGAGGCTCAAAGATCTATTGCTGAACTAGCGAATGCCTCTATTGATGGCAGTCCTCTGCTTATTGAACTATGCCCTCCTAGTGCTATGGCTCCCGCTGTAAAAGATAGAGATATGATAGGTCAAGAAGTCAAGAAAAAGGATGGTCCTCAAGATCAGTCAGATGAAGCACCTGTTGTGAAGCAGTCAATTCCAGGTGACTTATTGACTGACTCTGTTGTCATAAAGAGAGTTCCTAAAGATGTTACAGAGGCAAATATTAGAGACTTCTTCAGTGATGAAGGACTTGTACCTGAACGAATGCATTTCTGTGAGCCTGGCACTAATGGAGTGAGAGAGGTGTATGTAATGTTCCCTCTAATTGAGGATGCAAAACAAGCTCTTGGTAAGAATGAACAGCAGATTGGAAAGATGAAAGTGTTGGTCGAGTTGATAGCTAAACCTATCGTTATGAACGCCATGGGTCTGGCTTTTGATCCTCTTGAACTTATCAAAAAAGGTCAGAAGGCTGGAATAGGTGCCAATGTCAAAGAGAAACCCAGCATAAGCCTAGTCAGTATTCCTCCAGAAGATAATGATAGTATGCTTGATGAAGGCCAGGATCAAATGATGAAGCAAGATAATTATATGGAGGGGGCAATGATGAACATGCCTCACCCAAATTCTTATGAGGAACACCAACCTTTCAGAGGAAGAATGGGTGGGCCATATGCATCAGGAAGGGGATTTATGCCTCGTGGTGAAATGAGAGGAATGCACAGAATGATGGGGATGCCAGGTCGCGGAGGTATGGGAGAGTTTGGTCCTAGAATGAGAGGGGCATTGCTGAGGCCTCCTGCAGGTACTTCAGAGGATAACTTTGGTACAGCTGTACCCCCTGAACATTTTGGAAAGCCTGGCTGCGTAGTAGCACTTGGAAACTTACCCTATCGTTGCACAACAGATGACATTCTGGACTTTTTACATGAATTTCCAGCATTGCGTCCAGAGCACATCATCAGAAGGTACAATGAATTCAATCAACCCACAGCTGATGCTCGTGTAGCTTTTGCCACACCCCAAGAGGCCCAAAGAGTAGTACAGACTCATCACAGACGGCCAATGGATAATAGACCTATATTTGTTTCTCTTGTACAGAAGTAGAAAGAACACAGTCTTTGTTTATAGAAAGTATCTTTTTTGTTTTATTATATGCAGTATTGAAAATACTAAGTATTTTCAAGAGAAAGATTATTACAATTACTGGAAGAAAAATTATTACAATTACTTGAAAAATTTGGATGATCCTCTATTACAATTACTTGAAGAAAGGTTATTACAATTACTTGAAAAATTTGGATGTTCCTCCTCTAATTTCTTTCAGTTTAAAGCTTTTGTACCTGGATATTTTCATAGTTCGTATTTAAGGAAAGTCTTGAGAGGTGGAAGACTCAAAGATATTAAGAAATTGATGTACATATTCAGTTTTTTCAATGGCTGTTTAATTGATATGTCTAGGTTATTTGAATGGAGTTTTGTGTGTATAAAGTACATAGAATAAATTTTTTTTGTATAATTGTTGTTTGATATCTCTCCTTCCTGAAGCTTTGATGTATCAGGTTCTTTCCAAATTCCTTGTAGATAGTTTGAAATTCAAAACATCTAAACAGTATATGAACAACTTAAGATTATTAGAGTTTCATTGCTCAACAAACTAGTATAATATAATTGATGAACCCAATGCAGAAATGGTAACATTATACAGAATATAAAAAAAACTCACAAATGCATTAGAGTTTTTGAAATGTAGTACAGTTTGTTGATTGGTAAGAGTATTTCTTCATGAATGACTTGGAAGAGTGACTGCTTCATCTTTATTAAGAGAGGAAGGATAATAACAATAGGATTTGTCATAATATTAACACGTGTTCTTGAAGTATTTTTGTTGAAGACTGAATAATTACAGGGTTTGCCACAATTCATGTAGTGAATATGATTTTCCTGCTGTCGCTTGAACAAAAGGTACTGATAGTGTTTGGTGGTTAAGGCACAATTCTCTTGATTTTTTTTAACATTAAAATTTACCACATTAAGGTGGTACTAGTTGATGAATATATTTTTGTGGATAGGTTTGTAGGAAAGTATAATTAAATATATTGGTTACAGCTTGAATGAATATATTTTTCTTGTAACCTGATTAATTCTTTATAACAGGAAAGTTTTTTGTGTGTTATTTGTAAATATTCTTTTCTTCAGTTAGACTACACAGAGAATTAATGTCTTCTGAGTTCAGTAATCCATACTGCCAGTCAATATTTATTTTGAGCATCTCCCTCAGATTGATAGCTTGTACCCTTTAAACTTTATGTTGTGAATCAGATCTTTGTTCTTGTGAAGACAATTCAGTCAGAAGAAATTTCAGAATGAAGTAGTACATATAAATGATGACTTAATAGCAGAATAGATTTTTATCTTGAACAGAACATACTAGATGTTTGGAATTACCAGTCAAGCAGATGAATGCAATGGTTATTTTTGTCATGTTAGAATTTTAAAGTTAATTTGCCATAATAATGGCAGGCAAATGTATGTGTGCAAGACCAGATTTAAATTGCAGAGAGGGACAATATGACAATGAAGGGAGCTATTTTAATTGTTTAGATATCAACCCACGACTTATTTCAACTTCATAAGCCTAATAGGCAATGTAAATGTTGCAAGAGTGTTAGAGTATGTGTGATTGGATATGTGGTCAAAAAGATTCAAACTTTTCATGGAGTTAGATGCTGGACAATAATGCAAGTTAAAATTATCTCTCATTGATGGCCCATTTTCTGTAAGAGACCTTGAATGTTTTAAATTTCCTGACTTAAAATACTTTTTTTTCCACTATGGTTGATTTCCTTAAATGTTATCACGGATTTGTTTAAAATTAAATGCTCAAAAAAAATGACAAACCATATATTTTACATGTCTCCCATCACCAGCACTAATGAGGAATGAGAGTTGTATTAAAGGATTGGGATTCAAAGCTGAAATGGTTTGGTAGTTTCTGGTGTAGGTACCAGTCAATATTGTGAAAGAACAGGAACAGGCCTGATACTGGGAGAACGTTTTGGCTGCCACCTTCCTCATGCAAGTTGTTTGTAACTACTGCATTTTCCACAATTTGTTGGTTGAATGATGGTGGGAATAATTTAGTTTGAATTTATATTTGGTTTAGTTCTTTCAGTCCCCTTTTCTCTATGGCTTTGGTATTGTGAACTGTCCCACGAATTGACTGATGAGTCATGCCATTCCAAGTCTCTTGCTGCTAGATGATTTTCCTTTGTTGCAGATATGCAATTAGTAGTGCTGTCTTTGTCTTGAAGGCCAATGCTACTCTGTGACCAATAGCTGACTCCATTCAGTGCTCTTCATGGGAAATACTAGCATTTGCAAAGTATCACACTTTTGATTTCTTGTTATTTTCAGAAAGGTAATTTTGTTTGAGACTTTGTTATTGCTCTCCCCCTACTACAGGAAAAGAAAATATTGATTGGATCAAATCATTTTTTAAATGATAAGGCTGATTCTAACTTTTCCCAAGCCATTAAGAGGGAGACACTGTATGTACCATTTGTAAAACTTCTGCTAACATAACACCCAGTAGTGAATTTACCAACACTGGAATTCAGTGGGAGTTATTGTATTAGTAAAAAAAGAAAGGCACATTCAGAACACAGATGTAAATTTACTTCTTAGTGACCTAGATATACAAAGGAGAGGTGAAAACATAATTAAATTGAGTCTCGGTTGATTTGGGCAGCTAATTTCTTCAGTATTAAGACATTGATGTCAGTTATACAATCAGTCGAGATTGGGGGTGGGGGGGACTTCATTGTACTGGTTAACATTGAAAAGCAATTATTTTTAAATATTTCATTTATACATGGATATGTACATTTCTTGTTTTACCTGGTGCCATTTTCTTAGTTTCATGGATAACTGAAAACATATCCAGAGGTAATGTGAGGTCTTGGGTGGTTGCTACAATTTTTCATAGGGCTCATATTTGTAGCATTTAAAAAAAATTCTGGGCCACACCCTAATAAGCAAACTCATTTTAAGAGTTAAGTCTGACACAGTCAGACATGCAAAAACAGAGTTTAGAAACTTCTTGCGTTGGTTGATTTTTGCTGCAAGGAAACCTACATGGCAATGGTGTGGCAGAAACTTAGGTCCTAAGGCACTACGTACTTATCTTGGAGAAACTTGGTATTTGAGGGTGTTCTTTTTTAGATCTTTTCAGCATCTGCTAAGGAAACATTGTCAACAGTCAGAGGGAAGATATATAGTAGTAGGAATTAGCTTTGTTAGGAAAACAACCCCATAAATCTAATGATGGTAACATCAAAAGACAACAGTAGTATAATTTCAGCATCAAGTTGGTCTGTTTAAACTATCTCTCATAACTAACAATTTGGGTTACTGAACTATAGTTGCACCAGCCTGCTTGAAATATGGCTGTGTTTTAGGCCTAGACAACTTTCCAAACTAAGATGATGGCAAATTAGTCAGCATTATGTGTAGGTCTTTGTGCTCACACAGGCAAAGTCCCAGGTTCTGTCTCAGCCCAGCTTATCAATAACCTAACTGTGAATGGGTACTACAAGCATCAACTGAGTGTCAAGGACAGGGTCATGAAGACACTGACCACCTTACTGTATTACTATATGGTCTAGTATGCATATCACTCCAAAAGATGTGTTCCCAAACCCATAAAATTGTAGATAATGGACTGATTTTCTGAGGATTTGTTTGTTTGAAGCGTCTGGACAGAGCTAGATGTGATTTGGTACGTGGTGATGTCCTGCACCTCCTAACAAGAACTAAACATTAACATGGTAGTACTGATGTCTGCTCTTTCAAAAAGAAAGATTGGCTGGTAGATGCGCGAAGTCATATGAGCAAACCCATTCTTTCAGAATATTTGCAGATTTATGGAACACAGCATACTGGTCACTCCAGTATGCTTCAAGAGTACTTGTCATGCATAGGTATTCTTTGGCTAGGAAAGTAGATGTCTTCAGGCACACTTGGGGGAGTCTGGGATTATTTGTTTTACTTTTGGTACCTTTAAGTGTCTAATAGTGTGACCTCCTTGGTGTTGAAAGCATGTTCCATGATCATTGTCACCTAGTTTACAATCTGTGACAAGCAACCTTAGATATAATATTTTACATTGCAGCAAGGTCGAGTTGAAATATGTTTAATCCCACGTAATGTGGTCATTAAGGAAATCAAGATGCAGATAAGGCAATAACAAGTTGTGATGCCAGTTTGTAAGAAGTGATACGAAATCAAATCTTGATTCCAAAAGTGTTCGTTGCTCCTAAGAAGGTAGTCCATATTCAAGTCCTAAGACATGAAATAACAAGGAAAGCTACAAGTACTACAAGTAACATTTTCGTCGATTGGAGACAACGAGAGACACCAATGTCTGTTTCTCTTTACGCTGGTCGTAATGAAGAAGAAGCAAACACCGAATGAGTCTAGCTGGACTTTAAAGTGTAGGTGGTAATAAACTGGAGAAGCTTGAATTTGTGTGAGCGGTGCATCCTGTTCAGGGGTTTGGGTTGATGTGCTACAGATAAGCCTGTTTGTAGGCATAGCATCAGAATCTCTAAATGATGAAAGAGGAATCACAAAGAACCAAAAGTAAAACGTCCAAGTGAAAGAGCTGTAAATGGGAGAGTGTGATGACTCAGCAGCCTGGACTTGGGAGTTTAAATACGTCAATAGGATAAGGAGGTGTAAAGGGAGATTAGATGGACGCTGTCAAAATGGTTGTATAACCTCTAATGCATTCTTTTATAGAGAAACAGTGAAGAGAGGAAACTGGATTTGTGTTCGCTGCTCTGTCGAATTGTATACCTTCAAACCAGGAGTTCCTTGACGAGGTAACCTTCACTCCAGGGTGGGGAAACCATTCAGATGATACTCGTAAGATATTCTTTCCATCGATTGATTCACTCCCACCCCCCCCCACCCCCGCCCCAGCCCCCGCCCCTCCCTCCGCAAATCGTACCCTCCAGAAGTGCGATGTGTCACCCTCGGGGTCACAGGGTCTGCTTGTTGTTATTTTTCTCCATGCAAAATATGGGTCACTCACTGTCGATGGCGCTCAGTTGCAGTTGCCATTTTGTTCGTTTGCCCCTTTTTTCGTTTTCTTTTTTTCTTACATTTATTTGATACTATTTTAACGCTTATTTTATACATCTTGTTTGTGTATATTATTTCTTAATGTTTTTATGTACTTCTTATAATTTCATTTCGTTGTTCATTACTCATTGGCTTATTATTAGTGTGACCTTTGATAATAATTATAATAACAACAATAATAATAACAAAGTATAATCCCAGTGGTCCCGTAGTTCCCAGTCTCGCCTCAACATCGATTCCCGTAGAGAGAAAGCAATTTAGACCTGTTTCCTGAAAAAAAAACCTACAGTAACTGTTGACCCGGACTGAATTATGCACATGGTAGTAAGTCTCTCTTCTCTCTCTCTCTCTCTCTCTCTCTCTCTCTCCTCTCTCTCTCTCTCTCTCAGCCGCAGAGCCCTGGAAATGTACGAGCCATACCATAGGGACATTCGAGAGGAGTTAGGGACAGAGCGGGAGAGTCCACACACAGGGCATTATAGCTTTAACGTCTTCATTAAATTCACGAAATGGCTCCTCCACCCACCCCCGAATTATATTCGTTTCATCTGAGGTCCTTCCTTCCTTCAGGTCAAGTGGGTTCCTGTATGGGGTGGGCTCTCATGGATATTATTATTATTATTATTATTATTATTATTATTATTACCTGGTTATATGGGTTGACTTTAGTGAGCAGGCCATAAATTGGGATACAGTATTATTATTATTATGTAGAGCCTATATACTTACTTGCTTAATCCCCTGGCACCCACGGGATGCATAGGGCCTCAATGAATTCACGCCATATGTCTCTTTCCTGTGCCATCTCTCTGAGGTCAACCCAATTCTCAGATCCCGTCTCCCTCCGCATTGTCATCAGCCACGTTTCTCTTGGTCTACCACGTCCTCTCCTGCTCAGCGGCTTCCATTCAGGTACATCCTGGACTAACTCATCTTCTCTTCTTAAAATATGCCCCCATCCATCCCCATGTTGATAATCTAACTACTATATCGTTCACATTCCCGCATTTGTTATATGCTGCTGCCATTTGATTCCCAAAATCCTTCTCAGTGCTTTATTCTCGAAGGCAAGAAACTTTGCATCAGTCGTCACAGTGCTGTACCACGACTGGTGCCCATAAGTGAATATTGATCTTACAAATGAAATGTATATTTTGATTTTGCTGTGAACTGATATTTGATTTGACCTCCAAACTGTTTTTAGCATGCCCATTGCTTGTTCTGCCCGCCCTATTCTCTCCCTGAATTCTGTCGCCTAGTGATCCATTGCTGGTAATAATGGTTCCCAAATATTTGACAGTGACTGAGTTGGGTAATATTACTCCTCCGATAAAGCAGTTCGTCTGATCACCACTTTGAATCTACATGACCTCGTTAAAGAGATTCTGGGGCACTTTGGTATACCAGAAAAGATCGTAAACATCATAATGGATATGCATAGTGGAACTTGTTGTAGGGTGATGGTAGATGGTAGTCTTACAGATGCATTTGAAGTAAAAACTGGACTACTACAAGGTGGAATACTGTCCCCTCTATTGTTTATTATGGTGATTGATTATGTTATGAACAAGGTAATGCAAGAAATGAATAATGGCATTCAATGGAAAGGGGTCCAGAGATTATGTGATCTTGAATACGCAGACGATATAGTTCTAATTGCCTCTACAATGGCTGCAATGCAGGAAATGATAGATAGGTTAGTACTGGAGGGGAGAGGCTAAATAGGGATACATTTTATTAATTATTATTATTATTATATTATTATTATTGTTTTTTTTTTTTTTTTGCTCTATCACAGTCCTCCAATTCGACTGGGTGATATTTATAGTGTGGGGTTCCAGGTTGCATCCTGTCTCCTTAGGAGTCCATCACGTTTCTTACAATGTGCGCCGTTTCTAGGATCACACTATTCTGCATGAGTCCTGGAGCTACTTCAGCCTCTAGTTTTTCTAGATTCCTTGTCAGGGATCTTGGGATCGTGCCTAGTGCTCCTATGATTATGGGTACAATTTCCACTGGCATATCCAATATCCTTCTTATTTCTATTTTCAGATCTTGATACTTATCCATTTTTTCCCTCTCTTTCTCTTCAACTCTGGTGTCCCATGGTATTGCGACATCAATGAGTGATACTTTCTCCTTGGTTTTGTCAATCAACGTCACGTCTGGTCTATTTGCACGTATCACCCTATCTGTTCTGATACCATAGTCCCAGAGGTTCTTTGCCTGATCGTTTTCTATCACTCCTTCAGGTTGGTGCTCGTACCACTTATTACTGCAAGGTAGCTGATGTTTCTTGCTCAGGCTCCAGTGGAGGGCTTTTGCACTGAATCATGCCTCTTTTTGTACTGGTTCTGTGCAAGTGCCGGACATTCGCTTGCTATGTGGTTTATGGTTTCGTTTTTCGTATTGCACTTCCTACATATGGGAGAGATGTTATTTCCGTCTATCGTTCTTTGAACATATCTGGTTCTTAGGGCCTGATCTTGTGTCGCTGTTAGCATTCCTTCAGTTTCCTTCTTTAGCCCTCCCCTCTGTAGCCATTGCCACGTGTCATCGCTGGCTAGTTCTTTAGCCTGTCTCACGTATTGTCTGTGCATTGGTTTGTTGTGCCAGTTCTCTGTTCTGTTTGTCATTCTCCTGTCTCTGTATATTTCATGGTCTTCGTCTACTTTTATTAGTCCTTTCCCATGCACTCTTTAGCCACTCGTCTTCACTGGTTTTCAGATATTGCCCCAGTGCTCTGTTCTCGATGTTGACGCAGTCCTCTATACCTATTATTATTATTATTATTATTATTATTATTATTTTATTATGAACCTCTTTCTTGATCAGTTTAATTGATCATATATTAGACACCTATAATTTGTTTGTATATTCCATTTGATTTATGATGCACTCGTGTAATCCTTACTAAAAGCATGTTCATCTGCTGCTTCATATTAAGTGACTCGCTAATGTTTTTTAACTATTATGTAAGATAAATGAGTAAAGTGACAAAGTCTACGGGCATAACCAGCCCCGTTTCACGGGCAGAACCAGTTCCGTTTCAAGGAATCCTTTCTCACCCCCACCCCCTTCAAAGGGGGGGGGGGGTGGTAGGATGAAACCCCATTACAAACAATCTTGGGGGTTCACACAATAACCTTGCCAAGTTTCATGCCCATTGGACCAGCGTTTGTCCGTGGTTGAATGACAGACGGACGGACAGACATAGCGCCCATTATAGTATAGTAAGATTATTATTACAAACTACCCGGGATTATTATTTTTATTGTTATTGTTCTTACCGAACGTTACACAGTCACAGATGCCAACATAAAAACTCTAATGGCCAATTTTTTCCTCTCATTCCGGAGCCTAATTAACCCTTCTTCATGCTGAAGACAGGCTGCAACCATTTCTATTCATTCCATTCCCTCGGAAGAAGAAAACAGGAGATTTCGACCACCTTTTGAATCTGAGATAATTTTTTAAACTAATACTTGGTTATTATCATTAGGGGGGTTATCGCCGTCAGTGCACCTCTTACGGTGCACTGTAGGTATCACGTAAAGGCGACCTTTAGGGTATGTTGCTAATGTACCCTGTGGCGGGCGCATAGTGGTGCTGACTAATAATAATAATAATAATAGTATTTTATTTTATTTCAACTGCTGGCCATATATAATGTACACATACAAGAAATATACATTGTGATTACTACATTAAAATATTTATATATAAAATCTAGTTGGTAAGAAGTTATATATATATATAGTAATCACAATGTGTATTTCATGTATGTATATATTGTATATTATCACCAGTTGAAATAAGGTGTTATTATTATTATTATTATTATTATTATTGTTATTATTATTATTATTATTATTACTTAACAAGGACTCTACGTAATGTCGATCCTGTAGTTTGTGTAGCCAATGTACCCAGAGCTTTATATATATATATATATATATATATATATAATATAATATAATAATATATAGATATAATTATTATATATATATATATATATGGAGTATATATATATATATATTGGATATATATATTATAGAAAATATATATATATATTTTATAGGGCCTTTTAAGTATTTTGGTGCTATACAATTTTTACCTGCATATACATGCTACGCACCTTTGGAGGCAGGGGTCGCCCAAATCATATTGGATAATCCGCTACAGAATGCGCCCCCCCCCACCCCCCCCCCCCAAACCTCCGCCACACACAAATATGCGTTCAACAACCTTTTAATATCACAGTAATAACTGTGAAGTGTAGTGGGGTATTTTCCAAAGGTGTCGCGTGTAACTGGGGTTTTGGAAGAATGCCCCAATCCAAAGTAATTACTCAGTCGACTTTTGTTTCTTTTTTTTTATCAGTGTCAGTATTTTTTCCTAAGTGTCGGAATAATTTTTCTTGATAGTGTCAAGAGCATTTTTCTTATGTGTTAGTTTTTTTAAAAGTGTCAGTATTTTTCCTTAAAAGTGATAGTGAAATTTTTTCCTTAGTAGCGTTAGAGTGTTTATTCCCTAGCACTATCAGGGTTTATATTTTCTTAACAATATCAAAGTACTATTTTCTAAAAAGTGTCAGAGTATTTTCCTTTACATTGTCAGATTATTTTGTTGTTGTTCGTGTTAGAGTAATTTTTTTTCTACAGTGTCAGAGCATTTTTCTTAACCGCGTCAGTGTTTTTTCTTAAAAGTGTCAGAGTATATGTTTACAGTGTCAGAGTATTTTTTTTGATCATCAGCCAGATAAGTTTTCTTAGCTGTGATAGAGTATTTTTTTTTCATAACAATGTCAGAACATTTTTTCCCTGAATGCCAAGATATAGGCACCTTCATTTTGAAGCAATAACTTGAAAACTGCGTTTTGCCTCTTGTGCCCAGAACGTTAAATTCTGTTGGAAAACCACTGCCGTCTGTGTGGAAGAGACCACAGCTTTTTACCATTCCCTTAAAAAAGAATACGATCCTTCCTTTTAAGGCAGTGTTTCTTAAACTTTCTTGTGCATTGGACCTCTTTTATTAAAATTGGTCGTGTAGCGGACCTCTTATTATGATCATTTCCCTCTTGGGTTCAAAAGTGTTTTCAGGGTATGATATATAGTACTAAAATTGCTACTGAATTATTTATTAATGGCTTATCTTCAACATAAATGTTTACATTTTACTTAAATAACTTTCACAACATTATTGATTTTGCAATAAATACCACTGCTTTCTACAAAGTTGTTAAATTGCACCCATCCTAATCTGACGAGCGCCATTATCTCTAGAAGCCAAGAGGATTTGGTGGTGAAAAATAGGAATTTAGGACGTTTTGGCCACAAATGTTTTTGAGCCACGTTTTGGCCTGAAACTTATCTGACACCGATGACCAAATTATCCTGCGGACCCCTTGGAACATTCCACGGACCACTGGGGGTCCGCGGACCACACTTTAAGAAACGTTGTTTTAAGGGCAATACCACGAGGGTATTAACATCTTAAAATTTGAGGAAGAAGTTCGTATCCAAAGGCTCAAAGCCTAATATTAGTTATGGATAAATCTCTGCCAATTTTACGAACAAGAACGTACAGATGGTCTCTCTCACAAAACAACTAGAAAACTAGCCGAACAAAATCCCGCAAATTTAGTAGGTAGGTAGGCCATACTTAGCTGTGGGTACAGATACCTATATAGGGCCTAATAATACCCGCTCAGTCTCGGCAACGGCGTCGCTATCGGTCGGGTAAATTGAGGTCCAGTGGTAATTATTTTAACGTCATAACTCGAGAACTGACATTCAGATTATTTCAAGGGATCTGTTATCACCAAGGTCCATTGAAATATCCTATGTTTATTGCTGAATTCTTATATTCATTTCCGTATTACTAAGTTTACTGGAGATTTTTTTTCAGCTTATTTTCGACCTGCCTTTTAATCCTGGTTATATTTGTTGATATTTATTTATTTAAGATTAAAATTTCCCTCTGTTATGTACGATCTGCCTTTTAATAATGGTTATATTAATTGATATGTATGTATTTGCCCTCTGTTCTAGCTGCGTATATTTCTTTTTATATGCGAAAGTAAAGATTGACCAGTCATCATTCACCGTGTGAATACATCCCCAATCTATCACTCTCATCACTCGTTGTGTGTCTACCAGTGACTGGATCAAATCTCCCTAAATTGTCACGGTGATTGATGAACGGAGAGGGTGCGTTCTATTCGTCAGTCGAAATCCGGAGTGCCGAACCTGATTCACCCATTTCCCCGAAGGAAGACGCCCTTTTATTTCTCGTTGTTCAGGCAGGAGACGCGAAACTCTCTCTCTCTCTCTGTTTGTAAACAGACGTAGTAGACGGTTGATAAACAATTAAACAAGGTTTCAGTGAAAGCGTGTTGGAATACGACTGGGCATGCGCTGTATGTGATGCATTTGTCAAGCTTATGGGGGGCAAGTGTGACGTCACGTAACGTGATGTGTGTTGACACCGTGATAATTTTTCTTTTCTCAATTTTTATAAACAAAATTAGTTATGCTTTTTCTGTCCATCTCGGTTCCAAAGAAAGTATATAGATAGAGAGAGAGAGAGAGAGAGAGAGAGAACGAAGTTTACAATGTTTTCATCCTGGCCGCCTAAACTTCCCCGCCATACCATCGACTTCCTCTCTCTCTCTCTCTCTCTCTCTCTCTCTCTCTCTCTCTCTCTCTCTCTCTCTCTCTCAGCATGTGAGTCTGCCGGTGTGGCATTTCCCGTAAGGTCTGTTCTCTT
The DNA here is from genome assembly GCF_015104395.2 of Macrobrachium nipponense. Taxonomy (NCBI): domain Eukaryota; kingdom Metazoa; phylum Arthropoda; class Malacostraca; order Decapoda; family Palaemonidae; genus Macrobrachium; species Macrobrachium nipponense. Next base: position 48,027,119 of record NC_087220.1, read on the forward strand.
ATTCAGCAGCCTGAAAGCACTTTCTTTTTCTTTCTCTCTCTCTCTTTTTGTTTCATTTGAACTTCAGGTAATTGCCTTCACTTGCAACAGTTCATTTTTCTCTCCGAACGAGAGAGGATGGGATGCCGCTAGGGGAGGTCTATAGTGCATCCCTTTGCTAGATTTGTATATCGCAATTGTTCGTTTAATTTTTAATTGCGTACGTATGTTGTTGCGTATGAGGGAATTATTATTATTATTATTATTATTATTATTATTATTATTATTATTATTATTATTATTATTATTATTATTGTATAGGCGTTGGTCCGTAAACAGCAACATGCCTTTTGTGACTTCGTTATATTCATTACAATGCTACTGATATCAGTTAATTCTTTAATAATTCAGATACACACACACACACACACACACACACACACACACACACACACACACACATATATATATATATATATATATATATATATATATATATATATATATATATATATGTCTGAATTGATATTTTATTTGTCTATTTAACTGGCGGCGCGCTTACAGAAATAACTGATATTATTAGCAATGTAATGAATAGAATTAAGGGTCACATATGGCACGTTGTTTGTATACTGACCAACGGCCAAATATAATATCAATAATACATAATGATAATAATAATAATGCCTCCATACGCAACAATATACGTACGCATTTAAAATTAAACGAACAATTGCGATATATAAATCTAGCAAAGGGAATCACTACCTTCCCTAGCGGCATCCTTATATATACTTATATATATATATATATATATATATATATATATATATAATATACATATATTGTTATGTGCCATAGTACAATTACCAGAAGGACCTCATTCAAACTGGATGATATCTAGCGGAGTTATTTATTACAAAAATGTTACAGGCTTTCAAGGACAACCAGTCCCCATTATCAAGTTGTCCTTGTAAAGCTTGTAACTTTTTTAAATAAATAACTACGCTAGATACCATCTAGTTTGAATGAGGTCCATCTAGTAATATATGTATATATATATATATATATATATATATATATATATATATGTATATATATATATTTCAGCATTGCGCCATTTCCTAATAGAGGGTGTGACTCCAGAGAAGGAAAAACAAAACAGTAGAGCAGATGTTGTTGCGTTCTTCATTTTAAACACTGAATTGTGGATAATCCAGGTGTACAGTAAACTTCCACAGAATTAGTTGCTTCATGCATCTACCGCACCACTCACCTCATCTTGCTCCTCTACATTTTTTTCTGCCAACCCGTCAACCTGTAGTCTTTCCACATAGCCAAACCACCTTAAAACACTAATGCATCCTTTCACATAATCTAACCATTTTTTACCACTTGTGCCTCCCATCCAGTTTGAATCTGTCATTTGACTGTGCAAAAAAATAAAAAGATTTCATCTTAACAGCCTCAACAATATTTGTTTCATTCCCATTCAAGTTCCACACTTCATTTCCTTAAAGGAAAGTTGGCTCAGTAATCCCTTCTTACCCTCCCAGTCTTCTGCACACGGCCTGTCGTTTTCTTTTCTTCAGGTATTCTATGACTCATGCGGCTAGCAACCTCATCCTTTAACACAGCAGAAAATCAGTGGTGTGATTTTCTTTGGAGAAAATCACCCTACTGAGAAAAGACAATTTATTGGGTATATATACTATATTATCATATTATATGAATCTATAAGTAACCACCATTAAAAAACCACTGGTTTAAAGCCAAGGACTATATTTCGGTGGACTAATTTCCACCCTTATCAAGTAGAAGTCCTTAGCTCTAAACCAGAGTGTTCTAATGGTCCTTTTATACTTGAGACGTAACCTGTTTTGACAAAGCAAATATTAATATATATATATATTATTATATATATATATATATATATATACAGACATACATGAGTATGTGCATTTATGTATGCATAGTATATCTGCATATAGTATATACAATGCACACGCAGCCTGCAAGCAAATTAGCGAGAGCTGACGAACCTCTCCTTGTATATATGTTAGCAGAGCATAAAAAAACAACAACAACAACAAATCGCTCGATCTTTCCGTAACAGCCTTTTTGGCATCGCCGAATCTCAGACATTGTTATTGAACAAGCCGTGTCACGTGACTAATGCGGCACCGAGTGTTTGTGGGTGTTCATTGCTCGTCGTCATGGTGGAGTCAAGGGCGGGGCCACATGGAACCTCCTCCAGTTCGTCTGAGGCTGGAAAATCATTTAGACTCTCTCTCTCTCTCTTCTATCTCATAAGCTATGGGTATATTCTCTCTTCTTCTCTCTCTCTCTCTCTCTCTCTCTCTGCTTAATTATTAAATTTATAAATGAACAACAGTTTTTCTTTTATAATTTTATAAGCAGTGTATATCCGTTCTTCTCTCTCTCTCTCTTCTCTCTCTTCTCTTTCTCTTTCTCTCTCTCTCTCTTGCTCTTTTAAGCAACACTTGTTCTTTCATAAACATGTGTATATTCTCTCTCTCTCTCTCTCTCTCTCTCTCTCTCTCTCTCTCTCTCTCTCTTTTAAGCAACACCTGTTCTTTCATAAGCATGTGTTTATCCCATTGTTATTCTCTCTCTCTCTCTCTCTCTCTCTCTCTCTCTCTCTCTCTCTTTTAAGCAACACCTGTTCTTTCATAAGCATGTGTTTATCCCATTGTTATTCTCTCTCTCTCTCTTTAAGCAACACTTGTTCTTTCATAAGCATGTGTTTATCCCATTGTTATTCCCCCTGTCTCTCTCTCTCTCTCTCTCACACCTTAAGCAGCGCAGGCGTTTCGTAATGATAAGCTTATACGTATACTAGTAAGCTATATGCATACTATTATTAGTCACTCCGTAACTCTTTCTCTCTCCCTATACAATCTATATATATATATATATATATATCTATATGATATATATATATATATATATATATATATATATATATATATATATATATATGTTAACAATCTGACGAGTTGAAACTACAACGGAGTAAGTCTCCAATCACTTCCCCCCGTCACCCTTAAATGGATGACTTGATAAAGGAATCCGTACGTGGCAATAAGCACGTGAGCGCTCGTGGCGAGCTGCCGTGTAGTACGTATTTCATGTACGGATGTTTCTCTTCACATTTACATAATGTCGTGGCTTCCGGCCTTGAGTGGTTGTTTGTTACCGTTGTTATTTAAATCTTAGTGGTTGGTATGTGGTTATTACACTTTCTGTCAGTGTGTATAGAGACACCAGTGTACATACATACATACGTACTCATATATGTGTGTGTATATATATAAGATGTGTATGTCTGTTATTATGTGTACTGCTCATGTATGAATGCGTTTCGTGACTTTTGGCTCATGGATAGTTTATACGTCTGTAAGTCTATCATCTGATAGACAAGACAAGTCTCTCTCTCTCTCTCTCTCTCTCTCTCTCTCTCTCTCTCTCTCTGAAACCGGAGAAATTAGATCCATACACAGGTTATTGGATGCAGAAGCCCTGAAACAGTCACAACTAAATATATAGATGACGCTGGCTTCTGAGGGGTTGCAGTGTTGCACTGGCGATCTTGCTATAAGATAGATGAGCAGTTGTGTGCATGTGTTGCAGAAGAGAGAGAGAGAGAGAGAGAGAGAGAGAGAGAGAGAGAGAGAGAGAGACTTTTTTAAATCAAATTATTGCGCACATTGGCGTCAGACATTAGAGTAGGTACATAGTACCAATAATGGTAGTTAGGGTATACCAAAAGAATTCATATGGGATACAAAATAAATGTAACTGAAGTCTAGCTATATTACAAATGTTCCAATGACATTATAATTAGGTATACCTATCTTTAGATCATATCACACACAGCCATTTTGATGAACTGTAATGTTTGTTCAGTATCCACCGAAGTGAGAGAGAGAGAGAGAGAGAGAGAGAGTTAAGAAGATAATGAATGAATGGTTATTTTTTTCTGTTAAAGCCATTAGGAAAAGATTTGCTCCCTGACAGGGGTTAATGAGTCAGGTCACGAGGGCGAAATGTATCCAGGGAGGAGTGATGGATATTGATGTGGATTCTTGAGGAAGATGATGATTTGCATAAGAATTTGGGAGTCAGTGTATCGCAT
>NC_087220.1:48036256-48055933 GCF_015104395.2 Macrobrachium nipponense
TCAGTTTATAATTAATATAATTGTATATCTCCATAATTATGTTATAATTGAAATCAGGACAATGATACGTAGAATACACAAGGATATTTGGAGCTCTAAGCTTCCAGGAAGACCTCCATCGTCCTTAAATGGTTAGATATTGCAGAATCCGCCCGCGATAGAATAAATCCAGTGGTACCAGCGAGAATGAAAGAATGAGAGGGGATAAAAAATAACCTGTGGAGAAAGAAGTGAAAATACGTCAGGACAAGATTGGGGCAGCGCCACTTGTTCTGTCTACGTGTGAAATACTCCTCTGGATGCGTTGTCCTTTGAATAGAAGCCTGGTGTACGTTAGCGAGCCTTTGAGATGCTTGTTGACAGAGAGAGAGAGAGAGAGAGAGAGAGAGAGAGAGAGAGACTCAACGTGTCCTTAGAAGGAGGTCGAGAGTGGACGACGGCGTTACGTAAAGGCATCCCGTAGGGCAACGCTTGTGGCTCATAGCCTGCCTATTATAGCAGATTCACATCAACCGTGCATTTGATGTCTAGGCCGGTCCCTTACCACGCTCCTGATTGGCTGTTTATAAGCCAATGACAGGGCTGAAAACTCTTAGTCTCTCTCGAGAGTTCACATGGGCAGGATCTATGTTCCACCTCTCTTGAGGGATACGTCTTTCAAAATTGTCCCTCAGGAGAGGTGGCACATACATCCTGCCCGTGCGAACTACTCGAGAGAGACTGAGAGTTTCCAGCCCTGTGATTGGCTTATCAACACCTAGTCAGGAGCGTGGTAAGGGAGTGGCCTAGACATCAAATGGATGTGTGATGTGAATCTACTATAAGTTCATCGCATTCATTTGAAAGCTGATCTTATTTGTTCATCAGCCAAAAGACGAAAGATGCCATCTGATAGGCAAAATAATCGCAACGACGTCATTCATCTTCCAAAGAGGGGGGGGGGGGGGGGGGGGGGGGGGGGGGGGGGCTTCTCATCTCCGCGGTGGTCCGAGAGGTGAGATTCACTCGGCCAGAGATGCTCGAGACATCCGCATTTAAACTTGAGAGAAAAGTTGAGCGATAATAAGATTAAGCCTCTGGGAAAAGGCTGAGAGCTGAGGGTGTCGTTTCTGTCTTGATTTCTCTAATGACTTTGTTTACTCATTTACTTATCCATATTATTTATTTTGTATAACCATATATATATATATATATTATATATACGTATGTATATATATATATATGATATATATATATATATATATATATATATATATACGTATATATATACGTATGTATATATATACGGATATAGTATATATATATATATATATATATATATATATATATATATATATATATATATATATAGAGAGAGAGAGAGAGAGAGAGAGAGAGAGAGAGAGAGAGAGAGAGAGAAATTCTTTCTTAAAATAAACAGTGCTGATTTCCACTTGGTGTCTGCAACAGTCTTTATTTTTCAGAAGATGCATATTCACGCTGGTTTTATTTTCTATTTTGTCGTGAGTCTGGTCAGTACCTGGATGGGTGACGAACGCATGAATGTCAGACTCAATTCCTGTAGGACAATGGGTCATAATGAGGCCTGTGAAGGTCGCAAGTTTTTACAAAAAGAGCAGATAGGTCTGCCCCATCCTCTCCTCCTCTAAGCACTTCTTTATTTCTCTTTCACTCCGGGTTATTGGTTTTATTCTGTCCCACTCAAGAGTAGGTAAACAAAATTAATGCTTTTTAGATTGATTCAGTTGTATTTATATGTTGTTGTTTTTTTTTGCATTTTGTATGTATAGCCTGTATAAGATTTAGATCGGTTAAATCAAGAAAATATGTGCATACCTATTGCATGCGTTTTCATGCTTTTCAGATTTATGCATTTGCTGTTTATTAGTGCATTGATGTGCCTATGTGTATGTATAGATCATATTAAATTTAAACAGCCATTAACTAATGAAAAAGTTCAAGAAATTGTGTGCATATCAAATGCATACTTTGTGAGTATCCGCGTGTGCATTCTTTTGCTTAGTTGCTTTTAAAGCACATTTAGAAGTTTATGCTTGTCGATCAACTAAATATACCCGGATGTAGAAGTGGAAGCTGGAGAGAGAGAGAGAGAGAGAGAGAGAGAGAGAGAGAGAAGCTTTCTCACTAAATGAGGCCCCTTTGCATTCCATCGCTGTTGAAGGAAAGGCTTTTAAAACCGCCACTTATCAAATTTTGTGACGTAGTGAACGGTGCCGTTCAGGTCTCCTACTACCCTCTCACCTCCTCCTCCTCCTCCTCCTCCTCCTCCTCCTCCTTTAGAGCAGAAACAAGGCGGGTTTTGAAGTCCCTTGGCGCTAGATTGCTTCAGTGTAGCCGAGTAGAGACGGTGTCGAGTATTCCTTTTGTTTTTTTGCGTCTTGTGAGGGAGAAAGCGATAGGAAGACTTTCTCTCGTTTGATCACTTTAGCAGAACACAGATCGATTGTTTTCCATTTTGCATTGTGATCTAAATACAGTGTGTTTGTGTGTTTGAGACATAGGAGTTTGTTTTCAACTTATAAAGCTGAATATAGATGTATGTTCTTTTTACATTGAAATTCTAAACTAATTATGTTTGTACTTCTTTATCCCTTTCTGTATTTAAATTTCAAGTGTATGTGTGTATATGAGAGAGAGAGAGAGAGAGAGAGAGAGAGAGAGAGAGAGAGAGAGAGTTAGGTACTTGTTTAGATCCTGTTTGTAGGGCAGAGCAAACATTTCGCTTTAATCCTTTTGTACAGCTATATTCTAAATACAAAGTTTGTGTGTGTGCTTGTGTGTGTGTGTGTGTGCGCGCGCGAGCATTTAAAAGGGAGAATGTTTGGTATTCGAATGATGTTAAGCTTCAAAAGACTGACATAGTCAAGGGAATTCCTTTTAGCCGTTGTTAGCTTATCAGTTTACTGTCGAATTGCATTGTTGCAAATAATGGAACATATGTGACGAAACCCGATATTAATTGGAATTATGTTGGCAACAAAGAGGCACCTGTCTTTATTAGCCGTACAGAAATAACCGCTGCAGCCACCTCACCTGTCTCTCTCTCTCTCTCTCTCTCTCTCTCTCTCTCTCTCTCTCTAATCAACGTAAGTAGAAATGGTGAAAAATAAAGAAAGCAATTATAATTCCCTTTCTCTCTCTCTCTCTCTCTCTCTCTCTCTCTCTCTCTCTCTATATATATAGCTATATATATATATATATATATATATATTATATAATATATATATATATATATATATAGATAGATATATAGAGATATATATATATATATATATATATATATATATATATATATTATATATATATAATAGATATATATATAGTATATATATATATATGTATATATAGATATATATATATATATATATATGTGTAGATATATATATATATATATATATATATATATATATATATATATAATATATATATATATATAGATATATGTATATATATATATATCTATATATATATATATATTCTATATATATATTATATATAATATATATATTATGTACTATATATATATATATTTATATAGTATATATATATATATATATATATTATATATATATCTATATATATATATTATAATCGACATCAATAGAAATGGTGGAAGGTATTCGATTAAGTAGAATGGTGAAAAATAAAGGAAAAAAATTGTAATCTCTCTCTCTCTCTCTCTCTCTCTCTCTCTCTCTCTCCTTCCAATTACGGTGAGCATGTTTGGAAACATTGCTTGATTTCCTCATAGCCTTGTTTGTTTATAGATTGGTCTCTCATCAGTGTCAGTCAGTCTGATGATGTGTAAGGCATCCGCTTGTAAACAAAGGAGAGATTTTCTTTACAGACAGAAATCAGATTTATTTTTTATTTATTATTATTATTTTTCTATTTGGTGGTTTGATTACCATGAATTTTTTTCATTTGTGGCTGTTAGTGACGACAGAGTATCTGTTTATATAATTATTAATGTATATATATATATATATATATATATATATATTATATATATATATATATCATATATATATATTATATTTTACGTACACATTTGTATGTGTATATTAAATTTTGTGGTTTTATGTTTGTTTATTGTAGTGTTTATTCCCAAAATACAGATTATGTTAATAGTAAGGAATAGTACTGATTCACTATTTGGTTAATATCATAAGAGGCGCCCCTTGTTTACCGCTATTTTGGTTGATTATTCTATTTAAAAAAAGTAAAAAATATGCCGATGTTTCTTCTGTGCAGTCGAGTTTTCTGTCAGGTGGTGGCCTCAGCCACGGCCCATAAAACTCAGCCACGGTCCGGTGGTGGCCTGTGTTTTTGGTACCATTAGCGCTGCCAGAAGTATACGATTATGGCTAACTTTAGCTTAAATAAAATAAAAACTACTGTGGCTAGAGGGCTGCAATTTGGTACGTTTGATGATTGGAGGGTGGTTGACTAACATACCAATTAGCAGCCCTCTAGCCTCAGTAGTTTTTAAGGTCTGACGGAGGACGGACAGGCAAAGCAGGCACAATAGTTTTCTTTTACAGGTAGCTAAAAACAATTGAATAAGGCCTTTTTCCACCTGAAGCAGCTTAAAAGTGAAATGACCGTGTCATCTGGGTGCCATGAAAAATGACCAGAGACATATACTTACCATACGCTGATTTATTCCCAAAATCTTGATACACGTGTAAGACCAGATTTGGACAGGTCCCTGGCTAGGCGTGGTTGGAGAGGGTTGGGGTAGTATTTATTGCTCAGAAACCATATAACATAGAGTAATGCAGTTTTTTGTAGAATGAAGTGCTCTTGAATGTAAGCTTGAGGATATGTAGAACATTCTATAAAAAAAACTGCATAACTCTATGTTATATGGTTTCTGAGCAATAAATACTTGTAATGGTACTGGGACTTTATGGACACCCTGTATAGTCAAAAGATAAGCAGTAACCTATCAACGAGAGAGAGAGAGAGAGAGAGAGAGAGGGGGGGGGGGGGGAATTCTCCAGTTACTCAGAAGGTTGATAAAGGAATTTAATTTGAACCAAAACACCTGATTCCAACCTTCTCCTTACATCATCATCGGCCAGGTCGTTCTAAGGGGGTCGGCTGATAAGATAAGTACTATTAGCGTGACTCGACAGCGCCGATTTCCCGCGCAGAAAAAGAGGAAGAGAAGGAATCATGAATGACGAAACGAGGAGGAAAAAAAAAAGTAACATGGTTTGTGGTGCTTGTGAAGATAAGTGAAAAAAAAAAGAATGTCTGGGTTGTTGGTAAAAGGAAGGAAATAGATGTATTTGGGATGGTAAGTTTCTTCTTTCGTGATTTCGTCGTTTGTTTTGGTGTTGAATTTTGACAAAGACGAAGATCACGATTCGCGAGGTATTAACGTTTTTAGACGGATATATTGATGCATACTAATTTTATTAGAGTATTTTATAGATATTTTAAATGATAGAATTATATAGGAATTGTGTCCATTTTATTGTTGACTACTGATTACTCTGATTATTAATTTCTCTATAATTGCCAGGGAGTATTTATAGGTATATATAAACTGTAAGATGTTATTATGTAACAATTTTAGTTTTTTATAAAAAAGGTATTGAGATGTCTTTTTGTCTGTCCGTCCGCCCTCAGATCTTCAAAACTAACCGAGGCTAGAGGGCTGCAAATTGGTATGTTAATCATCCACCTTCTAATCATCAAATATACAAACTGTAGCCCTCTAACCTCAGCAGTTTTTATTTTATTTAAGACTGGCACCGCTATAGGTGCCAACAACACAGGTCACCATTGGGCTGTGGCTGAAAGTTTCATGGACCGTGGTTGAGAGTTTCATACACGTTTATATGCTGTACAGAAAACTGATTGGGAGAAGGAACTTCGGGGCATTTTTAAATTGTTTAATCAAGATTTTACTTATACCACAAATGACCAAAGCACTTGACAAGTTAGTTTAAAGCAGTGGTTCTTAACCTTTTTATGACCACGCCCCCTCTAAGAGTTGGTCCTTTCTTTCACGCCCCTCTTACATCCATGAGTAAAATTCCTTCCCAGATTTAAAGGAATTAAAAAAAATGAGAAAGAGAAGGGGTTTCGAGGGATAGGAAGGGAGGTCAATAATTAAAAAAAAAAAAACATGTTCAGCCCAACCAGCCTAACTAAAGTAGTAGACTCTAGGAAAGTAACGTTATAAGGCGACACATTTCCGTTTTTATAAACGTCTGAATATTAGTTTCTCACTCTTGTTAAGAGAATAACGAATATAATGAGAAGTTTTTTTCCCTAGGGCTCGTGCCTCCCCTATAAATTGCTGACGCCCCCCTCCCCTAGGGGGGGAGCGCCTCAGTGGCTTGGTCGGTATGGTGTTGGCGCACCACCTCGGTGGGTGCGAGTTCGATTCTCTGGCGTCCCATTGAGGGGTGAGAGATGTGTATTTCTGGTGATAGAAGTTCACTCTCGACGTGGTTCGGAAGTCACGTAAAGCCTTTGGTCTCGTTGCTGAATAACCGCTGGTTCCATGCATCGTTAAAACACCATACAAACAAACTAACCCCCTGGGGGGGGGGGGGGGGGGCACCCTCCAGGTTAAGAACCACTGGTTTAGAGCATAAAAGCAATCAACCAGTCGTGTGAATCCATTGTGGGCTTCCACAGTCCTCCCACATCGACGAAGCGTCACGTAATTACTATACTCCGTTTTTTTTCCATCTGTCCAGCCGCCTGTGGTGTTTGCGTATGGTAACACTGCGTCCGGGGCTTTAGATGGTCACATCCAGCTTACATTCAACAATAATAACAATATCCTATTTCGAATATTAACGGTGTAATTCGCATACAGTAAATTATTAAAACGCTTTTCAGTTGCAAATGTACACCCAGATATCCTTTTATTTACCTAAAACTTACACATAGCGTAACTATTTAAAGCCCGGGAAGCAGTGTTACCATGTGAAAACACCACAGGCGGATGGACAGATGATAAAAAAAGAGTATAGTCCCATGTAATTGAAAATATGATATTCAACATCTGTCGCCTGGAAACCGTCTAATGGACACAGCAGTCATGGAGCTGATTTCCCCTGATGGGACTTTTCATTTATTCACTTACTTTTTTCAGGTCCTGTTGATCGAACGACGGAGTTTGATTTTGCAAAGAGATTTTGAATGCCTTTTTTTCGGATTTTGTTTGTGTCTTTTTTATTTATTTATTTGCTTATTTATGATTATTATCGATATGTGACCAACGATGTGGTTAACTTCATCTTAGACAATGGCTTGGTTAGTATCATACAGTTTGTTTGTTGTTATTTAAATTCTTAAAGTTTAAGTATTAGCAAATAAGTCCGTCCCACATTTATAGACGTCTTTAGCAAATGCGTATTAATATGTCAGGAAATAGCATTAGGTTGGGGAGTACGTGGGTGGGTAACCTTTCATAACTGGTAGACGTTGGTAGCACTTTAGCTTACGTGACCTTCTGTCTGCTGAACATTTGTCTACGAACCCCAACCGATAAATCAATGACTAGAAACTTGCAACAAGCCGTAGGGAGTTGCGTGAATTTTAGACACAATAAGACCGAATAACCCTAATGATTAAATAGTGTAGTATGTCTTGGGTTCATTCTGTGTTTCTTTCAATTACTCATTCATTACGCAGCTAGTGTCAGACTTACGATCTCTTGCTGAGCATTAGACGCGTGTCTGCCTGCGCGCGTGCGCAAGGATGACGTCACGTCATCGTGCTGGTGTTAGCCTTTGTACCGTGGGGAGTGTTCGAGGGTAGTTGATAAGCTACTTCTAAAATCTGCATTTGTATGTACATACATATACACATATTATATACAGGAAGGTTGGGGCATCTGGAACGCCGTAGATTCAATATAAACAGGATGGAGAAAAGCCAGCGTAGCATTATTTGTTTATTATCCAATTTTCGAGACTTTGGGTCTCATCTTCAGGGCTGTAAAATATACAAAATACACAAATTAAAACAAGACTCAGTATTAATATCAATAAAAATGGAACAATATAAAACTTAAATATTCTAAAAAAAAAATAATAATTTAAAAAATAATAAACTAAAATAAAAATTGAAGAATGCTGAAGTCAGTACCTATCTCTATTGGAGTTGAAAAACTGAGTGACGTTCTTTGGTTATATTATATGTATATATATATGTATATATATATTATGATATATATATATATATATATATATATATGTATATTATATATATATATATATATATATATATATATATATATATATATAACCATCAAAACACAGCACAACTTCAGCAGCATGTTCACCGTAAGTACCATAAACGTAAAGATCAATTAATGCCATCAAGATAAAATGCCAGAACAGATATGCTATCAGTTAAAATATCGGCATCCCATTACGATAAAGCAATCTAAATATTACTCAATTTTTCTGCCATTACAATAAATAATAACGCTGGTGATAAAAAGATAAGATATATGTTATCTTCTCATATTTTCGAGACGTTTCCTGCCTTTATACAACCTCATGGCAACATAGTGTCAACATTTCCAAATGTTTAACTTAGCGTTGAAGCATAAGCGTTATACCACTGATTATGTTGACTCCTACCCCGGCAAGGGGTGGTTGCCAAGTGTATGATGAATTTCCCTTACACTGGTTGCTGTTGGTTATGATAACTAACATTTCAAAGATGATTCTTTGATGTGTCCATGTGGTATGGATTGAAGAGGCCAGTTAGTTCCCACGAGAAGAAAATTTATTCGTTTACTGATTAAAATAAAGAATTAATAAAAATGAATACAATTTGACAGCTGGTTGCGTCAGCACGTAAAATGATAAACAGGTTCCGTAGGTATGCTAGACCTATCTTTACGGTTATATGGTCGCTATTGTGATTGAATTAACTATATCAGTAAATCTCCTGAAGCCTTTTTCAGTCCCAAATCTAAGTTAACCTTTAGTTTTCTGCTGTATTCGTGGGAGGCATTTTGTATGTAATGTATATATACTGTATATATTTTTGTTACCGTAGTGCGTGTGTTCATATCTATGTAAATGTAAAGTATATATATATATATATATATATATATATATATATATATATATATATATATATATGTATATATATATATATATATATATATATATATATATATATATATTGATTGATTGATTGATTATATATATATATACATATATAATTATATATATATATATATATATATATATATATATATATATATATATATATATATATATAAAACTCATAAATGAAGATATTTGAATGGATTTTAAAAAAAGTGGCTTCTTCACATATCTGTATGTACTTTTGTTTCAAACGTTTCTGTAATGTTTTGAAACATCTCAACCAACACCTTCGGCCTTGGTAATTTCATTCACATTCAGTATCCACATTTCACTTCCATAGTGGAGAGTTGGCTCAACGCATTATTATTTTTTCTTTTATGTAAGTGTTTTGGGAAACGGAACTATAAAGATATTTCCTAAAAAATGGGGGCGGGGGGGAGAAAGCATTGGCAGTTATTGGTTTCTTAAAGCTGTTTTAGCATCTAAAATAAGGCAGTGGAAAATCTCAACCAATAAAGGCTTGGTTGGCTTAGGAGAGTAAATTATTTATATAAAGCATTCTGCTTCAATGAGTACAGTACGAGGGTAATCACAGCTTTGCATTAAATAGTTTAGGTTGGCAAAGATATTGTGGGCTTCAATACTTATCAATTAGATTAATTTTTTTAGCAAGTGTTTTTTTTTTTTTTTTTTTTTTTTTTTTTTATCAATACCATGTTCCTTGAGACCTTCATCTCTTGAGAGATCTCGTAAGTGCAGTGCTGGAATCACGAGCTCGAGAGATAACTGACTTTTACATTGATATTATCTCTGCCTTCTTATGTGTTTTCTTAAAAAAAAAAAAAAATTCCCACGTCATCCTATTTATAGTGAAAAGTGCAAAAATGCTTATTGGACGTGTGGGTTACGTGCTCGCCTATCGATTTGGTAGTCCCGAGTTCGCTTCCCCGCTCTGCCAACGGGGAATTAGAAGCATTTGTTTCTGGTGATTAGAAATTCATTTCTCGGTATGATGTGGTTTGGATCCCACAATAAGCTGTAGGTCCCATTACTAGGTAACCAATTAGTTCCTAGCCACGTAAAAAATATCTAATCCTTCGGACCAGCCCTTAGGATAGCTGTTGATCAGGTCAGCGGTCTAGTTAATTTAACTAGGATATACTTGCCTTTTTTTTTATAATAAATCAGCGTTGATAAAAAAAATTCTTGTTGAGATCATATTTACAGTGACGCAATGATTTTTTTTTTTATCAGATTTCGATAAAAGCTTATGGACCTGTCATTGTATTTAATCTGTGAAGGCTTGATTGATTACCATGGTATTATTGTCCCTCTAGATTCTAGATTTTTATTCATCTTCTGAGTTTTATGAGAACTGCGGTGTTTTTTCTCCTTAAATTATATATATATATATATATTAATTATATAATAATTATATATATATATATATATATAGATATATAAGATTTTATAGAAATTAAATTAATAAAATATTATATATATATATATATATACCTTATAAATATATTAATATATAAATATATATAATATGATATATAATTATATATAATTAGTATATATATATGCTGAGATATTACTAGGTTTTATACTTAAGGGTTAAGCTATGTGACTCTTAATCCTTTTTTCGAGGCCATTGTCCAGGAATTTATCGACATAGCTACGCCAAGGATTGGAAACCTATAATCCGGTTACGAAGCCTTTAATTTCTGCGATAAGGTTTAATTTTCTCAAGAGACTGGCTCTTTTTTATTGGTCTATTTTACTTGTTATTTACTAAGTTTTCCAGTGTACATATACTGTTGTTAATTCAGTGACTTGTTGAATAATTACAATTCACCAAGGAAGTTTCAGCAAATATGAAAGATATCTTGGTCTTGTGGCTAAAGGAAAATAGACAAAATATAGTAAAGATAGGAATTTTTGGTCAATAACGCCAACAGAAGGAGAAATGGTTTTAAAACGAGAACGTGTCCGCAAGACATATCTGACATCAAGATTTCAAAAAATTAATAAATAAATAAAGTAAAAAAATTAAAATCCCGATCTTGTGTGTTGTTATTCCAGTTACTAAGATGCCATATATGCCTCTTGAATAGGGACCTGTATGACGAACTGTGGGCCTCCAGAAAGGCATGCAGAAGGGCCTCTCATGAGTGAGGAACCTCGTGGGAGGAAGGCCTCTCAACCCCAGAAAACGCCAGAGGATAACTCATTGCCAAAATTTGGTCCCCTGTCTCCCCCTGGTAAATAAGTGAATAG
Organism: Macrobrachium nipponense; assembly: GCF_015104395.2. Taxonomy (NCBI): domain Eukaryota; kingdom Metazoa; phylum Arthropoda; class Malacostraca; order Decapoda; family Palaemonidae; genus Macrobrachium; species Macrobrachium nipponense. The sequence continues at coordinate 48,047,659 of NC_087220.1, forward strand.
GTTCTTCCAGGCGTAACCAATGGCCCTGGGACTTTCTCGGCCAAAGTACAGCCGATGGGACTTGGTCGGAAATGGCTGCTTAAACAAATAATAATAATAAAAAATCGGCCAAAGTATGAGATGAAAGGCCTCCTGATTGAAATTATGGCACATTAACTTCGAGGGCCTCCCGACCCCAGAACACAATTGGAGAAAGTTTCAAGGCTAAACTGTGGCCCCTGGGAAATAATATAGGAGGGGATTTCTGCTGAAATTGTGGACCCAAGCTCTCCTAAGAAACCTTATAAGAAGGATCTTTGGACCCAAGGAAATTCTCAGTCAAAGTGAGGCCCCCACAAGAAATTATTGCCACCAGGCTTAGCCGGTAACCCTGAAGTAGAGACTCTCTAGCCTTGAAAAACCCCGAGTAAGCCTCAACACTGTGGAGTACCCACAAGGGGAGGACTGCAACACCCTTGAAAACCCTGAGGAGAACCTCTTAGGTGAGCCGTGGCACCTGAGGTTTCCTCGGAAACCACAGAGCAGGGCACATTGGCCAAAATTATAACCCCAAGTCCTCATGGAAACCCTAAAGAAGAGTCTAATTATGAGAATTCAAAGAGTAGGGCCTCAGCAGCCTGGAAACCCTCTGAGGAAGGCCTCGTGGCCAAAAAGTGTACCCAAGGCTCCCCGTCAAACTCTTGAGAGAAGAGGGGAGCCTCTTGGTTAAAATCACTGTGCCAGTCTCCCCTGACTCACCCTGAAAGAGAGCTTCTCGACTCTGGAAACCCCTTGAAAGTCTTGAGAGTGACTCAGCACCCTTGGGAGCCGCAGAATCTTGGGCCACAGGCTCCCAGGTAAACCGGCGAGGAGGGCGAGTCAGCCGAAATTGGGGCCTCAGGCTCCCCGGGTAACTGGCGAGGAGGGCGAGTCAGCCGAAATTGTGGCCTCAGGCTCCCCGGGTAACCGGCGAGGAGGGCGAGTCAGCCGAAATTGTGGCCTCAGGCTCCCCGGGTAACCGGCGAGGAGGGCGAGTCAGCCGAAATTGTGGCCACAGGCTCCCCGGGTAACCGGTGAGGAGGACGAGTCAGCCAAAATTGTGGCCTCAGGCTCCCCGGGTAACCGGCGAGGAGGGCGAGTCAGCCGAAATTGTGGCCACCGGATTGTAATGCTTTCTTTATAACAAAGTTGTCTGGAATGAGTTCGCTTGACAGGAATCTGTGAAGATACTTGTGCCTTTGTTTAATCGCTAATGATTTAAAGATTGTTAGGTATATTGTATTTCTTTACAACTAATAATAATAATAAATGCTTTATTTCGCATAAAATACACTGGATGAATTTCATACAAAGCGGTTAAACTAAAAAACGCTTAAAAAAAGTATATAAAAAGGCAAGTTTAATTAACCTATTGCATGTTTTTATGTTCTTCTTATAATAATTAGATATTTTATTAAACCCCTCAGTGTAAAGAATAATTAGCCTATAATGTTGAACCTAATCATGTAAAGATAAAAATGTACTGCTCTGTTAGTTGTCAAATGTCGACTTTCAGCTAACATTTTGACATTTTTAGTTTTTCCACAATTTTTTCTGTTCATCCTCAGATCTTAAAAACTACTGAGGCCAGAGGGTTGCAAATTGGTATGTTGCTCATCCACCCTCCAAACATCAAACATCTTAAATTTTAGCCATTTAGCCTCAGTAGTTTTTTTTAAATTTTATTTAATGTTAAAGTTAATATAATCTTGCGTCTGGCGACGCCGAGTCCCCGGAGGCGTCGCCAACGTACATACCTTCGCTCCATATCTGAGGAGCAACTGAGCACTACCCGGTGACCCGGTCGTAGCTGAGATTTTCATACTGCAGCACATCGAGAATTTTATTCAGCATAATACCCCATACAGAAAACTCGATTCCGGCGAAGAAACATAGACTCATTTTTTTTTCTTGTTCATCTTTTATTCTAAAAAAATTTGCATCTTCATTTTGTGGGAACGTTGACCTCAATCTCGCTGTACCCTAAAAGAATAAAGAAAAACAAAACACCGTCATTACATTACTTACTGAAATTAATGTCAGCTCAGTGATTAATAAGGAATTCTTTACAACGCAGTAATATATGTTAGTGACTGCAGTTGTTATTTGCTGAGCCATTTTCAGTGGTGTTATTGTGGTCATCACTTACTTGTGTTGTCAAGAAGATAGAGATATGCAGCTATTATGTCTTCTTTTATTTTTACCTACCACATAGCGGTATGCTATGTTTTTCTTGTATATTGTTGTGCAAAGTAAATACATTAATATTTTTCTTGTATAGTATTATTGTGCAAAGTAAAGATTTTGATATTTTTCTTGTATATTATTGTGCAAAGTAAAGACAAGTTAAATATTTTTTTCTTGTATATTTACTATTGTCAAAGTAAAAGACATTGATATTTTTCGTTGTATATTACTATTGTGCAAAGTAAAGACATTAATATTTTTCTTGTATCAGTACTATTGTGCAAAGTAAAGACATTAATAATTTTCTTGTGTATTATTGTGCGGGTGCAAGTAAAGGCATTAATATTTTTCTTGTATAGTATTTATGGGTGCAAAGAAAAGACATTGATATTTTTTTTTATATTACTATTGTGACAAATAAAGGCATTAATATTTGTCTTGTATATTACTATTGAGCAAAGTAAAGACATTAATATTTTTCTTGTATATTATTGTGCAAAGTAAAGACATTAATATTTTTCTTGTATATTACTATTGTGCAAAGTAAAGACATTAATATTTTTCTTGTATATTATTGTGCAAAGTAAAGACATTAATATTTTTCTTGTGTATTATTGTGCAAAGTAAAGGCATTAGTATTTTTCTTGTATAGTATTATGGTGCAAAGTAAAGACATTGATATTTTTCTTGTATATTACTATTGTGCAAAGTAAAGGGGCATTAATATTTTCTTGTATAGTATTATTATGCAAAGTAAAGGACATTGATATTTTTCTTGTATAGTTACTATTGTGCAAAGTAAAGACATTAATACTTTTCTTTCTTTATATTATTTATGCAAAGTAAAGACATTAATATTTGTCTTGTATATTACTATTGGGCAAAGTGTAGACATTCATGTGTATGAAATGGAGGAAGCTTGTGGTTAGATTCCTGTTATAATAATAACAAATATAATAATCATAATATTTATAATTATTGTACTTAGGAAGCAGACCCTCTCTCAAGCATACTTTATTAAAAAGTAAATGGCTACTTCAGCAGCATTACACTTGTAGAGATTCTTCTCTATTTTGCGAATAGCGGCTTTTTCAGTGCTATTAAACAGGCTAGTAGAGCGCCTATAGAGGTCATGGTAAAATACAGGGTCAAAATAGGTGTATATATTTGAATTTTACAGATAAACTATGATACCATAGTCATCAAAGTCATTAACGATTCTCTCTCTCTCTCTCTCTCTCTTTCTCTCTTTCTTAAAGCGAGCTTTCGTCTGGAGCTGCCATACATCCTCGGGCTGGGAAGCTGAGGGTGGACTGATCTTGGTGCGGTGTCCGTCCTCCTTATATCTGTGGTTGACAGCAAGGGGTCTGCCCCATGCTTGTCTCCTATTGGCTTGGTGGCGGTGAGTCTTGTTTTCATTGGCTGCCTGAGCCAGGTCTCAAGCCACTTTCCTCGAGCCGATGGTTGCGTTGCAGCATATCCTGCAGCCGCCTGGACCTCCTAAGCGGCGCTGTAACATTGATGGGCGTTGCGCTACGCTGTGGGACGTCACGGCTACTTTGATTTCCATCGGCTGCAGGAGTACCTCGTTCGGGGGCGTTGTCATCCATAGAGTTGTCATGATCGGTGGTGTCATTGTTAGTGGCAGTCTTCTCATACTCGTAGGGGGAGGAGAAATTCTTCCTGCGTCGTATTCAGTGAAGGTTTTTATTTGCTGGATGAGGAGCGCCTCCAGCAGGCGCAACCGACGGGCATCAGGGTGGGGTTCCTTCCCGATGATCTTCGTGTTCTTTATGATGACATCTCGGGAGATGGCCTCGTGATGTTTGGTGCGGGCGTGATTCTTTATAGCCCACCCCCTCTTGGGCGTGGCACGAGAGTCTCTTCGACAGTCGCATGTAGTCATACCTACGTAGCGCCGCTGCATTCGCGGACTGGGCATGTATACTGGTACACTACATGCGTCTGCTTCAGGGGTTCTCGTACCTGTGGAGAGGGGTTATTTTTCATAATAAGATCGCGCGTCCTCCGATTCTGGTAATATATGATTAACGTCGATATTCTTGGTGTCGTCAGTCGGGGATACATTATCAGAAATAATTTTCTTGATGGCGTCCTCTTCTTCACGGTATGGGAACTCATGAAGGCTTTGTAGTACAGCTTGATATTATCCTGGGGGCGGGGCTGCGGCTCTCTCTACCGTACCATTTCTCCAGGGCTGTGCGGACTTCCTTGCTGATTAATTTATTTGAGTACCCGTTATTCACAAGTACTTGGGAGGCGCGGTCGAGTTTCCTGGTGAGTGTCCTGCCAGGTCGAGCAGTGGGAGAGGGCCCTCCTGACGAAGGCCCTGACGGTGGTGCTTTTGAATCTGGCGGGGCACTCGCTGTCTCCGTTGAGGCAAAGTCCTAAATTGGTTTTCTTTGTGTAGACTGAAGTACGGAGACCGTCTTCCGTCTTGCTTACAAGGACGTCGAGGAAGGGGAGCCGATCGTCGGAGCTGCGTTCGACTGTGTAATTCAGCACACTACACTGCTGAAACTGCTTGACGGAGGGCTTCTACCTCATCCTCGGCGTCGACTTGCACAAAGATGTCGTCAATATAACGTCCATATCTGCGGGGTTTGCTGCATCCTGGCGAAGACCCGTTCCTCCACGGTGCCCATATAAAATTAGCGAAGAGGACCCCCAGTGGGGAGCCCATCGCCACGCGAGCCGTCTTTTGGCTATAAAGGTGGGGGGGGGGGGGTCTATAAAGAATTCACGCCCGCACCAAACATCACGAGGCCATCTCCCGAGATGTCATCATAAAGAACACGAAGATCATCGGGAAGGCCCCTGATGCCCGTCGGTTGCGCCTGCTGGAGGCGCTCCTCATCCAGCAAATAAAACCTTCACTGAATACGACGCAGGAAGAATTTCTCCTCCCTACGAGTATGAGAAGACCTGCCACTAACAATGACACCACCGATCATGACAACTCTATGGATGACAACGCCCCCGAACCGAGGTACTCCTGCAGCCGATGGAAATCAAAGTAGCCGTGACGTCCCCCACAGCGTAGCGCAACGCCCATCAATGTTAGCAGCGCCGCTTAGGAGGTCCAGGCGCTGCAGGATATGCTGCAACGCAACCATCGGCTCGAGGAAAGTGGCTTGAGACCTGGCTCAGGCAGCCAATGAAAACAAGACTCACCGCCACCAGCCATAGGAGACAAGCATGGGGCAGACCCCTTGCTGTCAACCACAGATATAAGGAGGACGGACACCGCACCAAGATCAGTCCACCCTCAGCTTCCCAGCCCGAGGTTTATGTCTGGCAGCTCCAGACGAAAGCTCGCTTTAAAGAAAGAGAGAGAGAGAGAGAGAGAGAGAGAGAATCGTTAATGACTTTGATGACTATGGTATCATAGTTTATCTTTATCAAATCTAAATTCAAATATACACCTATTTTGACCCTGTATTTTACCATGACCTCTATAGGCGCTCTACTAGCCTGTTTAAGTAGCACTGAAAAAGCCGCTATTCGCAAAATAGAGAAGAATCTCTACAAGTGTAATGCTGCTGAAGTAGCCATTACTTTTAATAAAGTAATATTTATATTATTATAACATTACTATTGATAATCCGCAACGACCTCAATATTGCAGTATTTTTTAAACACTGTTTATTCTAGTGTTTAACAAACACTACAATAACAAAGTTAAAAATAAAAGGCAGCTTCTAAAGTTGAAATGACCAACCAATGTTTTTAGTAAAAAACAAAAAAAAAGTTGATCAAGATGTCAACAAGAAAAACCTTGTGGAAGTTAAAGCTCTATGAGCCTCCTGAGATATCATTATTATTACCCTTCACTGCGCATGCGTCAGAGCCATTGCCCAATGACGTCATCTCTGCGATTCACAGTACGTTGTCAGAGGAATCGTTACCTGAAACCTATTTCTTTCCAAACGTTTTTTCGTCAATTTTGACGTAACGTTTGAACTCGTCATTTACCCCACGAGAAACTTCTTGTATGTGCAAGTTTGTTAGCCTGTGCGTGCGCATGCGCGCGCGTGTGACGGGAAACACTCAAGAGCTGTCACAAGCAGACGCGAATGGATGAACTTATTGTTACACTCTGACTGTCAGTGCGCTGTCACAAGCTAATGGCCGTGAGTCATGTGTCTCCTGAACAAAAAAAAAGAAAGATGTAAATCATTTGTGTATAGAATGCCATCAAGAGATAACCCAATGTCCTCTACGGACTGACACACATAATTCAGTGTAGGTCAGCAGAGTTTAGAAGGCATCTTTTGGCCCAGGTATCCGTGCAATCTACCTGAAAAAAAAAAAAAAATAGAAGGGGAGGGGAGAATGTCACGTCCCAATTTAGAGGACCAGTGTTACTTTTAGTAGGTGGTAAGAGGTTTGACGAGAGAGAGAGAGAGAGAGAGAGAGAGAGAGAGAGAGAGAGAGAGGGACGTCAAGTGCTTCGTCTTTATTGCAAGCTGCTGATCATCGAGAAAATGGATGTTCGGAGACTGTCAGCAAACATAAGTATTCATTTGATGTGCTCTCTCTCTCTCTCTCTCTCTCTCTCCTCTCTCTCTCTCTCTGTATAGAATAGGTTTTATCGTGTCATTTAATTGAGCTAAGTCTTGAAATTTTCCCATAGGTCATCATGATACAAACAGTACTTATTCTCTCTGAACCGCTGAATTAGCAAATAACGTCTGACATTCTGAATGCAAAATCTGTCAGAGTCGGACTCAACAACACCAGCTGTCAAAGGTTGGTCAGTTCGTGACTTCAAAGGCGGGGGTGGGGGTCGGGTGGATGTGGGGGGGGAGGCGTTCCAAGTGCCGTCAGGAGGCATTACTTAAGATTATTTCCAGCGTCTCTTCGGCCCCTAGCTGCAACCGCTTTCATTACTTTTTACTGTGCCTCCGTTCATATTTTATTCCACCTTACTTTCCAACCACTTCTTGTAGTTATTTCATATTGCAACTGCGAGGCTTTCCTCCTGTTACACTTTTGCGACCTTTTACTCTCAATTTCCCTTTCAACGCTGAATGACATCATAGGTCCCAGCTCTTGGCCTTCGGCCTAAATTGTACTGTACTCTATTCTATTTAAAAGTGGAGAATTTGTCTCCATAGGCCATTGCGCAATGTAAATCCTCATGTTGCAATTGCCCAGATGATCACCCGTAGGCTGTATCTGACCTCATCAAATTTTTGCATCGAATACTCAAGTAGAAACTTCAGCTGACAACTTAACATCCCTCGAGTTGGCAATAAGGCGCTTTTTTTCATGTAACTGTTTTCCTCTCTCTCTCTCTCTGTCTCACTCTCCTTTCTATATTTACTCCGTGGCACCTGTTGGTCGGTCTGGTTTCCTCTCCTCTTCTTCTTCTCCTTCTTCTTCTTCTTCTCTTGGTGACGCCAAACCTGAGATCCGACGGTTTTGTAAACAAAGAAGCAAGCAGCTGTGAAGAGGCTAACTATAGAGTTGCTTTGCATCGATGGGATTAAGGTGCTGAGTCCTACCAGATTTTTTTGAGGGGATTATAATATATTTTGGAGATTTACGTTTACTTTTTTACGATTAGCTTTTCTCCATATTGAAATCTTTGTTTTGATTTTTTTCGTTCAACAATTGAACCTTGTTTTCACGAAGACTTTTGCTTGTTGCTTTTCATATTTTGTTCCAATTTTGGTTAGGGGTTGACTGCTGATCATTTCAAGATTTATTTTTATTAATTAAACTTTCTTGTAATTGGAATTCATTTTTAGGGGTATTTTTAACACACAGAGTTGACTTTCCCAATACAGTAATTGATATTCTTTTCCAGATATTTCTGTTTCGATTCATAATGGATAGTTTTGGCATTTGATAAAGAGCAGCTGAAATTGTCAAGACTATGTATATATATATATATATATATATATAATATATGTGTGTGTGTGTGTGTGTGTGTGTGTGTGTGTGTTGTGTGTGTGTGTGTGTGTGTGTGTGAGCAAGGAAAGATTCCCTCTCTGTTTCGTCTCGTTGTGTAGCCTCTAAGTTTAGTTTCTTTTAGCATACA
>NC_087220.1:48056433-48113243 GCF_015104395.2 Macrobrachium nipponense
ATATGTATCTGGTAAAAATGACCGGTAGATTCTACACACACACACACACACACACACACACACACACACACACACACACACATATATATATATATTATATATATATATATATATATATATATATATATATATATATATGTGTGTGTGTGTGTGTGTGTGTGTGTACACACACACACACACACACATATCAGTGACATATAGGATAAAAGTGTTTTTCGTATTACAGAATTGTATTCAAGCATGATAATACACATACTATCTCCTTGTCATGTGCGAGCACTCTCTCTCTCTCTCTCTCTCTCTCTCTCTCTCTCTCTCTCTCCCCTCTTTGTACTCTCATGCATAGTTCCCCTTGCCAAGCCATCCAACTCCCACTCGGCGGATTTCTGTCTTATTTTCATTGTCTGTAGACGTCATCGCGTCATGCATCGTATTTGCTCTCTAAATACGGCCGTCCTCTTTTCCTTGGCTCCTTAGACTCGACGATTTCCGATCCCGTGTGATAAGTGACGTCCGTATTTGCTCATTCGGTATACTTTTTTTCCCCCTCATTTATATTGCATCGTGATTGTGATCTCGTATAGGAATACAGTTCATGGATTACAGTTATGTCCAAAATTACCTATGATGGTATATATTAAATATGATGCTGATAATCACTTTACCACGTGATTCATTTATCACTCATATCCACAGGTGGAAAATAAGAGACGTGGCGTAGGTCCTGACCGGTTTCGACTTTATTTCAAGCCATTGACGAAGGACTGGTACATAGTATTATAAGTCACGCGCGCACACACACACACACACAAACACACACACACACACACACACACATATATATATAATATATATATATATATATATATATATATACCCAAAATGCATAATATACTTAGGGTGTAAGTTATTACCAAAGTAAAACTAATACAATTTTAAGGAGTATTAAGGCTTAATATTTGCAATGACATAAAAAATGATGTGTGAAGTGATGATAAAACTTTCATTAAACTTCTGTCTTTGCTTATTGTGATGTGTGTCGATTACTACACTCAGGTACTACAGGACCTGATTACGACCGCCATACTTATACGCGTAAGTATATCACCAGAACTCTGACCTAATTGACAACTCTCCTAGGGCTGGCCAGAAGGATTAGACTTTTTTCACGTGGCTAGGAGCCAATTAGTTTCTTAACAACGGAACCAACAGCTTATTGTGGGATCCAAACCACATTATATCGAAAAATGAATTTCCACTCACCAGAAATAAATTCTTCTGATTCCGCGCTGGCAGTCGCGGGAAGCGAACTCAGGCTACCAGATTTATAGTCGCAGTACAGAAGAGTCGAACTTGCGGTGCACTGTAGGCATTACTTAATGTTCTTTGCGTCGTCCCTCTGGGCCCTAGCTGCAACCCCTTTCGTTCCTTTGACTGTACCTCCTTTCATATTCTCTTTCACCCTCCCCTAACAATTGTTTCGTAGTGCAACTGTTTTGAGGTTTTCCTCCTGTTACACCTTTCAGACCTCTTACTGTCAGTTTCCGTTTCAGCACTGAATGACCTCATAGGTCCCAGTGCTTGGCCTTTGGCCTAGATTCTATGTATATTGAATTCAATTCACAGTAGAGGCGAAGTGGACTCATATCGCGCTTGATAGCTTAATGGATAAATTCACTGTCATTGCGGTATCGAACCCAGAGGGTATTAGTCTGAATCCTGGCCAGGCAGATGTACGTGTTCCCTTCGGGTATAAATTATGCATACGGTAGTGTAAATTCGATATTAAAGGGTATTTGTGGGTTAAAGGAAAGATAAGATTACCTTTATATATATATATATATATATATATATATATAATATATATATATATATATATATATATATATATATATATATGCACACACATATAGATAGATAGATATATAAAGGAAATCCCACCATTATTTATATATAGCATCACGTCTTAAATATTTCGTGATCAAGTTATTCATATATATATATATATATATATGTGTGTGTGTGTGTGTGTGTGTGTGTGTGTGTGTATACATTATATATTCTCGAATATTATCCCACAAATACCCTTTAATATCGATTATAACTCCAAGGGTATCCAAATTATATATATAAATATATAATATCTATATATATATATATATATAATATATATATATAATATATATATATATATATACATACATACATACATACATACATATATATATATATATATATATATATATAATATCATACATACATACATATACATACATACATAAAATTGGATACCTTTGAAATTAAATTTTGAGTAGACTATTCATAGATAGTCGAAGATCATGCCACCCAAATTATATGTTGAATTTAAAAGTGTCTGTAGGGAGATTACATAACCCGGATTTGCAGCCTGTACACGACCTTGATCTGAGGGCATTTAGCGATACCTTCCCGGTCGCATCTTGTGGCAGTACTCCAAGAACATTCATTATAGGGCCTTTTCACGCTGTAAAATGTAATTTTAGAACAATCTACCCACTGTTGGTTGAAGGAATGGAGCTAGGTGTGATGACTGGATGCCAGATTCATTTAAATAATGAACCGGGTTTCATGATTAGACTTATTTTATCGCTTACTCGGGGAGTAAGCGTACAAAATACTTTGCTGTTGTTGTTGTTGTTGTTGTGGGGTAGGGGGGTGGGAGCCTAAAAGGGTCTAAAAAAAGATGTTTCGCGTTGAGTTAAAGATACAGAAATTGTAGGATAGGATGTTTATGATTTATTTATTAGAATGAAAATTGTAAAAAAAAATTGTAATATGCATGTTAGACAGTACAGAAAAATTATTTCTACCAAAATATAGCGTAATTATTCTTATTTTCGTTGGTGAGAAAAACGCTCTATTTGACCGTAGATTTTAGCACGCACCCCGAGTAAGCTGGAAGTCGGATTACGCCATGTTTTAAGTAGAATAGAATATAGCCCGCTTTTCTATAAGACGCGGAAACCAACTTCATTTAGAGAATTTTTTTTATTAACATCAACAGAATTGAATTTAACTAGTGTCCGTGGCAAAGGCATTTGACACATCTAACATAAGGTTAATGTTTGCTATCATTCATACAAGGGGAAAGTTAACCACCGTTAATAAAAAGTAATTTAGTTAACGCTAGTGAATTCAAGAGTTAATTGACGTTAATGAAAGGAAATATTTAAATGGCGTTAATGAAAGAAAGTATTTAACAGCATTAATGAAAGAAAATATCTAATCAAAGAAAATATCTATTAATGTCCATGGAAGAAAATATCTAACATTATTAACGAAAGAAAAAAGCTAATAATGTTAATGAAAGTAATAATGTTAATGAAAGAAAATATCTAACAATGTCAATGAAAGAAAGTATGTAACATTATTAATGAAAGAAAATACATAACAATATTAATGGAAGAAAATGTTTAAAAAACATTAATAAAAGAATTCAGATCTAAATCACGGAATGAAAATAAAGCAAATGTGATTGATAGGAAAATTTCACAAACGTTCTTGACAGAGAAAAATGTTAACAACCTTAAGGACAGAAAAGTTTAACCCTAGTTAATAAAAGAGAAATTTAACCAAAGTTAACGAATACACTTCAGCCAACGAGAGTACACGCATGAAAGTAAGTTTAAACAACCTACTTAAACCAACCATAAGGAAAGAGGATTTAACAGACGAGTTATTTGAGATCACGGGAGGGAGAGAGGGAGGGAGGGTGCGTCACGCACCTGCATTGCACCTGGGACCCTGGTTGCACCCCAAGGGCGAGGTTACTGCTCGAGGACTAATCTACGAACTGAGGACGTTGTCCTTGTTCGAGGACGAGACTAACAAGTAAATTTCTTCGGCGAAATCGAGTTTTCTGTACAGTGTTTAATCAAGGCCACCGAAAATAGATCTGTCTTTCGGTGGTCTTGGTATATTGCTCTATGAGTCGCGGCCCATGAAACTTTCAGCCGGCTGTGGTGGCCTGTATTGTTGCGTTGTCAGACGCACGGTCGTGGATAACTTTAACCTTTAGTAGAATAAAAACTACTGAGGCTAGAGGGCTGCAATTTGGAATGTTTGATGATTGAAGGGTGGATGATTAAAATACCGATTTGCAGCCCTCTAGCCTCAGTAGTTTGAAGATTTGAGGGCGGACAGAAAAAGTGCTGACGGACAGACAAAATATCTATCTCAATAGTTTTTTTTTTTTTTTTTTTTTTTTTTTTTTTTTTTGCAGAACACTTAAAGCCAAACTGAATGTCATTTTTTAACTGGAGGACGATATTATCGTCCAACGACTACCATTCTTCTGAGGTTTTGCGTTTGTTCGAGGGCGAAGTTATTGCTTTATCGAAGGACGAGATTATAAGTGAAGGATTGTTTTCTTTTCAAGGATGAGGATGAAGCCTGGAGTAATTGGTATTATTCCCGGGTTCAATTTGAAGTAGAGGATCATTTTCGTATTTAAAAATGAGTCTCGGCTAAATACAGTGTCATTTCTCAAGGACGATGGTCCTCCTTAAGGACAATGTTTATTCAAGGACGGGAGTAAAACTGAAAGACAAAGTTACAAGGTCATAGTCATCCTTTAAGGACGAACCTCTATACTTGGAAGGACAACATTACAACTGTAGATCGCTTCATCGAGGACAAGGTTGCTCTCGAACTATTATTTTGTTTTGAGAAAGCAGCTGCCCCTATTCGAGGACTAGTTTTAAACTGTTGAGACCTTGTCACTGATCAAGGACGAGGTCGGTGCCAAACGACTCCCGTCCTTGCTCTAGAAGTTTTTCGCTGAAGGACGAGGCATTGGCACGGTCAATGTTGCCCCACCATTCTAGAGCGAGGTCGCACTGTATTGACAACGCTGGCATCCAAGGACAAGGCCAGTGAAGGTCCCCTGTCAGTTGAAGGGCGAGGCCACATTTGGAGGCCTTTCGTTCAAGAGCGAGGTCCCTCTCCAAGTGTGACGTCAAGGAGATCGATCGGAAAGACTTTGCAACCTTTGGTAAATGGGTATTATTATTATTATTATTATTATTATTATTATTATTATTATTATTATTATTATTATTATTATTGGAGAAACAAATCAGTTATGTATTTGTAGATATATTTAAATTTAAAAAGAAAAATTTCACAAACGTTCTTGACAGAGAAAATTTTTAGCAACATTAAGCACTGAAAAATTTAATCCTAGTTAATAAAAGAAATTTAATATACGTGCATTTACATAACTGTGGACTTGTTTCTCCATTTGAAGAATCGTGCTACCGTGAGGATTTTATTATTATTATTTTTTTTAAGAGAAAGAGAGGGAAAAAATGGAAAAGTATCAAGACCTGAAAATAGAAATAAGAAGGATATGGGATATGCCAGTGGAAATTGTACCCATAGTTCATAGGTACACTAGGCACGATCCCAAGATCCTTGAAAAGGAATCTGGAAAAACTAGAGGCTGAAGAAGCTCCAGGACTCTCAGCGATGCCGTTTTTTCTTCACAACATTGGCTTTTAGCAGTGTTACCATAAGCAGTTCTTCTGATTTGTTTACGTTATTAATGATTAAATGGTTAGAATGTGTATTTTCCGATGTAGAATTATTTTCCGTGACGTAAAAAAACTACACGTCACTAGCTAAACAAAGTATTTTTGATGAAGAAAAATAAAGGATTTCAATAAAATTCATTTCTATAAATTAGCAGGATATGTTTTAGAACTTTATTTTCATAATAAAACATAAAACGGCAAAGTGAAGAATTTTATCCCTCAGTGCCGTGGCCTGTGGTCGGAAAAGCCACGGAAGTTGCCAGATGTCACCAGAAAGTCACACTATAATAAAAAAAAACGTAGACGAAATTCCTCAAAACGGCAACCCCGGGACTCATGCAGAAGAGTGTGATCCTAGAAACGGCGCACATAGTAAGAAAAGTGATGGACTCCTAAGGGGGCAGGATGCTAAATACCACCCAGTCCAATTGGAGGACTGTGATAGACCAAAAAAAAGTTATTATTATTATTATTATTATTATTATTATTATTATTATTATTATTATTTTTATATTATTTTATTATTCAGAACATGAAACCTATTCATATGGAACAAGACCACTAAAGAGGCCACTGACTTGAAATTCAAGCTTCCAATGAATATGGTGTTCATTAGGAAGAAGTAAGAGGAAGTAGAGGGAAATATAGAAAGAAGAAATACCATTTATTATTAAAAGAAAATGAAAGATAAATGAATAAATAAGTAAAGGTGGCTGCACTTAAAAATATGATAATAATAGCAACCTTTGAATAATAACAACAACAAGGCTTCAACTACAAAGACTCTATAAGGCCCGAATAAGTGGGTATCCAAAATGCAAGTACTTGCAAGCTGATTCACTTCCGGCCCCACGAGAAAGTCCATAGCCTCATCAACCCCCCCCCCCCCCCCCCCCCACCCCCCCCCCCCCATTTACACACAGCACGCAACATAAGTAGAGCAGTTGATTTGGCTCTTAGATGCTTACAAAAGACTATGAGTGTTCCTTGTTTATATGCTTGCCGACTAGGTATGTCATGGAATTGACAGATGCTGACTAGAATACAATTTTTCTTGAAGGTTTTGCTCTCTCTCTCTTTCTCTCTCTCATGGTCCTAAAGCCTTAGCCCTATTAATGAAGGATATACTCCAGAAACTTCTCTCTCTCTCCTCTCGGTCTCTCTCTCTCTCTCTCTCTCTCTCTCTCTCATAGTCCTAGTTATGAAGGATATACTCCAGAAACTTTCTCTCTCTCTCTCTCTCTCTCTCTCAGTCCATTTATGAGGAATACCAAACTCTCTCTCTCTCATCTCTCTCTCTCTCTCTCTAGCTCTCCTCATAGTCCATAGTATGAAGGATATACTCAGAAACTTTCTCTGGGTTTAGTTACGAGTAACTCAAAAGAAAAGAAAAATAAGAGTACTTAGAAGAACTAACCCAACAAAATGAAAAGAAAATAGATATAATGAATATAAGTGAAACCTGGTATTCCCAAGAGACTGGGAATGATGATCAAATAAAAGGGTTCCAAACTTATAGATCAGATAGAAAAAATAGGAATACAAGGGGGAACCGCAATATATGGGAAAGACAAAAAACAAGGAAAAATATATGAGAAAATATAAGTAACTCAGAATGTGAACTAATAGCGGTAAGAATTTGAATCTGAAAAATTGATGAACATAGTAATATATAGACCTCCTAATACTAAAGAGTTTGACTTAATAATTGAAAAATTGGATGATATATGTAGAAATCACAAGGACTGGACTATTCTCCTATCTGGTGACTTCAACTTTCCTTTCGTAGAATGGAAAGAACGAATAGGAGATTGTGGTTGTACTTATACATATAAAAAAGAGAGTAATAGTAGTGCAGAAGATAAGAGGCAATTTGAAAAGCTATTAGATATGCTACTAGAATACAACATTCAACAAATAAATCACCTGCCAACAAGAAAGGAAAATACTTTAGACCTAGTATTTGTGAACGAGATGAATTATGTTAAAGAAAATAAATAGTATAATGCGAGTATTTCAGACCATAATGTCATAGAATTAACAGTTTCATCTTCCAAAGCAAGTGAAAATAGAGATAAGCAAGAAATGAAAAAGTGGGAAGGATATGGAAATACAACTCTACAGTAAAAATATAAAATGGTCAGAAATTAATGAGAATTAAACAAAGATTGGGATAACATTTTCGTAAGTGATGACATAAGGGTAAATACGGAGATATTATATAAAATATTGGAGAAAATAGTGGAAAAAAAAAAAATATATACCGAAGAAGAAAAGTAAACATCATTCATGCATACAAGAGACAGAAGGATCTTGTTCCAGAAAATCAGAAAGTGGAAAAAAGGTCTTGCAAAAGAAAAAAATGCATGGAAAGTTATAGAACTAAAAAGTAAGATAGAAAATGCAGAACAAAAGATTATACAATCAAAGAAAATGAAAACGGGACTTGGAAGAAAAAACCCTATTAAATATCAAGCAAAACCCCAAACTATTATACTCATATGCGAAGAAGATGAATAAAAGAAGAATAGAAATAGGCCCTCTGAGAATTGAAGGGAGATTAACGAATGAAAAAAAGGAATTTGCAACATACTGGCAGAACGATATAAGAGAGAATTCACCCCTAGAATAGATAATGAAGATAATGATATAGAAGTAAGGGATGAAAATAGTGAAATATTTTAGCTGACATAGATATTAATGAAGCTGATATTGTGCAGGCTATTAATGAAATTAAAAATGGAGCTGCTGCAGGGCCTGATGGAATTCCTGCTATTTTGTTAAAGAAAGTAGTTCATTCTATCGCAAAGCCACTTGCAATATTATTAAGACAAAGTGTAGATACAGGCAAGATTTATGATGAGCACAAATTTAGCATATTTAAACCCCTACTTTCAAAGTGGATCAAGACTAGAGGCAAGTAATTATAGGCCTGTGAGTCTAACATCACATATTATGAAAGTGTATGAAAGGGTAATGAAGAAAAATATTATGAAACATTTAATAAAAAATAATTTGTTTAATAAAGGACAACATGGTTTCGTACCCGGAAAAAGTACACAAACCCAACTGTTAGTCCACCGTGAGAACATATTCAAAAATATGAAAAGCGGAAATGAAACAGATGTGGTTTATTTAGACTTTGCAAAAGCTTTTGATAAAGTAGACCATAATATATTAGCGAAGAAAATTAGAAAACACAATATCGTGGATAAGTAGGAAGATGGTTAAAAGAATTTTTACACAACAGAAAACCAGATAGTTATTGCAAACGACGAGAAATCGATGAAGCCAAGGTAATATCCGGTGTGCCGCAAGGTACGTGTTAGCTGCAATACTGTTTGTTATTATGATTGAAGACATAGACAATAATGTTTAAGGATTCGGTAGTGAGTTAGTTTTCGCAGATGACACAAGAATAAGTAGAGAAATTACTTGTGATGAAGATAGGAACGCTCTACAAAGAGACCTTAACAAAGTATATGATTGGCAGAGGTAAATAGGATGGATTGTATTTAACTCTGATAAATTTGAATCAATATTTATGGAGACAGAGAAAGAAAGCTATATGGCATAAGGGACCTAATAATGAGACCATCACAATAGGAAGCAGTTAAAGACCTTGGTGTGATGATGAATAGGAACATGTTATGCAATGATCAAATAGCAACTCTGTTGGCAAAATGTAAAGCAAAATGGGAATGTTGTTACGGCACTTCAAAACAAGAAAAGCTGAACCACATTGATGCCTTTATAAAACATATGTTCGTAGTCCACTTGAATATTGCAATATGATATGGTACCCACACTATCAAAAGGATATGCACAAATAGAGAGTGTACAAAGGTCCTTTACAGCTAGAATAGAAGAAGTTAAGGACCTAGACTACTGGGAAAGACTACAATTCTTAAAATTAATATAGTCTAGAAGGAGAAGAGAACGCTACATGATAATTCAGGCATGGAAACAGATAGAAGGAATAGCAGAAAATATCATGGAACTAAAAATATCAGAAAGAGCAAGCAGAGGTAGATTGAATAGTGCCCAAAACTATACCAGGAAAAATAAGGAAAGCACACAGGACATTAATCCACTACGCACCAGCATCGATAATGCAGCGTCTATTCAATGCGTTGCCAGCTCATCTGAGGAATATATCAGGACGGTGAGCGTAGATTGTGTTTTTAAGAATAAGCTCGACACAATATCCTAAACTGCATCCCCAGACCATCCAAGATTGGAAGGAAATGCAAAATAAAATTATACCGGGAAGATGTACTTAGCAACTCCTCCGGTAGACATTAGAGGTGCCTCCACTGAGGGACCTGGGGCAACCCGGGACCAAGATGGGGCAACGGGACTGGTAACGTGTAAGGTAAGGTCTCTCTCCTCTCTCTCTCTCTCTCTCCATAAGGTCCTAGTTAATGGAAGGATATAATCCAAGGGGGAACTTCCTCTCTCTCTCTCCTCTCTCCTCTCTCTCTATCACTCTCATAGTCCCTAGTTTATGAAGGATATAAACTCCAGAAAACTTTCTCTCTCTCTCTCTCTCCTCTCTTCTTCCTCTTCATCTCTCTCTCTATCTTAACATAGTTCCAGAGTTATGAAAGGATATACTCCCAGAAAAAAACTTTCTCTCTCTCTAAATCTCTCTCTCTCTTTTCCCATAGTTTCCTAGTTATGAAGGATATAAAAACTTTCCAGAACTTCTTCTCTCTCTCTCTCTCCTCTTCTCTCTCATAGTCCTAGTTATGAAGGATTACTCCAGAAACCTCTCTCTCTCTCCGTCTCCACTCTCTCCTCTCTCTCTCACATAGTCCGTAGGTTTATTTGAAGGATAATTACCTCCAAAAGGAAAACTTTTCTCTCTCTCTTTCTCCTCTCTCTCTCGCTCTCTCTCCTCTCTCTCTCTATCCTAGTCCCTAGTTAATCCAAGGATATAACTCCAGAAAACTCTTCTCTCTCTCTCTCTCTCTCTTCTCTATCTATCTCTCTCTCCTCTCTCTCATAGTTCCTAGTTAATGAAGGATTAGACTCCAAGAAACTTCTTCTCTCTCTCTCTCTCTTCTCTCCTCATAGTCCTAGTTATGAAGGATAACGCCAGAAACTTCACTCTCTCTCTCTCTCTCTCTCTCTCCCATGTCCTAGGTTATTTGAAGGATATACTACCAGAAACCTCTCTCTCTCTCGCTCTCTCAGTATCTCTCCTCTCTCTTTCTCTACTCTCTCCTCATAGTCCTATGTTATGAAGGATATACATCCAGAACTTTCTCTCTCTCTTCCTCTCTCTCCTCTCTCTCATCTCTCTCTCTCTCTCATATTCCTAGTTTGAAGGATATACTCCAGAAACTTTCTCTCTCTCTCTTCTCTTCCTCTCTCATCTCTCTTCTCTCTCTCTTCTCATATTCCTAGTTATGAATGATATACTCCAGAAACTTCTCTCTCTCTCTCTCATCTCTCTTTCTCTCCTCTCTTCTCTCCTCTCTCATAGTCCTATTATGAAGGATATACTCCAGAAACTTCTCTCTCTTCTCTCTCGTCGCTTCTCTCTCTCTCTCTCAGGGTACGATGCTCATAGTCCTAGTTATGAGGATATACTCCAGAAACTTCTCTCTCTCTCTCTCTCTCTCTCCTCTCTTCTCTCTCTCGTTCTCTCTCTGCTCTCTCTCTCATAGTCCTGTTATGAAGGATATACTCCAGAACTTCTCTCTCTCGCTCTCTCTCTCTCTCGTCGTCTCTCTCTCTCTCTCATCTCTTACTCAATAGTCCTAGTTAGGATATAAACTCCCTCTCTCTCTCTCTCTCTTCTCCGTCTCTCTCATAGTCCTAGTTTGGAGAAATATACTAGTAGTTGGATATACTCCAAAAACTTCTCTCTCTCTCTCTCTGTGTGTGTGTGTGTGTGTGTGTATGTGTGTAATCCTGATTATGAATGATATCTCTCTCTCTCTCTCTCTCTCTCCTCTCTCTCTCTCTCTCTCTCTGTATGTATGTAATCCTGATTATGAATGATCTCTCTCTCTCTCTCTCTCTCTCTCTCTCTCTCTCTCTCTCTCTCTCTCCTCATGCAGTCGCTATTAAATAATCATCCATTTCCTTAATAACTTTCATTTTTGCAGAGTATTAATTTGGCCGGAGGCATTTAAGCCGCTTTCTCCTTGGAGCCCCAGCGACGTATATTAAACGTATATTAAACTTATACCGCTCCATGCGTGAATATTGATATATATACGAGACTCCGTGTATATTTGCATATTTGCATCCGGCTGTGCTTTCTGTGCATGTTTGCAGGAAATGAGTGCGTTTCGTTCTTGTTTGTTTGTTGCGTTTGTTTGTTTGTGTGTTCGATAGTGATTCATTTCATGTTACTTTTATGGGATATTTAGTGCATGTGTTTGTGTAGTTTGTTTGAAGTAGGTAACGATTTTTATTTGTTTTTCTTTTTATTTTTGTCACACACACACACAGATATATATATATATATATATATATATATATATATATATATATATATATATATATCTGTGTGTGTGTTTTTCCTAATGAAAAATAAAATTTAAAATTTTGTTGTGATAGATTTTGACCCTGAAACTTTTTTTACAGATCACAAGTTATGCTGATGTACTGAAAACTGAACATCGAAAAAATAGGTTAGCTGAATTTTTTAAAAAGTAGTTATTCATTGCATTCTTTGTGTAGATAGTTATTAGTATTATTATTTTAAAGATATAACCAAAATGACGGTCCTCACAAGACTTAGAAGGCTCCTGACTCACTTATAGTCTTCTGTATTCCCAGATTTTTGGTTGAATTTTTTTGTTTGGTGTTTTTACGTTGCATGGAACCAGTGGTTATTCAGCAACGGGGGTTGAAATATTTTTATAACAATGATAATGTGATCTTAGTTCTTGATTTATGAGAGAAAGTGTCTTCACACGAATGAAATTATCCTTCTTTTATGAACTGGAAGAAATGAAGTTTATGAATTTCAGAATTTAATTGTATTTCCAAGAATGATGGGAAGTAATATAGTAGATTTATGTAAGGTAGAAGCAAGGCGTGATCCGACCTCCAGCTTACTAGGGGCGCGTGCTAAAATCTACGGTCAAATAGCGCGTTGTTTCACCAACAAAAATTAAAATAAATACGTTATATTTTATTAGAAATAATTGTTCTGTACAGTTTAACATTAACATTATATATATTTTTTGCATTTTCATTCTAATAAGTAAATCATAAATATCCTCCTAAAATTCCTGTATCTTTAAATCAAAGCGAAACACCTTTTTCAGACCATTTTAGGTTTTTCGATAGGGCTTTCCTACCCCCACAACACAAGAACAACAAAGTAGTTTGTAGGCTTACTCCCCGAGTAAGCGAAAAATGGATTAGATATTTAGGGTCGTTTACACTTATGAAGAGAATTCAGTTTGTGAAAGAAACGGTGATGTTTGGCAGGTTAACGGATTATAGAATATCTTAAACATCCAGAAAATACACCAATGAGTGTCAGACAGAGGTGAGTGGCGCAGTATGTGTAGCGAATTGATACAGTGGTAGTGTTCTTTCTGTTAAGGGCTATTTTCATCGATTATTAATGGGGTGAGATTGCAAGACCCACACCCAGCACCATGGATATTGTTTATAAACTCTTGCATGCCTACTGGATAGGTCTCATCTTGGTGGTCACCCGTCCGAGTATTGACCGTAATCAGCGTTGCCTAACTTTGCTGATCGAGTTTTTTTTATGGAATTTAGAACACCTGATTTGAATTATGTGTTATCTGGCGTCGCAACTGTAGGGATCATTAACACAGAAACTTATTATCAACCGCTGGCAGATCTATATATATATATATATATATATAATATATTATATATATATATATATATATATATATATATATATATATATATATTATATATATATATATATATATAATCTTTGACGTCAGATTAAATATTTGTTATAAACATTATATGTCAGTGGAAAATGTTAACAAATCTTTGAGAGTTATTTAAAGAATGTAAAATTTAAGATAAATTCCAGGAAGACGGTTGAAGTTTATCAATGTTACAGCAAGCCGTTATGATTATCTGATAAATATTATATAAATTATGGTAAACGTTATTAATCATGACGATGTATTTTGAGAAACGGTAGTGTATTGCCATTATCATTATTCAGAAGTTGAAACCTATTCATATGGAACAAGCCAACCAAAGAGGCCACTAACTTGAAAGTCAAGCTTCTAAAGAATATTACGGTGTTCATTAGGAAGAAGTAAGAGGAAGTGAAGGGAAATACAGAAAGAAGAGAAACCGCTTATTAAAAAAAAATTAAAAAAAAATAATAATTAACAAACAAATAAAAATGTATTGAAATGGCGAAGGTGAATAGTACTAGGGCAGTAATGCATGGCACCATCGCTTGAACTCCTGAGGAAGTTCCAGTTGCGCAACTTCCTCTGGTAGGCTGTTCCACAGTCTAACGGTGTGAGGAACAAAGGTCTTCTGGAACTGAGAATTAGACAGCGAGGTGCATCAACTGCATATTGGTGCCGCTCTTCAGCGAATCCGGTTGCTTTCGGCAGGTAATTGGGATCAGGGATCAACTGTGAATGCGAGAAGATCTGTTGAAATGCAACTTATGAAAAAGCGACGAACAAGAGACCATCCGTCGATGGTCCAAGTCATAACCGCCAATATTAGGAAACAGAAACCTATCACCACGAACCTTTCTATCTAAAAGAGATAAGTCTCCGGCAGAAGCAGACGTCTTCTATTCATTGAATTGCTGAGGCGATAATTGAATTGACTTATGATTATAATAAATATAGAAATAAGACTCGTTTTAAAAAAAAATTTTATGCATATGTATATATATATATATATCTATATATATTATGTCATATCATCATTACCGTGATCCATATACATCGCGCTACAAATGTCTAATAATCTAATTCGATCTACCTCGGATTTAATATATTTTCATATATATAATGTGTATACTGAAAATTCTTTCATAAAACTCAAAACGTACGTTACACCGTCTTTTCCTCCATCGGTCAGAGATTAGACATTTGAATAAATCAACGTGAATAGATCTTCGAAAAAAATGTTAAAAGATTCATACAAATTCTCCGCTGGCTCACAGTGACTCAAGTGAATCGGAGTCTCGCTCCTTTAATTATCGATCATTTCCGCTCAGTGGCCGGTTTTCGTTCTTCGCGGAGAAGAGACGAATGTTATGGGAAGAAGAACGAAGTTCGGTGAGAAATGGATACCGCACGAGGGGCGAGATGCGCGCGCTTAAATGTGTGAGAGAGAGATTTGATGTGAAAAGATATTTCTTAATGTGTGAGAGAGATTTGATGTGAAAAGATATTATTTCTTATTTCTTATTTACTTTTTTTCGGAAAGTTGGTTTAAAGTTCAAATGGCTAATCTGTTCAGAGAGAGGTTTGGCATGCAAAATGTATGATTTTCTTCTTTTATTTTTTCAGTACTGCGTGCACCAAAAACCAAACTTTGAAACTTTAAAATCCCAGAAGCAGGGAATGTATCTCGGAAATTTTTAGGTGTTATGCATGTGCATGCATATAATTTGTATATATGTATATATATATATACATATATATATATATCTATATATATATATATATATATATATATATATATGTGTGTGTGTGTGTGTGTAGTGTATATATATAGTATATATATATATATATATATATATATATATATAATATATATATATATATATATATATATATATAGAGAGAGAGAGAGAGAGAGAGAGAGAGAGAGAGAGAGAGAGAATGCCCATTAATAAGACAATATACGACGATGGTTTAGTCATTTGCAATAAATCGGACAAATGTTTATGGATGAGAGAAAAATACATTCTCTCTCTCTCTCTCTCTCTCTCTCTCTCTCTCTCTCTCTCTCTCTCTCTCTCGTTGGCAACTGAACTCTTGCAGTGTATATATGAACACTGAAATCTTTATTACTAAATTTAATTTGAGAAATACTTTCAGTCTAATGAAAAAAATTATCAAGAATTGCATTCTATTTATCTTCTTTTCTTAAAAAAGGAGGAAGTAATTTGTATATATCCTGATTTTCCCAATGACAACATTAGGTCTGGCCATAAGTGATTGGGTTACCTCAAATGAATGAGAGATAATATTAGCGCAAACCCGTAGACCGTGAATGAAGCTCATAGTGGAAGCGTGGATGGGTTACAATGTGACGTTTTGGCTAAGTGGTTTTCCTTCCTAGTTTTCATTATCAGAGTATGTCGACTTTAGAGTGTTTAGTTATTTTTCAATTGGTCAATTTGATATTGATTGATATTATTTACATTAATCCCATTTTTTAGGACAGACATTAGACTAACCTCCCAAAAATACGAAGCCGTTCGATCCCCGTTTCGAACGTCATGGTGATTCGAAGTTTGGCACGCTCAGTTGTTCGAGCACCATGACTTGAACCTCACGTAACGGTGACTTATGACGTTCGAAAATATATTGGGTCAGATTCGGGGAAAATTTTAAACCTGCTTGTGTATTCAGTCTGACGCGGGCTGTCCTTTATCCCCATTTCTCCGAGCTAAAAGATGTCTATAGCCGGTTCCCACCAGTCACGTACCGGCGGCGGTTTATTTGACAAAAAAAAAAAAAAAAAAAAAAAAAACCTTAGACTTATGCCATTGATGGTAAAGCTTGCGACTAATTGGACGAATGGAGTCTATATCGTTTGGGCGGAAGAAAATGATGGATAAACGAGAGTCTGCCTAGGCACAAAAGCGACATGATAGTAGTTGTTGGCAGTCTTCAACGGAAGGAACTGCATGAACATCTGCATTTCGCCGGTTGAGAGCTAGACTTAAACCGATAAAGCTTCCCACTAATTGGACGAATGGAGTTTATATCAGGGTTGAACGGAAGAAAATGATGACTAAACCAGTCTCTGCTTGTGAACAAAAGGGACATGATAGCAGTTGTTGGCAATCTTCAACGGAAGGAACTGCATGAACATCTGCATTTCGCCGGCTGAGAGCAGGTGCTATAGCAGTATCCAACAGATGATAATGTCACCTCTCGCGCTGTTGAAATCCGGTTGGTTTCCTTCCCTTGTAAATAACGTTTTCGGTTTACGGTACGCTCCTGGCTGTAACTTCATTACAAATAACTTTATTCTGTATCTAAATTATTTTGTATCGGAAAGAGGAACCAGTGTACAGATTAAGAGTCTCTGTACAGCCTTGGCGAAGTCTTTGAAATAAACGTTTGGCATTTCCCCCTTTATAATGAATGATTCATAAATGAATTTCTACCTTGAGATAGAACCAGTGCACTGAATAATCTTAAATAGAACTCAGCACCGAAGATGATAATTCTGGTCTAGCGTTGTGTCTTCGGCAGCTCAGTTTAGATGTTGCAGAAACCGGTTCATTCTAAATTTCTAAAGATTCAAAATAAGTTCCAGCTCTTTGAAACGGTGGGTGATATTTCTTTGCAATTCTGAATATCAAAGCATATGTCTGCAATATCGGTATCTCTGTATTTTTAATTTTCCGCATTTTTCCTGTCCGCTCTCAGGTATTAAAACTATCGTGGCTAGAGGGCTGCGAAATGGTACGTTGACCATCCACCCTACAATCATCAAGTATGGCAAATTGCAGCCCTCTAGCCTCTAGTTTTTAATTTTATTTAAGGTTAAAGTTAGTCATGATCGTGCGTCTGGCACCGATACAGGTGCCAACAACACAGGCCACACCACCGAGCAATGGCTGAAAGTTTCATACAGCATTATACGCTGTACAGAAGGCTCGATTGTGCCGAAGAAACTTTGGGATGTTTTTTACTTGTTATGTGGTGCTAGAATTTATATATATATATATATATATATATATATATATATATATATATATATACATACATATATATATATATATATATATATATATATATATATATATGTATATGTATATGTGTGTGTATGTATATGTATGTATGTATGCATACATAAAACCTTGCCAAGGGTACACACAAGGGCCTCATTACAGATCTGTAGAAACAGGTTCTACCGTACAAGGCAAACACCTGGACCAGGACACCTGTACAAACACCTGTAATTACACGTGCTACTCGATTTAGGCAGAGCAGTCTAGAGATAAGCTTTCATTCCTCGTATATTGGTCTTTTATTTTATTTTATTTATTTTTTTTTTTTTTTTAGTTTCCGTTGGACTCAGACACTCGTGTACTTTTTTTTTTTTTATAAATTCATTTATTTTAGTTATTTTTTATTGAACGAGGTGATAAGTGGCGTTGCTTATCCATGATCATGAAATGTTATGTTTTAATATGCAGAATTTTTGCTACCATTTCTTCTCGTTCGTTGATTTGCAGTATCAGATCAAGGGTCGAATTTATACAAACTATAAATAATCACAATGATTTCATTAATACTATGAATGATTCTAATTCAACAATGTTATAGTGATGTATACATATATATTATATTATATATATGTATATATATGCACACAATTTTTGGGATGAGATAGCTAGCCTTATGCCAACATCCCCAACAAATGGCTAGGGTACCATATAATGATGAGAGCATCTGTCACACACACACTAATGGTCCCCCATCTAGGCGCTGACCAGAGCCAACGGCGTGGGAAGAGCACATCTGCCGCTAGCTATAACAAAAATGTGGCGCATCGGTTTATTTCTACTTACTGATTTCATGCGAGGTTCCTCGTGGCTTTGAATAAACTGCCCAAAACGGTGAATCACCCTGACCGGATGGCAAATTCTCGAGGTGCATGCTGGTATTGCACCAGCCCCGGAGGTCTATACTCGGTTTTTTTTTTCCATCTGTCCATCCGCCTGTGGTGTTTGCGTATGGTAACACTGCGTCCCGGGCTTTAGATAGTTACATTCAGCTTACATTCAACAATAATAACAATATCCTATTTCGAATATTAACGGTGTAATTCGCATACAGTAAATTATTAAAACACTTTTCAGTTGCAAATGTACCCCAGATATCATCTTATTTACCTAAAACTTACACATACCGTAACTATTTAAAGCCCGGGACGCAGTGTTACCATACAAAAACACCACCGGCAGATGGACAGATGGAAAAAAACAGAGTATAGTTATGCTCTCGGATCGGGCGACTGTGGTAATATGAGTTTGGGAAACGTAATGAGAATGTTTTCAAGAAGATTCTAGGGTTAGTTTTGAAGATATGACGTCCCGCTTATTTCGGTCCTCGGTTTCAATTCGGGGATGGGCAACCGGATAAGAGTGACGTGTCTTTATAACCTAACTTTTCGGTACCTACTTTGGTACCTAAAACCCCCAATTTCCCTCGCAAACACACTGCCAGAAATATCATGTTGTTGTTTTAGATTAAGTGGCTCTTGCTCATAGAGCAGCCCGTAGGGCAGAAATATTCGAATCTAAAGCCCGAATTCCTCCAGAGACGCTTCGCGAAATAATTAAAACATAAAGTTGAAAATCCCTCGATAATAAACATTTCTCTTGACTTTATTCTCCATTTTAAAACCCACGACTTTATAAAAAGCTAAAGTAAGTAATAAGTATGAAATATTAAAATTTACAATTTGATATTCATTGCAGAACGTTTGAAAGTGAAATCTTATTTTAATTTGAAATACTGGAATAAAATGGTGATGAATAACAATAAAAACATGACATAACGGTAACAAAACGGAAGTCAGTTGTCATAAAAGCATGTCTTAAGGGTAATATTTCTATAAATAATTTCTTATATTTTTTTCCATTTTTTTCATTTCTAATATTTTTGTGAGAGTGTATTCATTTTATTCGTAATTTAACTTTAAGATTTTAAAAGTATTTAATGATTTCTAGTTAAAGAGTGCAGCCATTTAGACATTTTTTTTCATTGTTATAAAGAGCACAAAAATGGGGTACAAATAAATTGGGTTTGCTGTATTTACAGAATTCTCTCTCTCTCTCTCTCTCTCTCTCTCTCTCTCTCTCTCTCTCTCTCTCTCTCTCTCTATTTTTCCTGATACTACCACGAAATTATCTTCATTGTTATGAATATACAGGGATGGGATTACAAATAAAATAGTGGTTTGCAATATTTTCAGAATTCTCTCTCTCTCTCTCTCTCTCCCCAATTTTTCTGTTTTTTTCAGAGTGATGAATATTACAGGGATGGAGTTACAAATAAATTGTGGTTATAAGATTCTCTCTCTCTCTCTCTCTCTCTCTCTCTCTCTCTCTCTCTCTCTCTCTCTCTCTCTCTCAGAAGAAGAAGAAGAATTTCCGCTTTGAGCATCAATCTCTTTCTCAGCAAAGAAATGCACTTAGAAGTGTCCTTATCTCACGGGGACTCAGATAAGACTATGAACAGAAGGGTCCTTATGGATAAATTGACTTCGTGGGGGGAGGGGGTGGGGTTAGCGCCACCAGTGCATCTCAGTGCAATTGTTGTTGTTGTTGTTGACAGTTGAAACTCGCAGTTAATTATTCATTCAGAATATATGAAGGAAAACATCACAATTTTAATGATTATGTACTGAAAAGTATAATATTTAACCGCTCAGTATTTCAAATTCTCTGTGACATAGAAATGAAAAACAGGAAAATTAGTTTTAACTTTCAAACGTTCTGCTATGAATATTGAACTGTAAACTTTAATATTTAATATTAATAAATCTTCATTTTACTTTTCTGTAAAAGAGAACTATTGAGATGGTTTTGTCTGTCCGTCCACACTTTTCTACTACTGAGGCTAGAGGGCTACAAATTGGTATGGTGATCATCCACCCTCCAATTATCAGACATACCACATTGCAGCCCTCTAGCCTCAGTAGTTTTTATTTTATTCTAGGTTAAAGTTAGAAATGATCTTGCGTCTGGCAACGCACCAACACAGGTCCCTACGGCCGGCTGAAAGTTTCATGGGCCGCTGCTCATACAGTATTATAACAGAGACCACCGAAAGATAGATAAATTTTCGATGGCCTTGATCATACGCTATACAGAAAACTCGATTGCGCCGAAGAATCTTCGGCGCATTTTGTACTTGTTGACTTTAGCTTTTCATAAAGTCGTGAGTTTTGAAATGAAGAAATAAAGTCGAGAGGTATTTTTATTATCGAGTTATTTTTAACTTTATGTTTTTATATTCTCGCAGCGTATTTCCGAAGGAATTCGGGTTTAATAGTTTTCATATTTCTTGCTGTGTGTTTGTGGAGGAAATAGGTTTTATTATTCTTTGTTCTCGCAGCCTATTTGTGGGGGAATTCGGATTTTGCATTTCATGCTCCTTGCAGTACGTTCATAAGTGAATTTTGATTTTCCTGTTTTTCAATTTTTATCGAATAAAGAATTGCAGAAATATTGAGGGCTTGATAATATTCTTCTCAGTATTCGCGGTAATAGAATAAATGGAATTTTCCTTTACATATCCAAAACGAATAATTAACTTAACTTCTAGTTTCACCTGTCAAAAACAACAAAAGCAATTATAATATTATTAACTTCAACACTATTGATAAGAAATAAGTAACCACTAGTTTCAACTATCAACAACAACAGCAACAATTATAACAGTAATAACTTCAGTTTTAATAATAACTAATAATATTTATTAACCTCGAGTTTCAATTTTCAACAAAAGCAACACCAATTATAATATTAACTTAATCTGTATTAATAATAACTAATTAACCTCGATTTTCAAATGTCTACAAAAGCATTAACAATTATAATATTATTAACTTTATCAGTTTTAATACTGAATAATTAACTTCGAGTTCCAGTTGTCAACGAAAACAAATGTTTTAATAAAAAATTAACCTCGAGTTCAACTGCCAGCTGCTAATAACAGCAATAGGAAAATAATAACACGAACATTGTAATGCAGTGATGATAGTACTGTCATTAGTAGCCAACAATTATAAATGACCACTATGTTATTAACAAATAAACAGGTCTGTAATAACACTAATAACACAAGCATTCAGCGCCTCAGCGGCGTGGTTGGTATGATATTAGCGTCCCACCTCGGTGGTCGCGGGTTCGATTCTAGGCCATTCCATTGAGGAGTGAGAGATGTGTATTTCTGGTGATAGAAGTTCACTCTCGACGTGGTTCGGAAGTCACGTCAAGCCGTTGGTCCCGTTGCTGAATAACTACTGGTTCCATGCAACGTAAAAACACCATACAAACAAAAACAAAACAAAAGCATTCATTCGACGAAAGACGATCCAGACGCCTCCCTCGACACCTGAGAAACTAAAGTATTGATTGTCGACTGTAATCGTTAGATCGATCTTGAATTATTCATGTCTGGAATAATCGACCTGACAGTCACTTCCTAGAGTGATCAACCCCCTTCCTGTATTCTGTAACTAGGGTTCAGTAAATCCGGGATTTAAGGTCGGGTATGTCCGATCTAGATAACCATGCGATAGCGGTTCCAGAAAAATCAGTATTATATATATATATATATATATATATAATAATATATATATATATATAGTATATATGATGTATATAAATATATTATATATATATAAGTATATATATGTGTTTGTGCTATATACATATATATATATATATATATATATAAAATATATATTATATATATATATATATATATATAGTACATGATATATTAGTATATATTATTTGTATATTTCTCACTTATGTTATTATTATCTAAATCTTCAATGTTATAATTTTGTTCATTATTTTTCATGGGGAGGGGGTACGTGGCCACCCCCCCCCCCAACCCCCGCCTTCGATCCGCTAATGGTACCATCCTCATTAAAGAAACCATTATCCAACGAATTATTGAGTAATATATCATCCATACGAATTACGTCCCTCATTTCCATGATGCGTCCGATTCCTTGCGCAAGACTTCATTGTCATTCACCCTTACATTTGCCTGAATAGTGAGAGCACGACTTGATTACCTCTATTTCCTGATATGGGTTTGAACCCTTGCGTTTGTTTGAGTCCGTTAGACGTAATTCTCACTTTGCCATTATCCGCGTCCGAATCCTTGCGCAAGACTTCCTTATCATTGTCATAGCTTATCTCCGAATCGGTGAGTAGGACTATATTATCATATAGATTATTCAGCGTCTGGAATCCCAAGCCAATGTCTTTACAGTACGAACACTTGGGAAGTACCCTGAGACTTGGTAATCGTTCTTATTTTATATATATATATATATATATATATATATATATATATATATATATAGATATAGAATGTATATTTGTGTGTGAGTATGGAGAGAATACTTATGATATTTATTATATACAGTCAATGGTTATATTTATTGTTTGGATGAGTTTACTACTTAATAATAAGTCTTGTTTTTTTAGGTAATCGTAATTTCTATTCATTTTCGAATTTTATGGTACCAGAAGGTGTTACCATTCTGGTTTCCTTAACTTAGCTTGACTATATATATAGGCTGATCGAACGATCAGCAGTTTATATTAGTTGAGCAACGTTGGGTCTGGTCAGTAACTTGATGGGTGACCAACGAGTAAGACCATATCCAGTCGGTACATAAACCCTTGAACATCTGCTGGACAAGGAACTCGTGGGCCATAGCAAAACTCATCTCATAAATATAGAAAAAGAAAACCAGATTGTTAACTCATTCTTGTTGACCGAGTCGATAACATCACTGAAGTCCTGATTTCTCCTCTATCCGCTTGGCGCTGGTTCGAACCCACGAGAGGACGAAATTATTATCAACTAAAAAATTCCCCTTCGGTTAACATTATATGAAAATGTATTCATTCCGAGGTAGAGCGAATTCGATATTAAAGGACATTTGTAGCTTAATGCGTATATATATATATATATATATATATATATATATATATATATATATATATATATATATATATATATATACCACCTTTTCTGTAACTTTTCTCATTCATCTACCTGAAGAGAGAAACAGCAGTCTCTGAAATATAGAATTTTCTCTCTATATTTTGGCGTTTTTATGGGCTCCTTTTATTAGATGGAATTCTGTTGTAACGAACATTTTTACCATCATATATATATATATATAGTATATATATATATATATATATATATATATATATATATATATATATATATATATATATATAATATCTATATATTACTTACTACACAAACATAATCTCACACAAGTATCTTGAACAGCATACAAATGACAGGCCTCCATTTTACAGTAACATCTTCCACAGGAATAAATAAAAACACAGTCTCTCTCCCCTAATCCCATTCAGAGTAAAATGTTGAAACCCTGGATCACCTCACAATGTGTGTGTGTTAGTTTATGGTGATGTGTGTATGTATGTGTGTATGTACGTGTGTATGTAAGCACGTTCTTTAAGATTATGCTGGACGGCTAAATGAGATTACTGTTGGATAGTTGTCTGTTGAGAAAAGAGTCTTCAGTCTCAAATTGGATTAGACGCTGGGGGAAGGTAAGAGAGAGAGAGAGAGAGCGCGCTTTTTTTCGCTCGTCTGTTTGCCCTTGTAAGTTTGACCCTGTATAACTCTGGTTATGTTATAATGTTTTTTATATAATGTTGGATTTGTTAGATTTAAGATTTGGAGTGTATTACAACTTAGATCATAAATTCTCAGCTGTAAAACTCAATAGTAAAGGTAACTTAGGCTCTCTCTCTCTCTCTCTCTCTCTCTCTCTCTCTCTCTCTCTCTCTCTCTCTCTCTCTCAAAATTGGTATCGGTCATATACTATTTTTGTTTTTGAATTTAAGACATAGAGTGTATTACAAACGTAGATTGTAAATTATCAGCTCTAAAGTTTAATATAATAAAGTTCTCTCTCTCTCTCTCTCTCTCTCTCTCTCTCTCTCTCTCTCTCTCTCTCATATTATTTGTCACAACATTCACGTTGACAAATTTAAACGCATATTATAAATTCTCGTCTCTAAGACTTGATACAGTAGTTTACTAAAGTAAAGTCCTCTCTCTCTCTCTCTCTCTCTCTCTCTCTCTCTCTCTCTCTCTCTCTCTCTCTCTCTCTCATACTATTTACGTTGATAAATTTAAGATTTGAATTGTAATATAACTTAGACTATAAATTATCAGCTGTAAAACTCAATAGTAAAGTTAACTAAGGTTCTCTCTCTCTCTCTCTCTCTCTCTCTCTCTCTCTCTCTCTCTCTCTCCATATTATTTGTCATAACATTTACGTTGACAAATTTAAACGTATATTATAAATTCTCGTCTCTAAGACTTGATACAGTAGTTTACTAAAGTAAAATCCTCTCTCTCTCTCTCTCTCTCTCTCTCTCTCTCTCTCTCTCTCTCTCAGACCTATATCTGTTCGTAAATGCTTTTGTAGTCGGTATTGTCTTTTGTTTTATTTTGCAAGTAGGTTTTTGTCTACAGTTTTTGTCTACTAATATACAAGCACTATCTGTCTACCGATTCGTGTAGGATAAACATTTGTCTAATATATTTGTCTATTCATGCAGAAGAATGTTCTCTGTCTACTTTAGTCATCTGTTCCATGTAAAGAACATTTCTCTTTCCCTGACTTGTCTACTCATATCCAACCTTGTTCTGTCTACTGTCATTTTATTTATTCATTTCAAAGAAGCTTTCGTCTACTTTACTTGTCTACTCATTTCCAACAAGCTTTTGTCTACTTTACTTGTCTACTCATTTCTAACGAGCTTTTGTCTCATTTATTTTTCTACACATTTCCAACATGCTTTTGTCTAATTTATATGGGTACTCATTTCCAACGAGCTCTTGTCTAATTTATTTGTCTACTCATTTTCGACAAGGCTTTGTCTGTGTTATTTGTCTTCTGATTATCAATAAGCTTTTGTCTACTTTATTTACCTACTAATTTCCAACAAGTAGTTGTCTAATCTGTCTACTCATTTCCAGCAAGCTTTTGTGTATTTGTCTACTTCTTTCCAACAAGCTTTTATCTGTTTTATTGTGCTTTATTTCTTAACTCATTTCCAACAGACTTTTGTCTACTCATTTCCAAGAAGCATATGTCTACATCGTCTACTCCTTTCCAACAAGCTTTTGGCTACTCATTTCTAAAAAAAATTTTGTCTACTTTGTCCACTGATTTCCATTAAAGTTTTTGTCTACTTTACTCATTTCCAACAAACATTTGGCTACTCATTTCCAACAAGCTTTACGTTTGTCTACTGATTTCCAATAAAGTTTTTGTCTATATTTTGTCTACTCATTTGTAGCAAACCTTTTTCCACTTTGTCTACTGATTTCCAATAAAGTATTTTTGCCTACTTTAACTTATTTCCAGTAAACATTTGTCTACTCATTTCCAGTAAACTTTTGTCCACTTTGTCTACTGATTTCCAATAAAGTATTTTTGCCTACTTTACCTTATTTCCAGTAAACATTTGTCTACTCATTTCCAGTAAGCTTTTGTCTACATTCTGTCTACTCATTTCTAACAAACTTTCTGTACTGATTTCCAACAAGCTTTTGTCAAATTCTACTGATTTCCAACAAACATTTGTCTACTCATTTCCAACAAGCTTTTGTCTACATTTTGTCTACTCAGTTCTAACAAACTTTGTCTACTGATTTCTAACAAGCTTGTGTCAAATTCTACTGATTTCCAACAAACATTTGTCTACCCATTTCCAACAAGCTTTTGTCTACCTCGTCAGCTCATTTCCAACGAAACTTTTGTCTACAACACTCACGTTGTCTCCCACTAAAGAACACTGCGTCCCGGGCTTTAAATAGTTACGCTTTGTGCAAGTTTTAGGTAAATAAAAGGATATCTGGGTGTACATTTGCAACTGAAAAGTATTTTAATAATTTACTGTATGCGAATTACACCGTTAATATTCGAAATAGGATATTATTTAAATCCCGGGACGCAGTGTTACCATGCGCACAGGCGGATGGACAGATGGAAAAAAAACAGTCTAGTAGTCTCTCTACTTTCCAACGGCACCTCAGCCAGAAGCCTTTTTATACCTTCTGAATGTAGGAAGGAAGTGCCTGCGTCAGCTAGAATCACACCCCCACTTACGTCAGTTAGAGATATTTCCTCTGGCGTGTCGTAATCCGGCGGGGTGGTAGGCCTACGCCAGCCTACTGTTTGACGCGGAATCCAGTTTG
The DNA here is from genome assembly GCF_015104395.2 of Macrobrachium nipponense. NCBI lineage: Eukaryota > Metazoa > Arthropoda > Malacostraca > Decapoda > Palaemonidae > Macrobrachium > Macrobrachium nipponense. The sequence goes on from NC_087220.1 coordinate 48,083,207, forward strand.
CTGCTACACAGCTGAGTCAGAATGAACAGGTTTTTGAAAGAAGTTATAAAAACACGACTGAATTATTATGAGTGTATACGTGTAAACAATACACTTGTGAAACTAGTGTTTGTTATCACTGAGTTCAGCAAGTGTAAATAAAAGCACCGGAAATGTGTAATGTTTATGCAGATGTTATTTAATTTTTTTTGGACTGTAAATATAAACGAATATAGATAAGAACATCGTAAGTAACCCTATTTTTATGCACTTTATCATCATAACTAAATGTTTTAATCCCAGCAAGAATAACAAACCAGAACAACAGTACTGTAAAACAGGAAGCGTTTGCGAATGCCATATTGCAAGTTGCTTTTAAATCAGGTTATCTCTGCAGATATAAACAAAAGCACTTAGCGTAGCGCGTCCTTTGAAATGTGATTATGGCTACATTACTTTCATATCAGGTTGAGGATGGTGTTATTATTCTTTGGGAAATTTTAGGCTGGTTCCATCGAGATCTGTAAACATTGTCTCGTGCTATTTTTGCGTATTTGTTGTGTTAAGAATGTGAATAGTTTTGGAAAGTAGTTTTTCTTAATCTGACAGGAATGTGTTATGCTTGGTAGTGATGAATAAACAACAACGGCAGTGATATAAAACTTAATAATAATAATAATAATAATAATAATAATAATAATAATAATAATATAATAATACTTAATAATAATAATAATAATAATACTATAGCCGTTTTTATTAATACTAATTTTCTTTTGACGCCATATTTATGAATAAATTGTATAGCAAGCATATAATTTCATATATAATATATATAATATATAATATATATATATAAATATATATATATACATATATATTATAATATATATATATATGCCAATTATATGCTTGAGTTATACGATCATTAATTTAAATGAACTGCAAATACTCTTATATAAAACTCTGAGGATATGTAAATATATATAATATATATATATATATATATATATATATATATATATATATATTATATATATTACATAGCCTCAGTGTTTTGTATAAGAGTATTCGCAGTAGCGATGTTCATTTAACTTAATGACCTGCTCGCAGGCAGAAATATAATACAGTAAACCTGTTTCGCGTTCTGCTTTGACAATAAAGTGCATATGAACCTTATATTTTGCTGTCACATTGGATTTCATTGAAACCCCACCTTACTGATCTTTTAGCATTATTAATATGATTGTTTATGTCCCAGTGAACCGATTTTGTATTATTTTTAATTCATTATTTCTCGCTTTTATCTGGTAATCCTCAAACCTGTCCTAAGTTACCTGTGCAAGGAAACAGGATATACGTGTACTGTGCAACGCTGAGTTATTTTGTTCTTGCCTGCCCTCGTTCTCCTTCTTTCAATTAACCACGCTGCGGAATCATGTAATAATAATATTTATTATTATCATTATGTATTGTTTCTCTATTTCTTATTGCTTTCTGTTGCTCTTTCGAAAATAAAAACATATTCTTCGGAAGCATGAATTTCTAGTCTATGGCCTATGTGGGCTTGTTCTATATAATAAGGGTTCATCATTTGGGTAATAATAATAATAATAACAATAATAATTTTATTATTATTATCATTATTATTCTCGTATGATAACTGTTACTTCTTTCAGATAAACGCTATATTCTTTGGAATACAGATAATTCATTAAACTGATAAATAAACAGATATATAGATGAATATCAATAACAATCACTTTAGTCCATTTTAAAGTGCGGCTACTTCATCGATTTGCTCAACCTGGCGTCGCCTTTTCGTCGCCAGGAAGTGATCGAATTATATTCCAAAAAATAAACTAATCGGGTTTTCCAAATACACACACACTCTCTCTCTCTCCTGTGTTACAAAACCCTGTATGTTGCGCGATTCGAGTATCAAAGCACGTAACACATTAAGCGCTATGTTTGTTTGTTTGTTTCCATTGTTTTGTCTGCTTTGTTTACTTCGTGTTTGTTCGATTTTTTTTATTGCTCTGCCTCTTTGTTTTTCGGTTATTTTGTTTGCATTGTTCCGTCTTTGTTTTGTTTTGTTTGCTCGGTTTGTTCGTGTTTTTATTGCTTTGTTTATTTCGTGTTTGTTCGTGTTTTTATTGCTTTGTTTCTCGTGTTTTGATGGTTTTGTTTACTATGTCTGCTTGTTTTATTTGCTTTGTTCCTACATTTGCTTCGTATTTGTTCGATTTTTTTATTACTATGTTTGTCCGACAGTTTTGTTTGCTCAGTTACTTTGTTTATTTATTTTTATTGTTTCGTGTTTGTTCAGATTGTTTATTCCTTGCTACTTTGTTTGTTTCGTGTCTGCTCCATTGTTTTATTTGCTTTGTTTCGTGGCTGTTCGATTTTTGTTTTCTTTGTTTGTATCGCGTCTGTGCAATTGTTTTCTTTGCTTTGTGTCTCGAGTTTGTTTGATTATTTGGTGTGCTTCGTCACTTTGTTTCGTGTTTGCTCGATTGTCTGTTTGCTTTGTTTGTTTCTATTTGTTTCGTACTCTTTGTTTGCTATGTTGCTTTGTGTCCCTTGTTTGTTCGATTGTTTTGTTAGTTTTGTCACTTTGTTTCGTGTTTACTCTATTCATTTTTTGCCTTCTTTGTTTCCTGTTTGTTTGATACTTTTGTTTTCTTGTTACTTTGTTTCGTGTTTGTTTGGTTTTTTGTTCGTTTCGTGTTTGTTATGTTGCATGGTTTGCTCATTAGTTTTTCTGGTTTGTTTTCGTTACCACGGTGTTTTGCGCTCAGTTTCTTAGATGAAATTGTTTGTTTTATTGTTTGATTTTCTGAGATGAAATTGTTTGTTTTATTGTTTGATTTTCTTAGATGAAATTGTTTGTTTTATTGTTTGATTTTCTTGGATGAAATTGTTTGTTTTATGGTTTGATTTTCTTAGATGAAATTGTTTGTCTTATTATCTTAGAATAGATTGTTTATCTTGTTGTTTTATATTAAATCGTTTGTCTTATTTTCTTCGATTACATTGTCTGTTTTCGTTGTTGAAGTAACTTTCTTCTTCATTCGATGAAATATTTTGTTCGTTGTTTTTGTGTTCTTCACGATTTATCTATTGCTATATTTCATTTTTTTCATTTTTTTGCCACTAGTTTTCTTTGCAAGGTTACTTTTTTTATTGATGATAGTTTTCCTTAGATTGTTATTTAGTCTTTCTCTCTTTTTGTTAGTCATTTGGTTTCTTGTTTGTTAATGAATTAACTTCTTTTGCTAATTTTCATGCTAATGCTCATTCACTTTGTAGTTTTCTGAAAAGAAAACTATTGTGTCGGCTTTGTTTGTCCGTCAAGACTTTTCCTGTCGGCCCCAGATCTTAAAAACTACTGAGCTCAGCGAGCTACAAATTGGTATGTTGATCATCCACCCTCCAATCATCAAACATATCAAATTGCAGCTCTCTAGCCTCAGTAGTTTTTTTCTTATTTAAGGTTAAAGTTAGCCGTGATGGTGCATCTTGCAATTATATAACTATATAGGCCAAGCCACCACCGGGCCTTGGTTATAGTTTCACGGGCCGCCACTCATACTGCTTTAAACGGAGACCGCCGAAAGAGAGATTTATATTCGGTGGCCTTGCTGTACGGAAATTTTTTCTTTACATTTATTTTCGTTTTTTCGTTCCCTTCATTTGTTGGATTACTTTGTTTGTCTTTTCTTGACAATGTTTTGTTACTTTTAGATGTTTATGACTGTTTTGCCAGTTTGTTTGTGTGGTTTCTCTGCTCCTTTCTCTTGAGATTTCTTTTTTTGTAGCAGAATGTTGTTAGGTCTTTTTTTCGCGTTGAATTATTTTTTACGTTTTTCCACAATATTTGATTTTCTTCGTCAAATATTTTGAAGCCTTTTTTTGTAAGGTCATTTTTATCATCTTGACATGATTACACTATTTCGAACATATCGTAATTACAGCGTGAAAATATTAATTTGCCGTCATGTATTACAGATTACTTTTTACTCATATTTACGTAAAATAGTACCATATTACGTTTGCAACTAGTTCATCATTTTAAATAACATCATTTGACGATACCTTTACAAATTATAACAAGTTGTGAAATATCATAACCCAATAAATGTCATGAGCTGCGAATGCTTTTATATCTGTCCTATCTCCACCCCAGTTGTAGCCTACAAGCTACAATCGTTGACTAACAATCAGGTACGTAACTTACTGTTTAGGCCTTTAGGGTAACTAAGGCATATTGGATTGAAAACTACGTTTCCATACCTTTCCTTTCCTCTGCCATTGTGGGGATCAAGAGAGAGAGAGAGAGAGAGAGAGAGAGAGAGAGAGAGAGAGAGAGAGAGAGAGAGAGAGTGAAATATTCATTCTCATGCTTCCATTCAGAAAGAGTACGACATGCATAATTGCTGATTGTGTTACCACTTCAGGAATTTAAGCTCGTGGATCTCTCTCTCTCGTGTAGACGGTATCCCTTATCATACGTTTAGAATATTGCCTATATCTTCCTTAAAATATATTATGAGGTGAAAGTGAGTTATATTGCACATGCACCAAAGTGTAACATGAGTGTGCATCCCTTAATCATAGGCCAGTTCCATCCTTATAGTGTTTTCGTAATAAGTCCATTTTTAAATCTGCTTGCAAGCATGCTGAATATAGACCCTTGCTTCCTGACAGCCTACTGGAGATAATTATGTACTTTTTATGAATTTTATTTTCAAGCAACTTTAATAGAAGGCACCCTATTTTAGACTTCGTAATTGTGGTCTTAATGGTTATATAAGTAGGCCTAGTGATCATCCCCAGTTATGTGACCGCCCCGAGAGAGTTCGCTTTACTTATAATCAAGTGAGTTTAGGCCTACTGATGCTGACTGATGATTGCTGAGGATTTATTACCTGATCTCGTAAAACAGGTTTGTAATTAGACACAAGGTAGTGTAAATAATAATGGCAATGAGTTGGCCAGGCTCAGGTGAATTTTGAACGTATATGAAAGTAACAGTGGTTGTTGTTATTCAGCTTTTTTATTTCATACTACTTTAAAATGTAATTCTTTATATTTGCGGTTCCAACCCCCATGGAACACCATGAAGCTGTCCTCCCATACATCGTATAAAAACAACAATTAAAGATGGCGGCTTACAACGATGCAGTTTCTTTGGGAAACTGCGTCATATGCCCAAAGGACTATTAAATCATTGCCCGGTAGAAAACTGATTCTGGCAATGGCGATCAAGTAATTGACGAGTTTTTCTTTAAATTTCGTCTCCCCGGTATGTCGTATCACCTTTAGCTTTCGGTTAAAGATGGAAGAGCACTCACTTGATATTTTCTAAGAGGGCAAGACTCGTATGACCGGCGAATGTTCGCAGTAGTGTTTTCCGTGCTCAAATCTGATAAAGTGTATTCAAAATTGGTGTCTGGCAATGATGGAATTTTCTAGCCAACTCGTTTATGACAGGAATGCGGGACTTTAAGATTCTCATTGGCGCGCAAATTCGGGCGCGGAAGATGACGTCATTTCCCGTGCGAGGCTTCCGGAAGCTTTGCTCTTTAAAAAACGTGTTCAGACTGTGTTCTATTCGCGTTATTTTTGGTCCGGAGAAATGCTCATTTATCTGTGCTTCTTATCTCTCTCTCTCTCTCTCTCACAGAGGAGTTGCTGACCACTCGGTTCTTCGAAATTCTCGAACGAAGATAAGATATTGACGTCTTTTCCATTCGAATAGCGACCCACCACAGTTGATTAACCACTGGGTTTGTTATCACAGCTTAGGTCGACAGAGTCACAAGGGTTTATTCGGATAATGGGCTAACGTCAAGTTGAGTCTCCCTCTGTGGGATTGAACTCCGGTCTCTTGTTATGTGAGTCAGCTTAGAATGATTCTAGATATATATATATATATATATATATATATATATATATATATATATATATATATGTGTGTGTGTGTGTGTGTGTGTATGTGTACGTTGTGCGTGGTGTGTGTGTGTGTGTAGATACGCAAGTTATATGTACATGTATATATGCGTGTGTGTGCGTGCGCAACATCAATAGCCTCGACCCTCTCGTATACTATCATCAGTATTAACGGTAAATGTAACCTGATTTCAACAGGATATTACAGCCTGAAAGATTGATAAGTTGAAGTCCCGGGAAGTTTAATTATTATTATTATTATTATTATTATTATTATTATTATTATTATTATTATTATTGCCTCAGATCAATCACCGAGATCTTACCCACAAAGTCGTGCATGGACGAATGACCTTACAAGCGGTTAACACGACTTCGACACGACTTACTGATGAGACTCTTACACGGCTTATTGATTTGTACCAACTAGTGTGCTCCACGTTTGGCTGTGATCTTTCTCTTAACTCCTTGCATGTTTGTTTGTTGTCACGAACGATTTCGCTTGATTGACCTTCTATCTGATCATATAAAGTCGCGCGTGTTCATTTATTTTTTTTTTTTTCATGTTTGGTTGATCACATTCTGAGAGTGACTTCGCGTTTGGGTGTTCTCGTAAGTCCGTGCACCTTTGATTGGTCTTACGAAATCGTGCATGTTTGGTTTGTTTTTTTGTCTGTCTTACGTGTTCAGCTGATCTCACGAATTATTGCATGTTTGGTTGTTATTACAAAATGTTGCGTATTTAGCTGGTCAACTTATGACATTGTACGTGTTTGGTAGTTTTTTTTTTTTTTTTTTTTTTTTTTTTTTTTTTTTTTTTTTGTTTTTTTTTTTTTTTTTTTTTTTTTTTTTTTTTTTTTTTTTTTTTTTTTGTTTTTTTTTTTTTTTTTTTTTTTTTTTTTTTTTTTTTTTTTTTGCACTGATCGAAGATTATTGCATGTTTGGTTGTCGTCACAAAATGGTGCATGTTTAGCTGATCTTCTTAGGAAATCGGGCATGTTTAGTTGAGTTTGTAGTGTTATCTTTGCATGTTTGGTTGTCCCTGTATAATCTTACATGTTGGATTAAGCTCACACATTATTGCATGTTTGAATCGTGCGTGTTTGGTTGAGTTTGTAGCTTTAGACATGTTTGGCTAACCTAGTGAAATCTACGTATTTATCTGATTTTAGATTATTGCATGTTTAGCTGTTCTCACAAAAAAAATATCATGTTTATAGATGACCTCACAAAATCGTACGTGTCTGGATGATTCTGTAGTGTCATTATATGTCAGTCTGATTGATGGTTGTTCTCACGGATAAGATACATGTTTAGCTGAAGGATAAATAATTGAATATGTCAGTAACTAAACTAACGGGCACAAGCTCAAGAAAGAAAGTATATAAACATAAACAGAGATGAAAGCAAATAAAATAAAAGACGGTACCAGGACACATACAGATGTTGTAAAGAAAGCTCAAACGGACAATTAGAAATAGTGATGACGTGACAGAGAGCAAGAAGAAAATATGCAAAAAAAAAAAAGTTAACTGCACATAATATGCACATTCCGTTTTCTGTACCCATCCATAATTTCCCTCCCAAAGTTACATATATGATTGCTTCGTCATCTGCTATTCATATGAATTAGAATTTTCTTTAAGAAAAAAAAATAATCCTATATTCCCAATCATTTTCAATATCACGTCTTTCTGTTGCAAAATTCGCACGTAAAAAAATCGCAGCAATATTCGCTCTGATTTTTAGTTCCTTTCTGCAGTTTTCCAAAGTTTCTCTCGGTATTTAAACTTAATAACTCCGAAGTTGTGTATATAACTTCTTCCTTTTTTTAAGATTAAAGTGGCTGGGTGCCAGTATTGGTTCTTCTCAAACAACTGTAATACATTTCGTGTTCATATTTCGTCTCGCGAGCCCCACGGGATCGATCCGAAAGACTTCCGGGGAACCGGGAGGTTAACACCAAGTGGAACTATATCCCCTCGAAGGGGCAAAATTACATTGGTAAAAAATATAACTAAATAAATAAAAAACGAAAGTTATTTCTATTTAGCGCATGCGCAATAAATCACCATTCATGCAACGACAATGCTGTCAGCTTTCGCAAGATGACTAAAAACTCATAACTCCGCGAAAGTCCGTGGACTGGTTAACATAATAAAGTTTTATCAATTCCAGAATCCTTAAGATTTCGTAGTTCTTACAAAAGAAAAAAAATTCTCCTAAAAATAACGATTTTTTTTACATAGTGACCCCCAAAGATAAATTTTAACCCGGTATGTATCCACCTTAGCGCCGTATTCAGTTCAAGCCCGTTAGGGATGGCGGTAAAAAAAAAAACATAAACAAAGGCTATAGTAAATCTCACAAAAAAAATAATAACCCCCGAGAAATATTAGTCCTAGATACGAACCCCGAAAATCTTTAGGAGTCGCCGTCTATGAAAGATACTTAAATAATACATATTTGAAATACATATGGAAACGAGTAAAATACTGGATCGTTGTTAACAGACGGACAAAATGCGTCATTTTTCAGAACCGCTCTTTGGAACTTGAGTCGGTCTCGAGTCTCCCAAGCGCTAAAACGCAATTATCGAAACCACTTTCCCTTGCGTATGTAGTTACGTCACCATCTCCGACCTCGTAGGCTGCTACTGGGCTTAGTCTGGGCTGGCCATGATTCTTCAGGTGCATTCGACCATGGGAAAAAAAATTCAAGTAGAGTTGAGTAATGTTTCTCTTATTTCACCAATGGATATCCCGTTAGATATTATGTACTTAATTCTAAGTCTTTTCTTTATGCGATGGTAAGTATTACACAGTTCTCAAGAACTTTTGTTCCAGCTGTGCCCAAATTACGAAATCATCTCGATTCTCGAACCGTCCGAACTTCAGAAGTTCAGGGGCATGTCATTTTGTGCGCAGGCGCACGTGAGAGTCATTTATTAGTCTAGTTGTTTTTATCTAATTTGTTGTTCTACGTCATTTCTTCAGTGTAGTTTATTCTTCTGTATTTCTTTGTCCTTGTTGGATATTTGACCTCACAGGGTTGCAACTGCGACCAATTAAAATCACTGCTTACCGACCTACCCACCGATTGTACACGCCCTGCTTGCTATAAATACCTGTAAACCACGTATCTCAATTCACTTTCTTGCATAATCTCTTAGATGACTGCCTGTGCGCTGTCGACACGTCAGAGTTAGTAAACCTAAGACAACTGAAATCTTTATATGTCTTAGGAAACCTGATATACCAGCTACATTCTGATGAGAAAAGGATAATAGGAAGAATTGAGAAGATTCTATATAAATTATATGCCGTTGAAACAGCTATAATATTCAATGCTACTGCCCTCAGATAAGGCCTCCTTCCTAATAATAATCATCATCATCATCTGTAACTGATTTTAAACACCATACTCTTTGGAAGCTTAGATATCAATTCAATGGCCGGTGGTCTTGTTCCGTATGAATAGGGTTCATCTTCTGAATAATAATAATAATAATAATAATAATAATAATAATAATAATAATAATAATAATAATAATAATAATAATAACATACAACTTGCAGTATCACAGTTACGCACAGTTTTCCCTCTATGTTTAACTTTTCATCCACGTCCTTTTATCTCTTCATTCTTGGTTGTTCAGCTTCTTCGACTCGACCCTACTCCAAGATTCTTCTCTCATTTGAAGTGAGATCTTTTTTGAGGAGCCTCAAAAGAATCCAGAAAAGGGAGTCTGTGGCCTCGTAAAAGTAATCGAAAACTATAAACGTTAATGGCCTTTTAGGCTTAAGATCATAAATGTAAATGGCCTTTTAGGCTTAAGATCATAAACGTAAATGGCCTTTTGTGTTATAATTATAATCGTTGAAAGCCTTTTAGGCTCGAGATCATCAATGGTGATAACCTTTTAGGCTTAAGACCATGGATGTTGATGACCTTTTATAGGCCTGAGACCATAAACATTAATAGTTCCTTAAGCTTAAAACTTTATGGTTGTTGAGTGTGAAACCATAAGCATTAGTGACTTTTAGTTGAAAACTATGCCATTGAAGGACTGTCCCAAAGTGTATATTCATGAAGTTATGCCTTGGTGTTATCCAAGTTTATTTTTTCTGACGCCATGGATATAAATTCGTAAGGAGTTTGCTCTCTGAAAGTCAACTCAAGACATCCAAACGTGGGAGTTGTGAACTTTAGAGTCAACTATTCAGGTGACTTTCTCCTTCTACCTTCAAACTCTGAAGCCCTTGCCTTTTCCTTCATGTTCCCAGATCAGATGGGCATATATACGTATATAAATTGACAATCACTTGTTTTTATAACATAGATAAACACGAGGTAATCTGTAATCTGTGTTGAAACGCATTGCCAAAAATTGGAAATAATGTGGGACGTCTAACAATGATTACTGGGCAAATTACTGCAAAACAGTTGAGTCATAGTCAACTTCCAAAAGCGGTTGTAATCATTTTCTTATTCATAAACACGATGGGCGATTCTTACCCAAAAATCAAGGCATATTTATATATATAGTAATATATATATATATATATATATAATATATATATCATATATATGTATATATATATATATATATATATATATATATATTGCAATTTTTAAATGTACAGCTAATTATAGTCTTTGGGTTGAAATCGACGAAGCCAGATTGTCATGCAGATTCAAATAAAACGTTTTTATGTTTTTTTCATGAGAAGTGTCCAAAAACGTTTGGAATAAATAAAACAGAGGAGTAGCAAATATCGCTTCAACGGACACCTCAGCTGTTGCCACCCGTTCTTTATTCAGTGATGTCAGATGTGGTCTCTTATTATTCTCGCGGTATATAACAATTATTGTAACGTCATGGCAGTCTAACTGATATTGTCTTAGCTCAACAACAAGAACAACCGCTACTCTCAATGGCAATATAATGGCATTGATTTGTTTGTTAGTCCTGAAGTACTTACTGGTAATACATTCACAAAGTTGACAACTTCGCTCTTGTATCGGAACATGTTATCGTAATTCTAGTGACAATGTTAATTGTCGCATCTTCCGTTTTTATAATTAGAATGATAATAATAAAAACTTCAGTTCATACAGTAACTGCATTTTATAGGCCTATATGTGTGCAGTACAGGAAAAATTTGACAAATCGCAAATTCCGTATCATCACCTTCCCTCAGAATTGTATTTGGAATCTATTTTTACGTGGTTTTGGATGCTGGAATTATTTAGATTTTTATTTGTTAATTAAAAGCATCATTTTGGCATTCATAGCTAGTGTTGAAACCATTTAGCTCGAATGATTTCAAGTTGTAAACCTTGTACATATATATATATATATATATATATATATATATATATATATATTATATATATATATGTGTGTGTGTGTGTGTGTGTGTGTGTATAACTGAATCACGAAAGTTAGGAACGTGATAAATCCCATAAATAAAGTTATGCCACGAAGGGAAAATGCCTTTATGTATACATACATATATATATATATATATATAGATATTATATATATATATAGTATATATTAATTTTAGATATATTATAATCTTTGTAAGCTAAGATAATTTCTCAGGCACTAAAGTTGCATTTGTACACTACTTTTATTGACTCTACTAACCTTCTTTGCTACGTTTCGCATAATATGATTAGCAAATATCATTTGTTTGTTGGTCACTTTATATATTAAGTCACTTTTGTTCATGTAAGCCAAATCATTTTCAAACATGTTTCAACGTAACTTGTTTTTACTCCTGTTTACAGTGACGGAGTACCAGCGTCAACTTCAGAACTTGGTCTGCAATGAATGACCCCGTTAACACGATTATTTTATTCGTTTTCAGCTAGAATATTTGAACCTATTCTTAACGAATTTCGACACTGGGGCAAAGGATATTACTATATGGTGCTGCAGCCATTTCCGGCCATTATTGGCTTTTCCTAGTGTTTTTCACAATCACGTACATACTCCACTGAAATATCCTGTTTTTTGTTTCGCGGAATTTTTTTTTTCTTTATGAACACCTGTCATTTTCGTTATTTACAACTCCGCTTCGTCGTGTTTGTGCCACTTGCAGACCGGCGTGTTTCTAAGGTACAGAATTGTAAAGTACTTAAGTATATCTTATTTTCCTTTAGGGAAACATCTAAATATAGATTTATCATGCGATGAGTCAAGCTTGAGAAGGTCAGTGAGCATTTAACCAGACAGACGAGGATTGTCTGTCTTAGCATGGAATTTTCAAGACGTTTCCTCTCCTTCCTTATGTTCTTTCTCTTCTCGGTAAATGCCAGTTTTAAATACAAACAGAGTACTCTTGAATTCTACCCAAATTGATATCAAGTGGGCGCAGTACCGTCTACTTGACTGCAGGTTTATAGTAAGGTTGCAGGTAGGAAAAGTTGGGATGTTAGGTATGTATGAACCTGTGGTTATTTTAAGACGGACAGCGGACTGTGCCCTCTTTTCATTGTCTTAGGTTACAGTTCTATGTATGGACGTCACCTGCGTGATGTTTCTTAAGTTAAATAAATTTCCCCCGTGATCCTGGCGAAGGAAGAAACGAGTTAGAAATCGCAAGTAATGGTTTATGACGAAAGTCAAAGTCGAGCGTTTTGCCCTGAGCCGCGTCTCATAGCCGAGTGATTTGGATCGTGACGTCACACTTCAATGTTTGGCGCAAGCGCTCTCCGCCTGGTTTATCGGTTAGCTATACCTTAGTGAGGGTGTTGGACGTTCTTTTCGAATTTTCCTGGGACTTTTACACTGTGAATAACGTGAAATATGTCGAAAGCAGAGCAGGTTTTGATTTTAGAACCGTCCCAGGAGCTCAAATTCAAGGGTGAGTTGACGGAGAGGGCGGAAAATACGCCTATATTCGTAACGTTATGGGGGGGGCCATCTTTAGGGATATGGGAATATGTTTATATCTGCCGAAGTTTATCGCTTTCTTTGGGTGTCACTGCCCGGCAGACTCCTCATTCGCACAGATCCTTCCTCTTTCTCGTTTATGGTTAATGGGAGCGAAACCGGGGGTCAGCTTTTCTGGGGAAATGGGTGTAGTGTGTGAATGATCTTCCGTCCGGTCTTGGGTTAATAGTATCGTGTCCGTCACCTGAAGGAGGCGATCACATTGACGAAGGTTGAAGGACCCACAGGCAGACAACGGCCCCTTTCTTTCATGTCTGTCTAGTGTGTCCAGACGGAAAGCTGAATTATTTATACAGTTGCAGACGATTGCAATTTCTTCAACATTCTCCGAGCGAGATGGGTTCACGCCCGTGTGTTAGGCTAATTTTGCTGGGTAGAATACTAGCCTATAGGCTTCGGCCTTTAAGACGTCAAGTTTTTGGCTTACGTATTTTTTAATTAGGGAGGATGAATTGCTTTTTCATTTTCATTTTGAAATATAAATTCATTGAAAAATTCATTGCTAAATGTACAAAGAATTAGACTAGCCTAAGCTCAGTCAAGTTAGGCTGCCAAGATGAGCAAGAGTCCAGCCGATAGGTTAGGCTAGGCTGATTGCCTGTCGTAACCTAACCTATTGTAAAATATTAAATTTATCTTGCATTTGAAGACTGGATCAATGTGGACATACAGGTGTAGGTGTATTAAAGAGGTGGTTGCTGTTAAAACTAACAGTACAACTAGTTTATCCATTTAGACATGCCTCATAGGATAGGATGTATTTTTGGATATGGAGTACTTATTAAATATTTACAGTTTCACTGGTATGCCGAAACTGGTTAAATGTAATTTCTCAATGTGTTTTTTAAGTTTAAGTCTTTCATTTGATATTTGTTGTTGGAATTTAACAATTAGGCTACATTGCTCATGGCAACACCACCACTTTTTGATTGTTAATTGGGGACTCCAGTGAGAAAGCAGTGGTTTTGGTTGGGAGATTGAATAAAAATTGGGGGAAAGCTTGAATAAACAGACTCTCCGGTTTTTTTATCAAGTCTGGGTCTATTTTATCCAAACTAACCTAGCCCCAAAGGTGTGGTTTCTCACTTTAGTTCTATATCGTTGTCTGCCCTTGGCTGTTGCCATGTGCTAACCAAGTATTTCAACAATATTGAGTCGCAGTTATCAGGAAATCCTTATTTCACCAGTTTTAGTAAACATGGGGTTAAAGCTATTAAGAAATAGCTGTTGCCTAGATTCTGTTAGGAAGAAATAAAATATAGTCTTATGAAAAGGTGTTTTTTTAATTACAGTACAATTAAAAGCTGCCAAATTAGTTTATGATGCAGTGAAGGAAAGTGGAAAGTGCAAAAATTAGGTTTAGGGTAAACAACCGTGGACGATCAATCGTCATCACGCTGGCTGGGCCTTATTCACTTGATGTTTGATTTGTGAAACAAGAATACAATTGCAACTTTAAGCATACCATTCAAAAGATTGAAGTTTTGTCAATATAAGCCCCATAGGAATAAAATAAGCATGTGATCTCTTTGTAAAATATGTTTTCAAGGCAGTTTTGAAATCCAATATGGCAGCAATCATGTGGCTGGCCGGTCTAACCACGGACAATCCACCATCTTTCCCAGCCTTCCCAGCACTCATTTGAACAATGTTAGCATATATATATGTAACGTTTATTAATCTTTCTCAAGATTGCAGTTGTAATCAGCACAATAAAACAACATTTTGTTGCATATATTAGTGAAAGTATGAAACTTTTTATTCCTGAATTCATTTATACCTTGTAATCGGTGGTTTTATTCTTACTGCCATCACAACTGAAACACCACAATGCTTATTTGATTGCAGTTATACACATTTTGATCTTAATTCACCACACATTGCACTTGAACCACGTTGCTGTTCCTGGTTCTGAAGTACTCACTCCGCAAGCAGTTACGAGCAGCAGACAATAACACTGATTATCAGGTGCAAAGCTTTATTCCCTTGATTGTTTACTTTACTCATTATTTAGTTTAACTTTACTTCAAAATGTTTATTTAATTCATGTCTATTATCCCTTTTTTGCAACCAAATTAACCCCGAAAAATTACAATTATTTCGGATGTATACTTATGAGCAGTTGAGGCAAGGTAAAATGACTCCTCGTTGCCAATCTAGTAGAGCGTCACACATATGCTGATGCATTTGCAAACTGTTTCCATGAATTCTAGTTGTCATATTAATGCAGTAATGATAAAATTGCTGTAATTTGTATATATACTACAAATAGATATGCTAATTTCACGTATTTCACCAGTTTTGTGTAAGTCTTATACCCAGTTTGGAGGGTAAACACATACCAATTGACAACACTGATAAACAATGGAAGAGCGCAAAATGGCGCAAAGAATGCCGGAGTCCCTTTGAATAAGTACGAATAAGTGCTGGTTAGAGGTCGGGGTTTCGATTATTGTTATGAAAGTGCCCCAGTGTCTATGGGTACAAGTGGTGTGCGGACTTAGCACAGGAAATGGGAAGTTTGTTGACACAAGCGACTCTGCAAACATCGAGATGGCGTCAATCTTCGAAATATTTGGAGTTGTAAGTAAAAACTTCGAAAGCGTTTTGGGGTTGTGGGCACTGCGTTGGCCACCCTTTTCATTACCCTCTGTTTAAATCTTAAAATATGGCCTTAATTTCTAACTTTGGAGAAAATACTTACTTCGAAAGGAAGAGTAGAAGTCTTGAGCTCCTGTTATCACCACCAACTACTCATGACTGATGACCATCTCCGGTGTCAGGACATGTTAAAAGTACTTTTTCGGAGGGTGGCCTAGCTGCGGTAGTCGGTGAGTTGGCCAGTCCACGCGGTTATTTATCCTATTTTGTATATTTCTCGCTTAATACTACTAGTTTTTTCAAGTTTACAGGCAAGTCGTCCATACCTTATGTTTGCGAGTAGGTTAAATCATTGAAAGTTATGGTACATATTTAGGGATCTTGGGTTTTGTGACTACTGTTGAGAACCTTGATGTTTCCTTTTATTAAGACTCGCACTCTTAGCCCCTGTTCCTCTGTCTGCAATGCTTCACTGATAGTTTTACCAATACTGCATTGCCTCTTACTATGATGAAGAACTTCAAGTTCTGCCATCGTCATTGAGGTTAGTGATTGCCTACTGAGATCTGCAGTGTTGAAAGTGATATACGTATACACAATTTGGTAGAAAGTGGTTATCCATCCCCGTGGGTGAGTTTTCATGTTGTAAACATTGGACAATTTCTTCTATTTTAATGTCCATAATACAGAGCATCATACACATTATTACTTGGTCAAAACAGGATGAATTTGGAAAGGAATCTTATGTGCTCCTTTCTGGAGTAACTGCTTGCATGAGGGATTTTGAGTGAAATATCCTTTATATGTATGAAAAACGAAGTGTTCCACAATTTGTACCGAGCTGCATATGTGTGACAACACTATGGCCTATGACATGGGTCAGATGCAACATTGTTTTGTTTGTCATGTTTTATAATAGATATGTAATTTTTTTTGAAGCTGTAAAATCAATAATTTTTTTATGGATTGAAAGAAAATAAACAACCTTTTGCATGTAAGAAGGTATTCTTGTGCTTTACATATACCTTCTGGCTAAAGTACAAAAGTGAAATTGTAAACACTAGGGCAACAATGATGTTCTTTGTAGTACATCTGATGCAAAAAGGTACCTCATTGATTTTTTACCTAGTTCCTGAATACTGATGATTATATTGGCAGTGACTTCACTCTTAGTATCAGTAGTCTCATGAAATTAAATTCCAATTTGGTGCTTACAGTTTTCTCAATTACGTACTGCACTCTGTCCAACAACATTTAAAGTTGGTGTCCTCTTGCTTTCAATAAATATCTTGCACAGCTCAGTTGCAAATTCATATTTAAAAATGAAAGCTTGTTCTTGGTTTTATCTGCAGTAGGACTAAAAAACTCAAATTTTTGGGGGGTCTTTGTTCTCTGCTGCATTTATATGACGGTTTTGTTGGTAGAAAAAAAATAACAAGTTTGACTTCACTTAAGGCTCATGAGAGTGAAGGTGGAGGAAAACATTGCATTAATGGCAGATGTTTTTAGACTGTTATATAAGACAGTTATCTATAGAAAACAGTGATATATATAGTATGTAGAAGCCAAGTAACATGAATTTGAGATTGAAAAATATTGCAAGAATTTGTTTTACATACAGGTGATAAACACAAAGCAAGGGATTAGCTGGATTATCCGTAACAACACATACTGGCAGTTATGGCATAATCCTGTCCTTTGTTGTCACTTTCATGAAAAAATGACTTGCAAAGAAGTGTTTGGGCATGGCATAACCTCTCTCTGCTGAAGCATGAACAGTATTATTGAATGTGATTATTCTGCAACTCACAGCATGGTACAGGCTCAACTGTTACATCATGCATTATACCTCTTCGTATAAACAAGAAGTGTTACAAGAGAAATATTACACTTTTGTCAAAAGCAAGGATAATTAAGAAATAAACCCCATAATTTGGTTATTGCAGTTTTCCTAAGTTTTTGCCTAACAGTAACATTTTTAAAATTTGAAGGAAAGTTTTATTGTGTTTATGTGGTGTATAGAGAAATGTAACAGTACAGTGTATGAATGCAGAACACATTTTTTGGTGGAAGATGATATAGCCTAGCCCACTGTAAAATATATAAATCATATAAGCAAGTCTAACCTCTACTATTTGTTATTTAATGTTTAAAGATTTGTTCCCGGTTTATTTAATATTTATAAAATTTATTCCCAATTTATTTAATGTTCATAAAATTTGTTCCCTTTAATTGCTTTTAGAAAGGCTGTTGTATAATGTTCAATAATTTAAGCTGTTGTGTAATGTTCAATAATTTAAGCCATGTTTAATTATAAAGGTGCTGTATATATTTAGGTAGCTATTGAAATTCCCTCTAAATTCCAAAGTCTTTTTGAAATATTTTGCCTGAATAGGCTCTGATGAGTGTTTGATGATTTCCCTTATTGTGTAATACCTACTCTATAAATGTTTGTTAACCCTTTGTTTTATTCTTAGTAAGCAGCTTTTTTCTGGTATCTATGTAGCTTGCTTTTTTTAAACCCTTAGTAAAAGTTCTGGATTCATTTTTTATGTAGCCCACCTGATGTTTGCATTCTTACATAGAATTGTTTTTTGTTTTACATATATTTTTGATATTGAACTGGTTTTCTACATTTCAGCATTTTCTCATATGCCTCAATCCAGTTTTGGCCAAAGCATGTTTATTGTTTGTAGAATTTCTTGCATTCTATACTCTCTTAATCCATTCTGCTGTGTGCTGTCCATCATTTTATAAGTAACTTACCAACTAATTACATAGCTATTATTTTCCACTTGCACAGCAGCTCAAGATTTGAAGAGTGCGGTAGCATTCTTTTGTTTTGGTATTGGTAATTGACCCCGCCCACTTTCAGGGAGGAATAAGTACAACACAGCTGAAGAGCTCAATTCACTTCTGCCAGTCAACTACTATAGTACAGTGAACCCTCGTTTATCGCGGTAGATAGGTTCCAAACCCGGCCGCGATAGCTGAAAATCTGCGAAGTAGGGACACCATATTTACGTATTTATTTAACATGTATATTCAGACTTTTATAACCCTCCCTTTACGTAGTACTGTTAACAAACCACCCTTTAATGTACAGAACATTTAATGCATGTACTACAGTACCCTAAACTAAAACAGGCACAAATATTAAAATGTTAGAATATTTAAGTATAAAAAAATAAAGATTGTTACTGTACTCACCACGAAAGAAGTTGAAGAAAAACTTGAATGATGATGGCGATGAATTTGCTGCACAGTAGAAATGATGATGATGAAGCTGATGATGTCTTCTACTGTGCAGCCAATGATAGTTACGACGCTGACGCTTCCGACGCTCCGAGTTAACGATACTTTTAAAAAACGCATACGATGATAAAAATCCTTTATAGTTTAGCACAGTATATTAATAAAAATAAGTTTCTGGTTAGATTACAACAAAAATTTTGAGGTTATGATGATTTTCGACACTTTTTATGTCTTATTTTTCTATGTTTTTTAGTGACGCCTCATATTCAGAACTAGTTTCCGAGCGAATGAATACTAGCTTGGATGCGCAAATTTGTTCATGAAACTTACCCAGCAGATATATATATAGCTGTATTTCTCCGAAGTCCGACAGAATTTCAAAACTCAAAACCCGGCTCACTCAGTGGTCGGCCAGGTGGTTAGTACCCATTCCCGCCGCTGGGAGGCGGGTGTCAGGAACCATTCCCATTTTCTATTCAGATTTTTTCTGTCGCCGGTGTTGAAAACAACTGTTTTCAACACCTCCGTCTAGGATTTTCGAAACTTCTCTGTTACTTGAGTATCCTGTTTGTTTTTTGGTTATCGAACGTGGATTGTGACTAGGCTTACGCTGATAGTGGATTGGATTTGAATTTGGTTTGGTTTTTTCCTTTAACTAAGATGTCTGGGACTAGTTTATCTAGCACCAGAGTGTGTTGTATGGAAGGTTGTAAGGTGAGGCTACCGAAAGGTTCGGTAGACCCACACACAATATGTAATAATTGTAGAGAACATACGTGTGTTATAAATGACCGTTGTAAGGAGTGTGAATGTCTGTCTGATTCGGGTTGGAAGGCTTATGAATCCTATGTGCGGAAATTGGAGCGTGATAGGATACGGAGATCTTCCTCCAGGAGTGTATCAGTCAGTAGAAGTAAGGGTAAGTAAGGTTTCTCCTACTATACATTCAGTAGTTGGTACACCATAAATCTGTTGTGACCTTCGGGCCCTGAAAATGTTGTGTCCTTCGGGCCCTGAAAAATCAGTGGAAGACAATGCCCTTTCTACGATTCTGGAATCAATACGAAACCTAGAATCTAAAGTGCTCGCTTGGAGGGTAAAAGCATTATTAGTGAACAAAAGTGCAGTGAAAGTGCCCCCAGTGTTGTAGAGGGGGAGTCAGATCGGCCCTATAATGCCTCTAGGCCTGGACCTCTATCGAACTTCCAAGCCCAGGAAGACGGACATGCCGAAAGCCGCATGGAGGGTTACGGGGAACCCAACCCCACCGATCTGGCGTCCCTTCGGCAGAGCCTGTAGACGATCCTCCCCTAGGCTGCCAAAGAGTGTGCGAGTGCGCGTATTCCTCCGCGAGTGCTTTTCGTCCTCGGAGGCGTCCTCCCCTAACAGGAGTTGGAGCATGAGAAGACGCTCACGTCCTCTGAAAAGAGCTATGACGTTAAATGTCGCACAGGCGGCTATCGTCAGTAGTCTTCTCAGAGGAGGGCGCAGAGTCTCTTTGCGCTGCTTCTTCGTTACGGGCTTCGCCTCGAGACTTAGATTACTCTCCCCGCCAAACGAAAAAGATCGAAAACTCAAGGTGTCGCACAAGGCGGCCAGAGTCTTCGATCGCAGTGAAGAAGACGCTTCACGTCCTTTTTTCTCCTGTTGGTTTGCGGTCTTCACCGGAGAGTTTTTGCTGCATGGACTCCTCAAAGGAGAATTATGATGTCATCTGACGAGGAGGCCTTGGAGCGGCCTAGTCGTTCTAGGAATAGAACTAGAACGGGTCCTGTGAGAAGGGATAGGGCTTCCCCTCGCCCCTCGCCTTCTCATAGGATCAGTTTTTCTCCTGAAAAAGAATCTTCTACTACAAAGAGTGTTATCAGGTCGATGCACAACAACTTGCTTCGTTGCTGGCTGAGAGAGAATCAGAAATTCGTCCGAGAAGAAAAGTGATAGATACCGATTAAAAGAAAAAAAAAATTATCTAAGAGGTCTCCCGCACGGGTGGACCGACCGTCTCTTTCGCCTGTGAGTACTCATTCTAGATTTCGTACGTCTCACCTGCAGTTGGAGAAAGGGCATGAAAAACTTCCTACGAGGATTCGCCCAGACTCTCGAGGCTCGCTTTATACAAGAACGGACGATCCTATGATTACGAAACGAGGCCCCGTATACAGTCTGAGAAACTCGACGCTCCTAGTTCGGCTTGGAAGGAGCGGAGTGTTCACAGGGACGCCTGTTTAGACAAGCGGTACGCTCGGACAGACGTCGAGCGTGACGCTCACCTGGACGCCAGGCGTGGCGTCTCGATGGACGCCGAGCGTGACGCTTCAACTGGACGCCAAGCGGGACGCTCGGCTGAGCGACGAGCGTGACGCTCACCTGGACGCCAAGCGTGGCGCTCGGCTGGACGCCAAGCTTGACGCTCGGACGGATGCCAAGCGAGACGTTCAAACGGACGCTTTGTTGCATATCCATCAGGTATCACAGCAAGGTATTAGTATGGAACCTCAACTGCAATCGGCTTTTCGAAGGGACTCCCATCGAGAGAATGAGCAAGAAATTGGTACCGCTTTATCTGAATCTTTAGATATTAATATTCAGAATGCTCCATGCACGTCAAAACAACGATCTTCATTAAAGCTCGAGTGAAAGGACTTGTACCACCAGCTTCGGGAGTCCCCTTGGTCACATCCTATAGATGAGGAAGGATTAAGTAATATTTCAGAAGAAACGGAAGAGGATCAACCCGCTGTGTCAGATTCATCCGATTATCAAGTTTTGGTTCGATTGCTTCGGGATTCATTTGGAGAGAGTTTCAACCCGCAGCACCTCGGTCGCCTCCTTCTCAGTTTTCGTTGTCAAAAACAATAAGACTCCGGGATTTGTTAAATGACAAAGTCTCTTTCAACTAAGAGAGCTTTTAAGAAGGTGCAAGATTGGATGGAGTCTAGAAAAAGCTCAAGGAAAGTTTTTCCTTTGCCCAGCCTCCTTCAAGACTTTGCGGCAAGGCTGGGATCTGGTATGATACAGGTGAGGATGTCGGGTTAAGAGCTCCCGCATCGGCTCAAGGTGACTTTTCCAGTCTGGTTGACGCACCAAGAAGGTCTCTTCTTTCGTCAGCTAAAATAACATGGACACCGGCGGAGATAGACCACCATCTGAAAGGTCTTTTTCGGACAATTGAAGTATTTAATTTCTTAGACTGGTGTTTGGGGCTGCTTGACACTAAGTCTCGTAGTCAAGACTCAATTAGCTTGGGGGAGCTATCCAGTGTTCTCGCTTGTATGGATAAGGCCGTCAGAGATGGTTCAGAGGAATTGGCTTCACATTTTTGTGCAGGGCTCCTGAAAAAGAGAGCTATCTACTGTAAATTTACTACCAAAGCAGTGTCTCCAACACAGAAGGCAGAATTGCTTTCGCCCTCTTTCTGACCATCTCTTCCCCCAGGCTATGATTAAAGATGTAGCTGGAAGTCTACAGGAAAAAAGCTACTCAGGATCTCTTAGCACAATAATTCTAGACGTCCTGCGGTTCCTCGACTTCAACACGAATCCCAGTTTTCTAAGAAAATAACAGCCTTTCGAGGTGGAGCATCCTCTAGACCTTCTCCTAGAGGAAGAGGACTCTCTTGAGGCAGAGCTCAGTCTAAGTCCAGAGGTAAAAAATGAGGAGGAAGTCCTTCAGTCGCCAGTAGGTGCCAGGCTTCATTTATTTGCAGAAGCTTGGAAGAAGATAGAGGCAGACAGCTGGTCGCTCAACGTCATCGAGCGAGGATACAAAATACCTTTCCTGAAGCCTCCTCCATTGTGCAACAACACCTATAGATCTATCACCCTCTTACCATGGAGAAAAAAACAACAGATCTTGTAAGATCTGATAGAAACAAATGCTCGAGAAGAAAGCAATAGAACAAGTCGAGGACATTCAGTCCCCGGTTTCTACAACAGGTTATTCCTGGTGCCGAAACAGTCGGGAGGCTGGCGGCCAGTTTTAGATGTGAGCAGTCTAAACCAAACATAGAGAGACCAGACGTTCAAGATGGAGACACCTCAGTCAGTGCTTGCAAGGCCCTTAAGACAAAACGACTGGATGGTATCACTGGACCTGCAAGACGCATATTTCCACAGTGCCCGATACATGTCGCCCCGATCGACAGAAATACCCTGCGTTTTTGGTCATGAAGGGAAGAGTTTTCCAATTCAGAGCTCTTTGCTTCGGTCTGAGTACGGCCACCAATGATTTTCACAATTCTAATGAAGAATGTGGCGAGGTGGCTTCATCTTGCAAACATAAGGATCTCTCTATATCTAGACGACTGGCTCATTCGAGCATCGTCGAAAGAAAGGTGTCTGAAGGACCTTCAATCAACCTTAACTCTAGCAAAGTCCCTGGGACTTCTAGTGAATTTCGAAAAGTCGCAGCTGATCCCACACACGTCCATCGTGTATCTGGGGATTCAGATGGATTCAGTGGCTTTTCGAGCTTTTTCCGTCCCAGGACGTCAACAGCAAGGATTAGAAAAAATATCAGTCTTCTTAAGGAAAGAATCATGCTCGTGAGGGAATGGATGAGTCTGCTGGGCACCATTTCCTCGCTGGAGAAGTTGTTTCCTTGGGGAGACTACATCTCAGACCTCTCCAGTTTTTCCTGAAGGAGAGTTGGGAGGACACAAATTTGAAAATTTGACAAGTTTGAGGATCCCAAAGGAGGTAAAGGATCACCTAAAGTGGTGGCTCGATCCTGTGAAGCTTTCGGAAGGAACTTCCCTCAAACTTCAGAGCCCCGACCTAGTGTTGTTCTCCGACGCGTCCACCACCGGGTGGGGAGCTACACTAGGGAGGGAGGAAGTGTCAGGCACCTGGAGAGGGGAACAGGTGTTCTGGCACATAAATCTCAAAGAACTGGCGGCCATATACTTGGCACTTCAGTTTTTCAAAGAAAAAGTCGCAAACAAGATAGTTCAGATAAATTCAGACAATACCACAGCTCTGTCATACATAAAAAAAACAAGGAGGGGACTCACTCGCGATCATTGTTCAATCTAGCGAGAGAGATCCTGTTATGGGCGAGAACTCAGAAAGTAACGATTCTAACGAGGTTCGTTGCAGGCGTGGAGAACGTCCGGGCAGATCTCCTCAGTCGGCAAGGTCAACTGCTGCCGACCGAGTGGACTCTGCATCAGGATGTGTGTCGAGAGCTGTGGAAGTTATTGGGGACGTCCTCTAGTGGACGTCTTTGCAACAGCGAGAAACGAGGCTTCCGTTGTATTGCTCCCCCCGTGCTCCGACCCGGGAGCAATAGCAATAGATGCACTTCTTTGGGACTGGACAGGGATGGATCTTTTACGCATTTCCCCCGTTCAAGATTCTGGGGAAGTAATGAAGAAGTTTGCAATGTCAGAAGGGACGAGATTGACGTTAATCGCTCCTTATTGGCCAGCAAAGGAGTGGTTTCAACAGAGGTCATGACCTTTGTAGTAGACCTTCCCGAGGACATTGCCCATGAGGACAGATCTACTCAAACAGCCCCACTTCGAGAGATACCACGGAAACCTCCCCGCTCTGAGTCTGACTGCATTCAGACTATCAAAAGTTGGTCAGAGCGAGGGGTTTTTCTAGACCGGTTGCAAAAGCAATCGCCAATGCGAGAAGAGCTTCCACGCTTGGAGTCTATCAATCGAAGTGGGCTTCGTTTAGGAGCTGGTGGCAGAAGAACAACGCATTTCCTCAACCACGACCTCTGTGAGCCAAATAGCGGACTTTTTGCTCTACTTGAGAAACGACCTAAAGCTTGCAGTCTCAACAATCAAAGGCTACAGAAGTATGTTTATCTGTAGTCTTTAGACATAGAGGAATTGATTTGGTTGGCAAATAATAAGGATCCACGATCTTTTAAGGTCTTTCGAGACTATAAAGATTTCCTCAACCTAAGTTACCATCATGGAATTTGGATGTAGTACTTAAATTCCTAATGTCAAATCGGTTTGAACCCCTTCAGAATGCCTCTTTAAGGGATCTTACTAAGAAAACTATTTTCCTAACGACTCTGGCGACGGCGAAGAGGGTTAGTGAAATTCAAGCCTTTAGCAAGCATATTGGTTTTAGGGGACATAATGCTGTTTGCTCATTAAGTCCTACGTTTCTAGCGAAAAATGAAAATCCGTCTAACCCTTGGCCCAAAAGTTTTGAGATTAAGGGTATGGCGGAAATCATTGGACACGAACCAGAGAGAGTCCTGTGCCCTGTCAGGGCTCTCAAGATTTATTTACAAAGAACGAAGGAATGTCGAGGTCCTTCTAACAACCTATGTGTTCGGTCAGAAGACCAGAATTTACCGATGTCGAAGAATGCTCTGGCATTCTTCTTGAGAGACACCATTAGACAGCGCATTCTCTTGCGAAGACAGTGATGTTAAGCTGTTGAAAGTGAATGCCCATGAAGTGAGAGCTATATCTACCTCAGTAGCTTTCCAAAAGAACATGGCACTCAATGACATTCTGAGTGCCACCTTTTGGCGCAGCAACTCGGTGTTCGCTTCACACTACCTGCGGGATGTGAAGACGACATACGAGAACTGCTATGCGCTTGGACCATACGTCGCAGCAGACACTTTGTTGGGGGCTGAAAGTAGCACTCATCCTACCCTGTAGGAAATGGGTAGGTGAGTTTTTATGGATTGTTTTATGGTTGTAAGGTCGTCCGCCTGAGCCGGACTTCCTTTCCTTTAGCCTAAGTGATGTGGGAATGAAAATTGTTAGGCTGGTCAGGTGGTGAATTTTTTTACTTCGTTGCCCTCAGAGTATGGTCAAAATGGTCTAGTCACATTGTGGTCACGCTCCCCGTTGAACAGATCATCTAGAACTCACCAGCTATATAGGTCACTTACCTTGCTGGAGGGACTCTAGTTAAAGCAGTAGCAGACTTGGGTGACAGTAAGCACGAAGTCAGCTATGCTAAACAGGTAAGGAACCAAGATGTTTATTCATCTGCATGTAAATATGTTTCCAAAATCCTTTCTGTCTCTCCCTACCTCCAAAGGTGGGATTTCAGCTATATATATATCTGCTGGGTAAGTTTCATGAACAAAATGATATTGTTAAGATACAATAAAGTTTGTTCATACTTACCTGGCAGATATATATAATCAAAGTACCCACCCACCTCCCCGCAGGAGACAGTGGGAATAGAAAATCTGAATAGAAAATGGGAATGGTTTCCTGACACCGCCTCCCAGCGGCGGGAATGGGTACTAACCACCTGGCCGACCACTGCGTGAGCCGGAGTTTTGAAATTCTGTCGGACTTCGGAGAAATACAGCTATATATATACTCTGCCAGGTAAGTATGAACAAAACTTTATTGTATTAACAATATCATGTTTTATAACAATCCAAAGCGCAAATAATGAAAAGATCATTGCTTGTTTCTAGTAATAATAAACAAAACTAAGTTTCGGGTTAGATTACAACGCAAATTCCAAGTATCCAAAGAGAGACATTACGTATTCAGTATTTGATCAGAGAGAGAGAGAGAGAGGCGTCTTCCGACGCTCCGAGTTAATGACTTTTAAAAAACGCATACAATGACTTTTAAAAAACGCATACTATGATAAAATCCTTTGAGGTTATGATGAATTTTCGACACTTTTTATTTCGTATTTTTCTAATTTTTTTAGTGACGCCCTCATATGCGGAACTAGTTTCCGAGCAAATGAATACTAGCTTGCGTTTCATGTTCGATTTAATTTTACTACGTATACTGGAATATCGTAAGATCACTTCTCTTTTCGTGATTTCTTTCTGTATTGAATTATATGTCATATGTAATGCAATGACCATCAGTAAGAGCAGATATTACCAATTATTAATGGAATTAACGAAATATTTAGGGTCTTCATATATCGCGGCTATTTTCGAAATTTCCGGAAAATCCGCGATATATTTCTTTTATAATATATACATACGTAATGAAAAAAGTCCGCGAAGTAGCGAGGGCTCACTGTACATGGTAGTTGAGCAGCTCTCAGATTCTTTATTTCACTAGATGGTTGTGGTATTAACTAAGTTTGGAACTCAGTAAGAGCCCTAATGGACAAGTTAAGTGGGGTTAGTGCAGTGTCTTTGAAGGGGAGGCGGCTACTTGTCCCACCAATGCTCCAAGATCAAGGTCCCCTGCTAAGCTCCCCTTGCTCACCTGGGAGGAAGCAAATGCAGTCCAAGGGAGGTCAGTGGGGGGCTTGCCCACAGGTAGTTGCTTTCTCAGTTGTCCTATTGGATGTGCTACATCATGTGCATATGTTATCATCCAGTGATTCTGACTCATGAGGAGAAAGGACATGGTTGGTTATTTTTTTAGCATTTCCATACTGTTGAAAAGGCATGGTGCTTCTTTGGAGAATGACTCGCCTCCCATGTGTACATGAGCCATAGAGAGGGATCCCAGCTCTCGCCCTTCATGCAGTTTTTGGATGTCTCCCCGTCAAGCTCAGCAGGTCTCTACAGTGACCTCTGGGCAATAATGGGCATCCATTGTCTGAGCACCAGTCTATGATAGTCAAGTGTTTGAGCACTCAGTGTATGAGTGCCCAATTTTTTAGCATACAGTATCCGAGCACCCAGTGTTGGAACATCCAGTGCCTGAGTGGCCAGTAGAATTCGAGTGCTCAGTGTCCGAGTGCCGGTGTTAGTGAACTCACCTGTGCCCTGGTGGTCTCCTGTGTTGGAGGGTTCACCTTTTGCTGTTCAGCTTCCTACATTTAAAACGTTCTGTGACTAAAGGAGGACCTCATTCTTCCGACTCGTCAGTTGTGGCCTCTTCTGCCGTTGAAGACCCATCCTTTGCTTCTATTCAGCATTGACTAGATAATATTTTAACTATTGCAAAGGCCTCCTCCAGTGTCACATGATCCTCCAGACATGGCTACATCATCGATTTCATCGGACAAAGAACCCTTGGACCAAGAGCAACCAACCGTCTTCACCGGGCTCCGCATTTCTAATGCATCAACCTGCAGGAGCTCCTAGATTACCAAAGATGGTTCTTTCCTCATCTTCCAGGAAAGCTTTGGCTTGCATCAATGCCTGGTTGTCAACCTAGAGAGACCTGGGCAAGGCAGTTTTCTGCACTCCTCCATTGTGCTTGACACACCAAATGTATTGGCGTATGCTACTGGAGAAGCGCCTTCATTGAGAGTTTGTGCCTCCTCCCAAGGGGATTTGTCCAGTCTCATTGATGCGACTTGTCACTGCATTTACCTTGGCCGGGATTTTATTTACTTCATCTGAGTTAGACCATCTTCTCAAAGATGCTTTTAAAGTATTCAAGGTCATAAGTTTCTTGGACTGGACGGTGGGTGCCTTAGCAAAAAAAAAAAAAAAAAAAAAAAAAAAAAAAAAAAAAAAAAAAAAAAAACTTCAGTTTTACTGGGCGGGTTTCTCTTGTGCCGACAGTGTAGTAAGACATCGTGCACAAGAACTTGAAAATCTTTACCACTGGACTTCTTAAAAAGAGGGAATTATGGTGTTCTTTCAACCCTTTTTGCCCCATCAGATCGTTCTAGCTTGTTTCCTCAAGCCAGTCTGGAATAGGTAACGTTCGAGCTGTAGAAGAAATTCACAAGACGTGTTAGCTCAGTTGGCCAAACGTATAAAATAGCATGTGTGTACTTTTAGCAGTAGAACAGCCTCCCCACTGTCGCCGCAGCCATTTCGAGGCAGTAGGGGTCGCTTTCAATCTCGTCCTCAAACCAACCTTCACAAGTGATAACCAGGTCTGCCAGAACATTCCTGTGGGAGCAAGGCTTTTCCAATTTTGGAGAATATGGAAAGCCAGAGGTGTAGAGCCATTGATATTAAAAGTCCTACAAGAGGGATATTCAATTCCTTTCAAGCAGAATCCTCCCTAGGTAAACTTTGTCACCTTAACAGCCTACTCGATAGGCTCAGAGGTGTTCAGCCCTCTTGAAAAGTATCATCCCTCGAAAAGCAAGCCGTGGAAGTAGTCGAGGATTTAAGCACAAAGGGGTTTTACAACTGGCTGTTTGTCGTCCCCCAAAAGCATCAGGAGGATGGTGGCCTGTCCTTTACGTCAGTGCTCGGAACTTCGTCTAAACAGTGACGTTCAGAATGGAACCAAACTACTCCGTCAGTCCTGTCAGCCATTCACTAGATGGTAACGTGTAGATATGTATACTTCTCTGTTCCAATACACCAGGACTCCAGGAAATACCTAAGATTTGTTTTCCATGATATAGTCTACCAGTTCGTCACTCTGTGTTTTGGCCCATCAACAACCCAACAAGCATTTCCCCGTGTTCTTGCCTCTCTAGCAAAATGGCTTCACCTCATGGTCATTACCGTTAGTCTTTACTTAGGTGACTGGCTCCTACACTACCTATCTAGATCAAGATGTATGGAGGACCTACAGAAGACTCATCACTCAGGATTTGGGCCTTCTGATAAACTTCAACAAATCTCAATTAGTCTTGACACAATCGAGCTTTTATTTTGGGGATGAAGATCGATTCTCTGATTTTTTGGGCTTTTCCATCTCCAAAGGATTCGCAACTGCATACAGAAAGTCCAGTTTTCTCAACTTCCCTTCCTGCTCGGCAAAGGAATGGATAAGTCTCTTAGGAACCCTGGCCATCCATCGAGAAAATCATACCATTGGGACTGTTACACATCTAAGTGTTTCAATTTTACCTAAGGGCCAGTTGGCATAGGGGGGAGGATTCCAGATTCTTATGTGTTGGCTTTGAAGTATCCAGATTCTTAGTGAAAGTTCCACTTACAGCTTAGTGTGTTCAAGTTATGATAATCCGATTTTACGATGGGGTTAGCAATTATAATGTTATGACATATTTTGAAAGCGTTTTTAGTTTTGCCTGCGCAATAAATGCAGGCAGCAGCGTACAGTCAGGCAGAGAGAGAGGACCAAATTACCATAGACTAACTTCTGTACCTATGTCTCTTTATCCGATCTACTGAAGTGAAAAAAAAAACAAAAAGGGAAAAGAGACTGATAAAAGAATTGTTACTAATGTTATACTCTTAATAAATGTCTACACCCTTAAATAACTGAATGAGAAACTTTTTTTGTTCATATACGGAACAAACCTTCGGTCTTAACATTAGGATTTACTAGCGCGAGCTGGAAATCGGTAGAATTAAAATTACACTTGTGAGATCCAGGGACTATTGGCCTCTATACCAGGTCATGGGCATGTATATCCCAGAATGCCCACGGCTACCTGTGACCCACCAGTTATTTCCTACCGCCTTTAAGATAAGACG
>NC_087220.1:48113743-48134540 GCF_015104395.2 Macrobrachium nipponense
GAACTTGAAAATCTTTACCACTGGACTTCTTAAAAAGAGGGAATTATGGTGTTCTTTCACCCCTAAGGAGTCACTGCCTCTCAGATGTTTTCTCTCCTTTTTGCCCCATCGGATTGTTCTAGCTTGTTTCCTCAAGCCGTCTGGAATAGGTAACGTTCGAGCTGTAGAAGAAATTCACAAGACGTGTTAGCTCAGTTGGCCAAACGTATAAATAGCATGTGTGTACTTTTAGCAGTAGAACAGCCTCCCCACTGTCGCCGCAGCCATTTCGAGGCAGTAGGGGTCACTTTCAATCTCGTCCTCAAACCAACCTTCACAAGTGATAACCAGGTCTGCCAGAACATTCCTGTGGGAGCAAGGCTTTTCCAATTTTGGAGAATATGGAAAGCCAGAGGTGTAGAGCCATTGATATTAAAAGTCCTACAAGAGGGATATTCAATTCCTTTCAAGCAGAATCCTCCCTAGGTAAACTTTGTCACCTTAACAGCCTACTCGATAGGCTCAGAGGTGTTCAGCCCTCTTGAAAAGTATCATCCCTCGAAGAGCAAGCCCCCCAGATGCTGAAGCCTTGCCGGGGATGGGGGGCTTAGGGTTCAGCAGCTGGGCCCTGATGCCTGGTGGGAACTACTTTCTGCTGGGCCTTGGTGCCCAGCTGTTGATCCAAACTAAATAAGTCAGCCCTTTTCCTTTTCTAAAACTTTTCATCCTTCTGCTTCCTCCCTCTATAAGGCACGGATTTTATGTTGATGACTTGGATTGGTTTTGGACATGATTTGGACTTTCTCAATGGATTTGGTGAGGGTGAGGATGGTTGGCATGCCACCTCACCCGTAGAACTCGAGTACCTAACGTGGTCGAGCGAGGGAAAGTTTATATGTCAAACCCTGCTCTTAGTGCTGGTCTTGATCTCGACGGACATCATGACGCCTTAAGCACTGAGGGTGGGTGTATATCTGGGTGGTACCCCTAGGGCAGCCCTGTATGGGATAACACTGTCCTCTAAATGTGGCTCCATGGTGGGTGGGGGGCTACCTGGATGAATCATCAATTGTACGTCTTATGGAGACACCAAAACCTTCTGTTGACGACTTGGTCAAGGATAAGGACAAGGAAAATTGTGGTAATTCCTCTATTTGTGACTTTGGAGCCTTTTCAAATGAGCTCCTTGTTACAAACATTTTGTATGTAAAGCCAGTCCCTTTAGACTGGAATTATGATACCTTATTTAATGAATTTTTGTAAATTTGGAACGTAAAAGAATTACGGAATAGACTTGGGAAAAATTATGGTGTTTTGATTTTGGTATTTTTCAACAACGAATCGGAAGCTCACAGCCTACAGAGAGTTTAGGTCAGACTCTATGAGTGTTGGACTTGTAGAGGCGGAAGAGGTCCCTAGGCATCTTGAGATATATAGACCACCAACTGAAACTAAAGATTCAAGTAAAATAAGTAAAACCTCCAGATCACCAGACCCAGCTAAGTGGTTGATTATTACAACACATGGTGAGAGAGGCAACCTCTCAAGGTGAAAAGGTTGGTAAGCCAGAAGATCGGCAATGTTGGGAGCCCAGAAGTAACTCGCTTGGGCGTAATAGTTTTTTTAGTTCATGCCAAAACCAATGTTCAATCAGTAATGCTCCTAAATTTAAAGCTTAATCCTGAAGGTTTGATAAAAGAGGTAAAACCTCACTATAACTTTAGTTATGCAAAGGGTGTCATCTTCAATGAAGATTTACATGAAATGGACGAAGAGGAAATTTTGGAGATGTGTCCAGACTGGTTTGGAAGGTTTTCAGGGTGCCCCGCGTCTATGATTATTTTAACATTTGTAAGTCCTTTTTTGCCATCTGAAATTGTTCTTGACAATGAAATTATGAAAGTTCGTCCTTATAGACCGAGAGTGCTCCAGTGCTTTAAATGTTTTGGCTTTGGGACATCCTCAAATGTTTGCACAGAAATAAACTTTGTGAAATCGTGTGGCAAGCCTGAGCATGAGGAATGTTTCTGAACCGTTAATTGTGTGAAACTGTAAGGGTGACCATCGAGCCCGAGATAAGAAATGCAGTGAATTTAAAAAAGAACAAGAGGACATTACTTAAATCTATCGCTGAACACATCAGTGTGGGACAGGCCAAGAAGCTGTTGGGAAGAAAACTATTCAGATGCCTTGAAGGCACAACAGCCGGATATTGACTTCTTGGTGGCCCCTTCAGGTGGTGCTCCCCGGGGGTCCCCTAATGGGGTTTCCATGCCCTCTCTGGTGGGGCTCCCCGTGCCCCCCCTGTTGGGGCTCCCCGTGCCCCCTTGGTGGGGTTTCCCACGCCCCCTCTGGTGGGGTCTCCCCACGGCCCCCCTAGTGGGCTTCTCATGGCCCCTCTGGCGGGGCTCCTCATGTTGTAGAGACACTGGTCAAGCCAGGGGACCCTGTTTGTTTCAAGGGTTCAAGCCAGGTCTCATTTTGTTGACGACTTCTCTGTCAGGGACATGCCTGACATTGAGCCCTCACCCTGATCTTGACATTACAGTGCACCGTGGAGATGACGGTGAGGAGATAGAGGCCCTCTTTATTCGTCAGAAGAGGGCCCTTTCTCCCTCTTCGCCTCATTCACGGTCACTCAGCAATCGTAGAAAGAACAAAAGTAAAACTGAAAGGGCAAGTGAAAGCCCATCTTCTAAAAGATCTGTAACACCTAGATCTAGGTCAAATAGTACTGGTAAAACTGATAAGATCTCTCTCACCAGGACACAGATTCCTAAATTAGTAGGGAATTTTAAGATCCCTTCCTCTAAATAATGGCTCTCGTGCAATGGAACATCCGTGGATTTATACCAAATAGAGAGCAAGTTCGGGTTCTGTTTAGGGAAAACATGATTTATCTGCGATGTGTCTACAAGAGACAAAGTTGGGAGAGCACACACCTAATGTGGGTTTTAATTATTCATTTTCACAGGTCTCCACCCCTGATAGGTGTACGTGCTCAGGGAGGCACAGGCATCATAGTCCGCAAGTCTGTTAATCACAGGGTGTTCAATTGAACACTGTGTTGCAGGCTTGTGCAGTCCAAATTTTTAATTGTAAATGGATCACAATTTGTTCTCTCTACCTTGATCCATCATTAGAAGTAGATTGCAGGATGCGCAGGTATCCCGTCAGCTAGAATTAAACGATCTTCAGACACTGATAGACCAGCTTCCTACAACCCTTCATTCTGATGGGGGATTTTAATGCCAGCACACCCTCTGGGGAGAGCCAAAACTGCGACGGTGGGGTAATAGAACAGCTGCTTGACTTAAATGACATCACTTTAATGAATGATGGTTCCCCACAGACATGATGTTTTCATAATACTGATTCAGCCATTGACCTCACTATCTGTTCTTCGTCTTTGAGGTTAGATTATCAGGGTGGGTAGACCAGAATGATCATGGCAGTGATCATTGGCCCATTCACTTAAAGTATATGAAAACATATTCCATCTCCATGTTTACCAAAATGGAAAGTAGGGGGGGCGGGTGCAGCTGGGGATTATTCAAAAATCTACTGAAGTTGATAAAGAGATAACGATTTTCAGAGCCCAACATCTGCTTATGAGTATTTAATCAATATATTGCTGTGTGGTGCCATGCTGTCTATTCCTCGAACTTCTGGTAAACCTCATCGTCCTCTAGTACCTTGGTGGAGCGATTCATGTGCCTGAGCCGAAAAAGATAACAAGAACTTGCTACAAGAGATATCGTAGATATCCTTGCTTGGTCAATAAAATTATCTATAAAGAGCTCTTGCTAAGCAAAGAAAACATTTAAGCAGGCAAAGAGGGAATCGTTTATCAGATATATAAGCGAGTTAAAAATATGATTCCCCTATGTCATTAGTCTGGAACAGAATCCGAAAGCTGCAAGGGAAATTTTTCTTTTCTCCACCTCCCTTGCCTATATTGAAAATTGATGGCTTACTCATATCTGATTCTGGAGAAGTTGCAGAAACCTTTGGTAGGCATTTTTCCAATATATCTATGCCCTACATTACTCTACTGCATTCAGGAATATTAGGGACGGTACCACGGTTGTTCCTGCTGTTAGTTCAAATTCAGAGTCATATAATCTTCCTTTTCACCATGAAAGAATTAGATCAAGCAATCTCGTTATCTTCCCCAACATCTCCTGGGGAAGATGATATACTGTACTCTATGATTTTTAATCTGCCTAGAAGTACAAAACAATTTCTTTTAGACATTTTAAAACAGTTTTTATCTTTCAGGAACTTCACCAGTGTCTTGGAAGATATCGATTATTGTACCATGTTTTTAAAACCTTTTAAAGATTCCTTCCTTCCTAAGAACTATAGGCCAATTGCTCTAACCAGTTGTGTTAGCAAGATTTACGGAGAGGATGGTCAATGCTCGACTTGTGTGGTATTTGGATTCAAAGAATCTTTTATCTAATCGGCAGTTTTGGCTTTAGGAAAAATAGAAGTACTTCTGACCCTTTGATGTTCCTTACTCGGAGATACAGAATGCTTTTGCTGTGCAAAACCAGACTGTTGCAGTGTTTTTTGACTTAGAAAAAGCCTACGACACTACCTGGCGAGGGGGTATCCTTTTGCAACTTGTAGAGTGGGGTGTTGTGGTAATTTGTTCTATTGTCTGAAAGATTTTTTGTCAGAACGTTACCTGAAAGTAAGAGTGGGCTCTTACATTTCTTCTGCTTACCCTCAAGAAGAAGGGTTACCTCAGGGAAGCGTCCTTAGTCCACACTCTTTAATGTAGCTGTCAACGGCCCTACTAGAACAAGTTCCTGTCGGGGTGCATGGTCTGGCCTTTGCTGATGATTATGCAATAATCTGTAGTAAGTCTACAGCTGTCGAAGCTTGTCAAAAGATCCAGACTGCTATTAATGCTTCAACATTATGGGCCAGTGCTAAAGGTTTTTCAAATTTCACCAGAAAAAACCAAAGCTATACGATTTTGCCGATTAAGAAGAGTGGAAGAGGATCCCTACGCTGTTTTTAAATGATTCGATTTTACCTTATGAAGATAGCATTAAGTATCTAGGTATTACATTTGATAAGAAATTAACTTTTGCTCAACATGTTAATGAAGTTGTATGTAACGTGAAGCTTCGTCTTAATATTCTAAAAGTTGTTTCTAATTTTAATTGGGGGGCAGATCGAATCACCCTTTTGAGGATGTACCAGATTTTATGCCTTAGCAAAATTGATTATGGTTGTCAAATTTATGGTTGTGCATGCAAGACAACACTGCAGAAATTAGATGTTGTCCATAATTTGGCTTTACGTATTTGTACGGGAGCCTATAGAACTTCTCCAGTAGAAAGCCTATATGTTGAGTCAGGATTTCCCCCACTATTTATCCGTAGGGAGGAATTAGGCTTGAGAGTCATATCAAGAGTACTTACATCAAAGCTGAACCCTAATTATAAGTATGTTAGAGAACCAACTGATAGAGCCCCAAATAGACCTAGACTGCCAAAGCCGCTTGAAGTTCGACTAGCAAGCTCTGCCAGGGAGGTGGGATTACTACCCCCTGCAGTAGCTTGAAATTTTCGCCCTCAAAATTTCCTCCTTGGAATAGGCCACCCTTAGAAATCTGCCCAATTAGGGACAGCAGGAGTATCAGCTCTGGTGATCAGTTGAGGGCAAGTTTTTGGACCATGCTTTTGAACATGATGATTCTCAACATATATATACTGATGGTTCGAAGGGTTCTGATGGTGTTGGTTGCTCTGTAGTGACTAGTGATAATATTATTAAAAGAAGCTTCCATCTAATTCCTCTGTTTTTTACAGCTGAACTGCTGGCAGTTTTTGACTGCTCTTAAGTATATTTTATAGTTCTTATACTAACAAGGTTTTTACTATTTTTACCGACTCTTAAGTGTTTATCTTCTCTTAAAAGCCTAGTCTCTTGCAACCCTTTAGTGCAAGAAGTACAAGATTGGTTTTATCTTTTAATTAATAGAAGAGGTTTTTCTGTTAGGTTTTGTTGGGCTCCGTCCCATGTTGGAATTGTTGGGAATGAGCGAGCCGACGCTGCTGCTAAGGCTGCAACTAGGCTTAGGCATTTCCAACATGGGCGTTTCCCTGTTTCCGATTTTAAAAATACCATTAGATTTTATTGTAGAGACAGTGGCAGGCCCACTGGTCTACTTTAGATAGTAATCTTAAATTAAAGTCTATTAGGCCTTCTGTTCATCCTTGGCCTCATAGCCGGATGGATAGAAGGTCTGAGATAGTTTTAGCTAGATTACGTATTGGCCACACTAAATATACTCACGGGTATCTAATGATGAGTGGAGCGGATGGCAGGTTCCTCGCTGTTCCACCTGTCATGTGGATTTGACTGTGGTGCATATTTTTGGTGGCGTGCCCTCATTTTGAAACCAAACGTAGAGCTTGTTTGCTGGCAAATAAGACACTTGCCGATATTTTAGGTTTGAAGGTGCTCAGGCAGAGCAAAATTATGACATTTTTAAAAATATTGGTCTTTTTTACGAATTGTAATTATCTTTTAATTGTTTTAGGTTTCTTGTTTGGTTTTATGAATGAATGATTTGTATGTTAGATCGGTTGTGTGTATGTTTTCTTTGTGTGATAGCAAATTTTTATTCTTAAGATATATATGCGCTGAATGGGCCCCTCGTCTCCGGCGCTTGGCTATGTGCCAAAAACTTTATAATCTAATCTAATCTAATCGAAGAGCAAGCCGTGGTAGTAGTCGAGGATTTAAGCACAAAGGGGTTTTTACAACCGACTGTTTGTCGTCCCCCAAAAGCATCAGGAGGATGGTGGCCTGTCCTTTACGTCAGTGCTCGGAACTTCGTCTAAACAGTGACGTTCAGAATGGAACCAAACTACTCCATCAGTCCTGTCAGCCATTCACTAGATGGTAACTTGTAGATATGCAGGATGCATACTTCTCTGTTCCAATACACCAGGACTCCAGGAAATACCTGAGCTTTGTTTTCCATGATATAGTCTACCAGTTCGTCACTCTGTGTTTTGGCCCGTCAACAACCCAACAAGCATTTCCCCGTGTTCTTGCCCTCTAGCAAAATGGCTTCACCTCATGGTCATTAACGTTAGTCTTTACTTAGGTGACTGGCTCCTACACTACCCATCTAGATCAAGATGTATGGAGGACCTACAGAAGACTCTCATCACTCAGGATTTGGGCCTTCTGATAAACTTCAACAAGTCTCAATTAGTCTTGACACAATCGAGCGTTTATTTTGGGGATGAAGATCGGTTCTCTGATTTTTTGGGCTTTTCCATCTCCAAAGGATTCGCAACTGCATACAGAAAGTCCAGTTTTCTCAACTTCTTAGGAACCCTGGCCATCCATCGAGAAAATCATACCATTGGGACTGTTACACACCCAAGTGTTTCAATTTTACCTAAGAAGCCAGTTGGCATAGGAAGATGTATCCAGATTCTTATGTGTTTGGCGTAGGAAGATGTATCCAGATTCATAGTGGGAAAGTCATTACAGCTAGTGTTCAAGTTATGATAATCCGATTTTACGATGGGGTTAGCAATTAATAATGTTATGACAATATTTTGAAAGCGTTTTTAGTTTTGCCTGCAATAAATGCAGGCAGCAGCATACAGTCAGGCAGGGAGAGAGACCAAATTACCATAGACTAACTTCTGTACCTGTGTCTCTTTATCCGATCTTCTACTTAAGTGAAAAAAAAAAAAGAGTGATAAAAGAATTGTTACTAATGTTTATTCTCTTCATAAATGTCTACACCCTTAAATAACTGAATGAGAAACTTTTTTTGTTCATATACGGAACAAACCTTCGGTCTTAACATTAGGATTTACTAGCGCCAAGCTGGAAACCGGTAGAATTAAAATTACACTTGTGAGATCCAGGGACTATTGGCCTCTATACCAGGCCACGGGGCATGTATACCCAGAATGCCCATGGCTACCTGTGACCCACCACTTATTTTCCTACCGCCTTTAAGATAAGACGTGTTACTGTCTATCTGATTTAAAGCCGGTTTTGTATGCCCGTTCTTTATCCATTTCATTTTTCATTTCTTATTACCTTTTCTTTCTCCGAGTGTGCTCAGTGTGAGGAAAGAGTGTATAAGTGGTATGATGGAGAATTTTGCCTCAACATCGGGATCGTCTACCGTTTCGAAGAGGAGACAAAGGAAATGCCCAGGAGTCAGTGGCTTTCCATGTTCTAGGTTCCTAACTTCGGTGTCGACGGATCCTCATCCAACATGTAGTAGGTGCAGGGAAAACGTATGTACGATTACTAATCCATGTTCTGTTTGTCGCGGTTGGTCGGTGGAACAGTGGAAGAAGTTCTATGGGAAAAGCCAATACAAAAGGAAGGTGGTGACGCCATCTTTGCATGGCTAAACCTTACCGGCTTCTTTTGTATCGGCAATAAACCAGGCTGCTCCATATGTTTCTCCACCTGCTTTTGATTTGTCTCCTACCCCTTCGGTTTCTCCCTAGAGTTCAGGTATCGGAAACGTCAGGAGGGGCCTTGGGTAACTTTATGAATAATATGCACTCTCCTTTGTTCCCAGCAAGTAGAGGGGGAGATCCGCCATCTTTGTTCCAGGCTCCTGCTCCTCAAGCGCATAGGTTAGATGGTACGTGGTCAGCACTAGGCCTACCAGGCGTACCAACCTTGGATGGTCTGCTTGCGCATTATATGACATCACGGTTCCAGCAGGGTTCGGCAGCGCTGAATGTTCCGCATCCCCCGGGCTTGCAATTTATGGAAATTAATGCCGCGGCTTCGCCATCAAACTCGGTGTTTACAGTAATGCAGAACATGGGAGGTAGTTTGGCAGCAAACGTGCGGTTTGCCAGCAGAAACCTCTCATCTCTCCCTTCGAGAGGGATGACGTCACAACATACGTCACACACCACCCGATATGGCAGGCGTGATGACGTCACAGAC
Source organism: Macrobrachium nipponense (assembly GCF_015104395.2). Taxonomy (NCBI): domain Eukaryota; kingdom Metazoa; phylum Arthropoda; class Malacostraca; order Decapoda; family Palaemonidae; genus Macrobrachium; species Macrobrachium nipponense. The sequence goes on from NC_087220.1 coordinate 48,122,693, forward strand.
TGCTTCTCGGCCTATTTTGCTGCACCCAGATGCTAATACGCCTTCTGACCCGTCAGTGTAAACTGTAATGCAGAAATTACAGGATATAGAGAAGAGAATGAATAAGAGAGACAAAAAGAAAAAGTGTGATTCGCCTTCTTCGTCTTCTGCCTCTAGTTCGGCGTCATCGCTAAGTCCGATAACGTCACGGCGAGCGCCAGTCAAGCATTGGAGGAGGATTCGGGAGTTCCTGGCGGATCCTCGGGCTAAGAGGAGAAGAATCAATTCTTCCTCATCTTCGGACCAAGACAGTCATATCCAAGTCAGTAGGAAGGTCGGGAAGTCAGTGGCTATTAAGCACAAGGTTAGCAGACGAAGCCGTTCGCAAGAATCCGAACAAGCGAGAGAGGCGACGAACTAGCAGCCGATGCGGAGTTGCCAGTTCGGATCGCAAAAACTACGATACCGCTGGTAAAATCGACGTCGGCGGCGAAAGGTACAGCAGACGATAGAATGCAGGTTCCAGTTTCGCCCGTAAGGCCGTTCAAAATACGTACGAAGGACGATAAGGCTCCTATTAAAACTACGAAAAATAGGGAGTTGGCAACCTCGGCGGATACGTTCGTGGAAGGCAGTGTCCGTCTGGATGAAAGGTCAAGGCCAAGCTCTCTGACGCTCATAAACGTTGCCAATACTAAGAGATGAAGTTATATCTGTCTTAAGGGAGCCTTCATCTTGGAGATCTAGACGAGATTCTCGCTCTAGATCCGTGAGCAGAGAAAGAGAGGCGTTCTCGTTCCCCTGCTGACTATCCGGGATCGAGCCAACAGCGGCCAGCAAAGATCAAAGAGACCGTGGCCGTAGGGGCAGGCGGCCGTGGAATTCCGGGCCGTCTGTCAGAAGATAGGGCGAGACAACATCCCTTGTGACGGAGAATGGTACACTAGAGCCGGAGGAAGGAGAAAACCAAGAGTTTCTGGCCTCGTATGCAGAGGTGATTGATTTGATTCGTCAATTCAATAACCTTTCGGAGAAGACAGAAACACCGGCCAGTATGCTTCTGCCTGGAATTGACATGGCATTAGGATTAAAAAGGGATACCAAGGTGTCGTATGAATTGCCTTGTTCGAGTCATGCGGAGTCGGTCTTGCAACACGTAAACGCAAAGATTGCAGGGAGGGATAATTAAATTCCTTAAGATCTAATAGATCATTTAAATTTATTCCCCCTCCAATAATAAAGCAAAGGAAATATTATACGACACCGAAAGTCCCTTTGCTGTCTAGACAAATGAACCCTAATGTTGTAAGATTAAGGCCTGGATTAACCTTGGATCAGGTTAAAATGGAGTGCCCTTCGATGACGTACCAAGAGGCTGCTACATTAGAAGCAACAGCTTCTTCTGTCTTTCAGGCTGCTTCTTGGTTAGACCTTTGGTCAACAGCAGTGGCGAAGATTGCATCCTCGGAAGCAACAAGAAAAGTAGTGGATGAACCATTGTTCATTAGATTACTACAGTCAGGTTCCAAGGCGATTGCGTACCTGACAGAAGTAAGGGCCAATGTTTGGGCAGATATCCTGCTAATGAGGAGAGATGCAGCGTGGCTAGACTAAGCCGCAATGTGGATTTGGATCCCTGTTAGAATTGAGGAATGGGGATATCTTGGAATCGCAACTGCTGTTGCCAGAGGTCATACTGGAAGAGGCGATAGATAAAAGAAGGATGGACACTAACGATAGGTTGGTGCAACAGGCAGTTAGGAAAACGTCTAACAGTCAAACTACTCCTTTGGAGGGAAGACAACAGCAAATGTCTCGAAAGAAGACAGTGAGACATAACATCCCTAATAGAGTCACAAGACCCTCTTCCCCAAAGAGGCTAACACATCGGCCCTTTCACAGTAGAAACAACAGAGGAAGGGGCAATAGGGGAAGAGGGAGAGGCTCAAGAAGATAGGATGGGCGCCTCCCATCACTCGGCCACACCAGTGGGGGGTTGCCTGGCAAATCACTGGAAGGTGTGGCAGGAACTAGGGGCAGAGCAGTGGGTGGTGGATGTTCTCAGGATCGGGTATTTGATCCCGTTCGAGGTAAAACCGCCCCTGACAGATCAGCCATTACCCCACGTCGCTTATGCCCACAAATCTCAGAAGGCCACTATTCTTCAGGACGAAGTGAAGAAGATGATGGAAAAAGGAGCTGTGCAACAAGTATGCAGTCCGTCAAAAGGCTTCTACAGCAGGATTTTCCTGGTACCCAAAGCCAATGGCAAGTCGAGGACAGTAATAGACCTGTCAACGCTGAATCTGTTTATAAGGAAAACCAGTTTCAAGATGGAAACTCCAAAAACGGTTCTACAAGCAGTCAGGATCGGAGACTTTATGCTGACAGTCGATCTAAAGGACGCATACTTTCAGATACCAGTCCATCAGTCTTCAAGGAAATTTCTCCACTTCAGTCTTGCAGGGAAAGCTTTCGAATTCAAGGTCCTGTGCTTCGGATTGACAACGTCTCCTCAAGTTTTTACAAGAGTGTTCACCCTCGTGTCGACGTGGGCGCATGCTCAGGGGATCAGGTTAATAAGATATCTAGACGATTGGCTGGTGATAGCAAAGTCCAGGGAGAAATTACTCAGGGACAGGGCGACCCTCCTGCAGCTTTGTCACAGCCTAGATATTGTGGTAAATCAGGAAAATTCGCAGTTGGATCCAAGTCAACGTTTGGAATATCTGGGAATGGTTATAGACACAACACAAACCAAAGTATTCCCGACAGACCAAAGAATAGAGAAATGCAAACAAGTGGTGAATGCCTTTCTGGGAAAACAGACACAGCCAGCAAGACAGTGGCAGGTGGTGCTGGGAATCCTAACCTCCCTGGAGAAGCTAGTACCACAAGGAAGGCTACACCTTCGGTCCCTACAATGGAGGATGAAGGAGTTTTGGTCACCAATAGTAGATCACCCGTACGAGCAAATTCCCTTGTCGGCAGAAGTGAGGAAAGACTTGCTGTGGTGGGTGAACGACGACAATCTGACAGTGAGTGTCCCCCTTCAACAATCCTCTCCAGACCTCTTGCTGTTCTTGGATGCGTCACTAGAAGGCTGGGGAGCCCATATGAAGGAGTTGATGGTGTCAGCAAAATGGAGTTGCAAGGACAGAGAACTCCATATAAACGTGCTGGAGTTAAAAGCAGCGTTTCTAGCTCTACAGGAATTCAGGGAGAGAGTAAAGGGACACTCAGTGGTATTGATGTCAGACAACACCACAGTAGTAGCTTATATAAACAAGCAAGGAGGCCTAGTTTCTCGGCAGTTACATGTGATGACAGTTCAACTTCACCAGTGGGCTATAGAGAACCTGGTAGACATCAGGGACAGGTATATTCCGGGAAAAAGAAACATAGTGGCCGACAAGTTGAGCCGCAGGGATCAGATTCTGTGAACGGAGTGGTCCCTGCACCAACAGGTAGTGGACAGGATGCTCATGTTGTGGGAAGGACTGATCATAGACCTATTCGCAACCAGGTACAACAAAAAAGTTGGAAGTGTATTGTTCAGTAGTCCCAGACGCAGAGGCAGTAGCAGAAGATGCGCTACAACACCCCTGGGACAATCTGGACGTGTACGCATTTCCTCCATTTTGTCTAATCCGTCAGGTTCTGAACAGGGTAATGCGGTCTCAGAACCTCAAGATGACCCTGGTAGCCCCGTTATGGCTGAAAGCAGAGTGGTTTTCCAGACCTACTGGAACTCCTAGTAGATGTGCCGAGAGAGTTATCCCCATGGAGCAACCTACTGTGTCAGCCGCACATGGAGAGGTACCACCAGTCGGTGAAGTCCCTATCGCTTCACGGGTGGAGACTGTCAAGTATCTCCTCCGAGCGAGAGGGTTTTCGCAGAAACGCAGCAACTCAGATGGCAGGAAATATATATCAGAAAATCATCTGCGACAGTATACCAAGGAAAGGGGTCAGCATACTGTGATTGGTGTCGTAGAGGGAACTTGTCTCCACTCGGTACCACTATTCAGCAGTTAGCAGACTTTCTGATGTATCTCAGAACAGAAAAGCATATGTCTGTATCTGCAGTGAAGGGGTACAGGCAGCTCTACCTCAGTCTTACGAATGAAAGGAGTTGACATATCGTCTTCATGGGAGTTGGCATGTGATGAGGAGCTTTGAACAGTCATGCCCACAAAGGAGCTAAAAGCCCAGTTGGGATCTGACCAGGGTACTGAGTTTCTTGACAAAACAAAACCCCCCTACGAAACCCTAAGGCAGTCCACGGATAGGAGCCTGACCCTGAAGACAGTCTTCTTATTGGCCCTGGCTTTCAACCAAAAGGGTGGGGGAGCTACATGGCCTGTCATATCTCATAAAGCACTCGAGAGGTTGGAGATCAATGGTATTTGAGTTTGTCCCAGAATTCGTGGCCAAGACCCAAAATCCAACAATAGTAGATGGCAGATTCGACTCCTTTACCATACCTTCCTTGGCAGACTTTGTAGACAATGACAAAGATGAGATGCTCCTGTGCCCCGTCAGGGCACTAAGGGAGTACTTGAAGAGAACAAGGCACCTCAGGCCGGGGTGCCGGAGGTTGTTCGTAAGTACAGGACGGAACAAAAAGGAAGTGTCCAGGAATACAATATCATTTTGGCTAAGGGAGACGATCAGAGATGCTTATATGGCAGAAGACAGAGGGTCAGATAGCCAGGTGTGAGCTAGCGCTCATGACATCAGGGGCTTGAGTGCTTCTCTGGCATTTAAGAAGAACATGTCGGTGGATAGAATTCTGAAAGCTGGTGTGTGGAAACGCCAAACAACTTTCACCTCATTTTATTTGAAAGACGTTGCCCATAGATCCTTGGACACTTTTTCCTTGGGTCCAGTGGTGGTGGCCAACAAGTGATATAGCTCATCCAGTGCCCCGGGCGGGTCAGTTTGCGTCTAGTCTAAGATGAAGGTATGAAAGTAGAATGAATGGGATGATGCTGGTCTTTTTTCTTTACTACTTTCTTCCTACTCCTTTAACTACGGGCAATATGAAGGAGAAGTACCGTCATGTGCTGGAACGGACTAGATGCAGGTGAGGTGGTCAGCCATACTGTGAAGCTATCTTAGGTTATGATATACTTTTCAGTAGCAACACACCCCTCTGGATAATAGGGAAAAGAGGGGTGAAGGTGGATCCAGTTGCAAGGGACAAGAGTAAACAATATAATGGTATCTACACCCAGTGGAGGAAAACCAATAGATCCGCTTATATCTTTGGTTCTAGGTTCATTGTCCATTCTCTTAGAATTTCCCTATATATTCGGAAATGGATAAGGTGGCAAACTCCCAGTTAGTTGTAGAGACTTACCTCCCTCCAATAGTAAGTCTATCCTAATGTTAAGACCGAAGGTTTGTTCCATATATGAACAAATACCAAATTTGTAACTAATTTGTATTTTTCATAACTAACAAACCTGAGGTCTTAACAGGTAAAGGCCCACCTCGAACCACCCCTCTAGCAGTCTAAACTGGGTTAGAAATATAACTGGTGGGTCACAGGTAGCCATGGGCATTCTGGGTATCCATACCCCGTGACCTGGTATAGATGCCCAATAGTCCCTGGATCTCACAAGTGTAATTTTTAATTATACCGGTTTCCAGCTTGGCGCTAGTAAATCCTAATGTTAAGACCTCAGGTTTGTTAGTTATGAAAAATACAAATTAGGTACAAATTTGGTAATTTTTTTTTCTTTCTTTCTTTCTCTCTCTGAGTACAACCATCATACAATAGTAAACAATTACTTACTACTGTAGTTATGTTTTAAATGACCTTATGTAGAATAGGACTTATATTTTTATGTTATGCCCTTATTTGCTATGGATAAAAGATAGACAAGTAAATATACTGCTAATGACCATAGATTATTGTGCATCGGCAACAAGGGTAAAACTCCAGTAAACTTCGACATACCATCTAACACAACCGTAGATAAAATTGACTGAAAAGGATTTTAGTTAGAACTACTGAGCATGAAATGACACATTTTACTGTTGTTTTCACATTGAAAAAAGATAAATCATAAAGCTCGTATTACGATGAAATCAAGTGAAGATAGCAAAAGCAATCACTTTTTTTTTTTTTTTTTTTTTTTTTTTTTTTTTTTTTTTTTTTACACACACATGCCCTCAACGCAATCTACTAATGAAAAAATAATTTAGCTCACATTGAGACATATTCAAGTCCTATTTAGACTTAAAAACACTTCATATAACAAAAAATGGCCTTGTCCCATTCTATAAATAAAGGATCTAGATACTCATGCTAACTAGAAGCAATATAATTCACTCAGACTGTAGTTAAATAAGGCAAAATAAACTCATATTTGCCATCAGCTGATCTCCAAAGCAAAACATTGGATACAGTGAAGTAAAGCATAGCTTTTTAAAAGATATATAATTGATAAGTTCTTATTTTTAATAATTATACGTAGCTGTCAAGCCTTACACCGTTCAATTACGCCAACATTGGACCAAATCACGGAATCTTACAGGGGATACCACCTTACAGTCCAAGTCTGATTCTTGTTTTGTGTTATTCAATTTCTTTTGGTACTGAATTATCATATGTCAGAATGCATTGAACCTACAGAATTGTTTTTAAACACCAAACATATCCTCAGTGGGTGATGGGAATCTATTTCTGGTGGATAGATTCAATGTTAAATAAGGATTTGGGACCAAAAGGTTATTGTGTTTTGAAAGGTCACAGTAACTCCTAGACTATAATTACCACTTTTTGTTACACAAGTCACTTTGGTTATAGTATTGTCATAGCATTATTGTTGCATGGGTTTTTGAGAGATAATTGTAAATTTTGCCAACCTGTATCCTGTCAGATTTGTCATGGGCAAGAAATCATTAAAAAAAAATACAAAATAATTTTGGACTGCTTTAGGAGCAGGAGGCTATGCCAGCACAAATCTGTCATAATCGGAAACAATGTACTGGGCAAAAGTTCATTGTATAACACTGATGTATTAATATAGGTTTTTGTTCTTTAACTTTTTTAAAAGTCTTTGTGTCAGGAAAGCACCTGTAATAATTGACACTGTCAGTCATGAGGAGTTAAGCAATTTTGTCTATGATTAATTCATCCTAAGGTGCACGCTTCATTTGTGGCTTACAAGTTATTGATATGGGGTGTTCCCAAATGTAATCTTTGGAAGTTTCCCCATGCAATTTATTTGGTTTCATTGGAATTAGCTACATGGTTTGCACTACCTTTACATTTTATACAAATGGTTTGACAGTTATGCAGATCTTACTGGGAGTCTTAGATGCAGAAATCCAGTATTGTCAGTGTAAATGTTTTTGGTGGTTGTGGTGGCATGGCATTTTCCATTTTTCTCCATGGTGCAGTTAATTGGAAGGTTTCTGGTTTTTTTTTGGAAAACAACACCTGAAAGGCTGTTGTATGCCCAATTCTTAGATCCTGTCAAAATAAAGCCAGTTAGTGACAGATGAGGGCTTATTGAAATTTGTGGCCACCTACTAAAAATCCTTTGTTTCCATGTAAATTAACTCCCCCCCCCCAAAAAAAAAGGGGGGGCCCCCTTTATGAGTGTAAGTACATATTGGCAAAGTACTAGGGAGCCCTGGAGGATTAAAGGATTTTACAAAGTGGTTTGTTTAAATTGTTTGAGACTATTCTAAGGTATGGAAGTTTGCATCCAGATCAGGGAAAATAGGAATCTCTCCTTTGAGGCCTCACACCCATATACGTGGCTTTCTTTTAGGTGGCATTAATGATTTCTTTTAGGTGGCATTAATGATTCCTTAGGTGGTGGTTGTTTTTTTTATTAGTAATACATAAACTTTCTTTTGAATGCATTTGATGTAAAACTGTCATTAGATGTTGGCTGATTTTAATGTCAGTTGATGGTATGCAGACAAAAATGTGCTAAATGTATTTTTTAAGTGTAGAAACTTGACAGATTAGACAAGTTTTGTTTGTGTATAAAAAAAAATTAATTACCAGCATATTTTTTACGTTAATATGATGCGAGGATATTTAGCAGGCCACTGCCTATGGAGTCCAGCCAGAATTTAGTGAGGGAATTATTTTCACAGTTCTGTACAGGCATACACAAGTATGCAACTCAATAAGGCAACCAGTGGTAGTTTCTTGAAGTTTTCAAGTAGCTTACACAAATTTTAGAGAAATATTTTTTGAAATTCAATTAAAATAAATTATTAGAATCTTTTATCTTCTGACTATTCCTTTTATATGGGAATGGCTATCAACATCTCGGCTTAATCCATAGCCAGGATCATCACGGATTGTAATGAGTCTTGACATATAGTTTAAGAAGAAATAGTATTAGATCATAAAAATAAGAGGGTGGATCATTAGAGGTGTTAAAAAGGATGATTTCCAAGCTCGGGTATTCACAAAAGTTGGATATTAATTTATAGTGTTCATGGATATCAAAATGATTGATCTTTGTTGTTAACACTAATTTAAAACTAAAAAGTTCTCTTTGGGGCTGTTTATAATTTTTTTGTAAATGTTGAAATTAGTAAATTACTTGAAATGAGGTTATTGTATTAACATGATTTTAATATCTACATGAATTTTCTTGTTAATGGATATTCCCTGACTACTGGTGATGAATTTAGGAAGTCTTCCTCACACAGTTAGCAATGAAAGATACAGCACGTACAAAATTTTTTTCACGTGTTCAAATGTGTTCCTTGTTCCTGTATTTTTGTGTAAAATATTAATCCTCTACTTATGTAATTGGTACCTCCATTACAGTGGTCCTCCCGTAATCGCGGGGGATGCGTACCAGACCCCCCGTGAATAGTTAGAACCCGCGAATGTTTGGAACCCCTATAAAAATGCTAAAAACAGCCTATTTTGTTAGTTAAAACTCAAGAAAAACCCACTAAAGATTTTCATGCTTGAGCTTTTTTAATAGTTCTATCACAAAAAGTGCATTTTATGATGAAATTCATCCAAAAAAAACCCAGGAATTTGTGGATATTAATCTTAGAAAAATACTACCACGAATTTTCCGCAAATAATGCGGGGAAACGTTCCCAAGAGAAATTTGCGAAGCTGGAGAACGCGAATACGGGGTGTCCACTGTATTGTGTTACATTCAAACTACCGGAAATTTTAGTAAAAGAATATAAAGTAGAGCCATGAAAAAAGTAGGCAGGAGGTTAGGTTTGCGGAGCAAAACTACTGACATTGCATTGAATGACTCCCTATGATCTCTTCCATAAACTATTTAGAGTTGTTGAAATAATTGTAAGGTTGTTTGAGGTGGGACCGTTTCTCAAAAGGTAATGAAGGTAGGTATCTCTCGTCAAGGTTAGCAAAAATTATCCTTATTCAAGGATGGGATGTTTAAGTTTCAGGAACTACAACGATCTTTGTTCACGGTATTACCTACTTTGTACTTTTATGTGCTTCATTGGATTAAAAAAATTTGAGAAAATATTAATGAAAAAATTTACATCATAGGGAGATTGAAAATGCAAATTAATTATTTAACCCTTATTAAAGCTATTATATAATGAAGACAAGTCAAGATTTTTAGCTTGATGGTAGGACTCCTTTCAAACTCTAGTAAGTGGAGTACAGAGTAACCAGAATACTTTTGCTGCCATGAGAGGGGTATTAATTGTACTGTAATTGGTATTTGGGTTTGTTAATAGATGACACATACTTTTGGGGGAACTTTCTAAAGCTATATGTGATGAAACTGTTATTATCCTCCATCAGTTATATCTGGTATTAACTTGTGTGTACTGCACAGTAAGACAATTTTAATGTATGACCAGTTTTATGTATTAGTAATCTAAAATAAAAATGTGTGTTTTGCCTATGGGCTAATTTGCAATTTGTTATGCTGGAGTCCATAGTTCCACATTCCCCACTCCCACACGTCATCAATGGTTTATAATTACGAATAGTTTTATTTTAGTTATAGATTAATTACAAAAGTGCATGCAGTATGGTAAGCACTTAAAGTTCTCTGGAGGTTTATAAAATATTTTATTTTTCAGGGCCCTTTAACGATGTTGTCACATCCCAACTCAAACTCTCCAATCCCACAGAGAAAAGAGTATGTTTTAAGGTAAGTAAAAGTGTTCTGTCTAATGTATTGTATAGCTGAATAGATGCATATATATTTTTTTAATATTTACAGGCAGTTGTATGAAGAACAGCTGCCTACATATGACTCTATCCTCTCAAAAATTGTTTCCTAGTGCAACTGCGAGGCTTTCTTAAAGTTACGCCTTTAAAACTGTCATTTTCCTTTAGCGCTGAAAGACCTCGTAGGTCCCAGTGCTTGGCCTTTGGCCTAAATTCTGTGTTCTATTCAATTCTATAAAGAATATAATACATAATAGCTAAGTCATCTTGAGAAGAAAATTTTACTCTTACTGGTTTAATGTTGTTTTATTTATTTAAACAAGGGGGGGAGGTTAGGGACATCACACAGATGCCCAAGCAGGATCTGATGTTTGTGATTCTTTCCAGACTTTGTTTCAGGAGAGCATTCTTGATCCTTGATTTTCCGTGGGTCTGTGGTTGTTGTTGCAATCCATTAGTGTTAGCCTCATAGTACATAAGTACAATTGTATGTGTGCCACAGTTACCTTTTAACACGACTTTTTTCACACACACACACACGCTAGTACCTCATACTTCGAACTTAATCCGTTCCAGAAGGCTGTTCGAAGTACGATTTGTTTGAAATATGAAACTAATATCCCCATAAGAAATGAAAGGAATCAGGATAATTCGTTCCAGCCAACCCAAAAAGTCCCCCTTTTCACATTTTTTCTATTATTGTGTTCAAAAGTTAATTAAGAGTGTAAAGTAATGAAACAGTACTTTGTTCATGAAACTTACCTGTCAGATATATATATAGCTGTATTTTCTGAAGTCCGACAGAATTTAAAAAACTTCCGACACACGCAGTGGTCGGCCAGGTGGTTAGTACCCATTCCCGCCGCTGGGAGGCGGGTATCAGGAACCATTCCCATTTTCTATTCATAATTTTTCTGTCGCCGGTGCTGAAAACACCTGTTTTCAGTACCTCCGTCTTAGGATTTTGGAAACTTCATTGCCGCTAAGTATCCTAATTGTCTTTTGATTTATTTACTTGGATTTGTGGCTAGGCATACGCTATCTTAAAATTGATTTGAATTTGATTCATTTTTGCATAAGATATCTGAATCTAGTTAGGCTAGTTTCAGAGGGGGTTGTCTGCAAAGATAGGGTGTGGCTACCGAAAGCTTCGGTAGATCCGCACTTGGTAGGCACGAGGGGTTTGGGTCTTGCTTCTTTGTTGAGATTTGTCATGTAAGGAGTGGGAGGACTTTGTCTCTATTCCGTAAGGAAGACGTATGATTCGTATGTACGCAATTAATCAGTAAACATGTCTAATTCCGTAAGGAAAAAGTATGATTCGTATGTACGCAATTAATCAGTAAACAAAAGTCAGGGTAGTGAACCTGCTAACCTTCCTGTAGACTTTATCTTTTGCCTAACCCTATAGTATGGCCTACGGGTTATGAATATGTCTGCGAGAGGTGATCGCTCTCCTTCATTGTTGTGAAGAGTGCTACTTCTGTTATTGTACTCCTAACCCTGTAATGTTGCCTTCGGGCCCTAAAACAGTGTCTGTAGAGGTTATTGCCCTTTTCTCTTATACTCTTTCGATTCGTAACTTAGAATCGAAAGTGCTTGCTTTAGAGAGCAATAGTGAAGTGGCTAAGTGCAGTGACAGTGCCCCTTGTGTAGTGGAGGGTGCGTCAGATCGGCCTTATAACGCCTCTAGGTCTAGACCTC
>NC_087220.1:48135040-48267540 GCF_015104395.2 Macrobrachium nipponense
AGGTCCGGGTGGCGGTTTCTGGGCATGGTGTTGGGAGAAACGGCACAGGGGTCGTCACCTCTATGCTAATTTTCACCTTGAATAGGTTGTCGAGTTCAAGGGAAGCTGGGGGTACTGAGTACCTGGGATACTCACAGTCTGTTAGGTCAGATTTTACACTGGTTGGGTATATATGTTTAAAGTCTGGTGTTGGTGACAAATGTTTTGTATGATTGAATTTCTGGTCTTAGCCCAGGGCAAGGGCAATCTCTTGTTGTTACTATCCTCCGTCAGTCAGCCTTGACTCGCTTGAACTACGGAAGGATTCCACTCCTGTAGAGGCTAACTTTGGTCAAATTCCAATTCCTCTACAATAGTAAGAAGAGCCACCGACCAGAGGCAGTAACAGTCTGCTGTAGCTCTCTTACAAGGTAAGGTACAACAGACACCTGAGTGTACTGGGTATTGCAATAAATGTAACCATTTAAAAATACTAGTGGTCCACTGAATCCCACCTTCCCATAAATGTGTAATCAGCTCTATAATTGTTCGGTAAGACACTACAATAAAAATGAAATTTTAATTATTAAAATGAAGTTTTATTGTATACTTACCGAACAATTATGATTATACCCACCCTCCTCCCCTTAGGTGGACGGACGGGCAGAAAGAATTGGATTCACCTGGGCAGTTGTACCTGGTTCTCCGCGAGTGGAGGAGATGACGTCATCACCACCCAGTGTTGGCGACGCCGACGCGCTAAATTTGAATTTAGTATCCTGCCGCTCGTGGAAATGGAAAACACGGCTCTATAATTGTTCGGTAAGTATACAATAAAACTTCATTTTCATACATTCAACTTCCCTGTCAGATATATACTTAGCTATAGACTCCGTCGTCCCCGATAGAAATTCGAATTTCGCGGCACACGCTACAGGTAGGTAGGTCAGGTGATCTACCGGCCTGCCGATGGTGGCAGGAATAGGAACTATTACCTTCTAAGGACAGATTTTTCTCTATCGTTTGGACTGTAAACATACGTTACGGTTCCTCCTGATTTGATTTTCGTGTTTCATCGCCATCGATCTTCTGGGCTGTCTTTTGCAGGGAAGTACTGGGTCTTTGGTTCGGCATACGCTTTTATTAACTTTTTAATGAATTTCGCTTCGAAATTTCGAAGAAAATACTAAGTGAAACTACCGAAATCATCGGTAGACACTCATGTAGTTTGCCATAAAAAGAATTATTAATATTTATTCATTATTATATGTAATAAAGGTTACAACTTTATTAAGGAAATATTAAACTCTAATTTCCTACTTTAGGAAGTCGGAAAAGCATATAACTAGATACGCTTACTTTATAAGCTTAATAGCGTTTGTGCTAACGAGCAGTTAGAGTATTAGCAGTACTAGTAGTTGTTGCATCCTCATCACCTTTTTACTCCTCAGAAACTACAAATTTATATATGCAAATTGAAGATAAATGGATAGCTCAAATGCAAGCTTTTAAAAGGTAAGAAGTGAATATAGTGTTCCCCCTTATTGCAATGGAGGGTGCGTCTGATCGGCTCTGTCTCGCTCCCAGGTCTAGACCTCTTCCAAGCTCACAAGCCCAGAGGAGAGGAATGTCGACAACCGCAGGGGGGTTTCAGAGAATCCCCACCGATCAGGCGTCCCCTCGGCAGGTTCTGTAGAACGTCCAGACTGCCAAGTTCCGCCATTGGAAAGGCGTCCTAATGTAATGTGTTCCCCTTATTAGACGGATAAGGAGAAGAAGTTTCAACGGCGTAGATTCAATGAAGATGCAAGATAATCTCGCGTAGATATCGGAACCTCAGAGAGAGATCTTTCGATAAACAGTTGAGGTAGAGGCATTGCCCTATCCTGTTTTCGTCCCCCGTACAAATAGACGGAGGCTCTATCCCAGGGGGTTTGAAAGAGTTATTTCAACAAATTCCTCATCGGTACATTTATATGAAAATATATCTATTCTGAGAAGAACGAATTAGATATTAAAGAATATATGTTGATCGAATGAATTATGGATCTCGTTTAATGATTAAACATACATATATAATTTTTAAGCTTCTAGCTCCTCGGAACATGAAGCGCCTGAAACGCCTGAAACAAGGCTCGATGGCGCCTGAAGAGCCTGGAACGAGGCGCAAAAGCGTCTGAATAAGAGCCTGAAATGAGGCGCAAAGCGCTGAAGAGGCTGAAATGAGGCTCAAAGCGCCTAAAGAGCCTGAAATGAGGCTCAAAGCGCCTAAAGAGCCTGAATCGAGGCGCAAAGCGCCTGAAGAGCCTGAAGAGAGGCAAAAAACGTCGGAGGCTCCTCAAAGGAGTCGCAAATCGCCTGAAGCTCCAAAAATGAAAACAGGCTCGGAGTGCCTGAATCGCCTGAAACGAGGCGAAAAAGCGCCTGGAGCGCTTGAGCGCCTGAAACAAGGCTAAAAGCGCCTGAGGCGCCTGAAATGAGTGCAAAGCGCCTGGAGCGCCTGAAACGATGCGCAAGGCTTCTGAAGCGCCTCAGATGAGGCGCAAAGCGCCTGAAAGCCTGAAGCGCCTGAAATGAGGAGCAAAGCGCTGAGATGAGGCGCTAAGCGCCTGAAGCTATAAACCAGGATCTTCATCGTATATGGAGTTAGATCCTGATTCTGCGTAAGGTGAAAGACATTCGAGGATTTCTCCTGATAAGGACGGGAGTTGTTGCACAGGCGGCCGTCGCCCTTCTCAGGATAGTCTTAATGCAAGTAATGGCAAGAGCAAGATCGGTTTTTTTTTTTTCCTGGCGGGGACTCAAGATGTCGCACAGGCGGCCTTAGCCCTTGTCAGGTTAGAATCGGTACTGCTAAAAGCCCTTCACCTTACGGAAGGAGGCGCTCTCCTCCGGTTGCTCATTCTTCTCCCAACTTGATGGACAGGAAATGGAAGATAGATCGGAATTGGAAGCCAATAAGGGAGCAGGTCTCTCAGTTTATAAGACCTTAGCGACCTTTTTTTATTGAAAATTAGTTCATTACTAATAAGACGATATTAAAATCTTCCTCCTTCTAAAATAATGCAACCAACCATTTACAGAAAGAGTGGCAATCGTTTGCAAATTGAACAAGGTTCGTACGAGCTCTCATTCATTGATTAGAGGCTCTTCCAGATAATAGAGGCGTAGAATACGGCCTTATCTCCAAGAGAATAAAAATTTGAGGGATTCTCTTGATCCGAGAGTTTTCATTGCGATCTCTTTCGACTAATGCTAATTCGTGTTTATTGACGAAAAGAAGGAGAGGGCAAAATTTCCATTCTCTCTCCGCATCGGAGAGGAAAGAATGTAGAAGGAAGACTGCTGCATACAACTGCTGAATGACAAGTCATATACGCCATACCATAGTTGCCTTTGTGGTTCGCTACGAAATTATCTATATCCTTACAGGATTTTCCTGGTAAGGACTTCGCTTAAAAAGTTTGTTACGACAATACCTACTCAGCTTCGGTATTTAACAAAGGTTGTTTGGCTTAAATTGGCATATTGAGAGCTTCCTTAGGCTCGGGAATAATTTTATTATATTCCTTCATTAAATGAAGTAACTGGCAACTCACGATGAATGCAGCCAGGCAGCGAGCGAGACGGCCGGGCTGTCATTGTAAGCGTAAGGCCAATACAGTACCATCCAGGTCTCGGTCATTACCAGTTGGTTGCATCTCTCTCTCCAACGGGATCGAAGGGTTAAACCGTATATTCCCCCTACAATCATGGACTTAGTCTCGAATGGGAGGGGATAGTTAAGCTAACATAAATAAAATATTGTCTGCCTTTTGCTAAGAAGCTTTCAATAAGAAAGATATTATAAACCTTTCAATGCTGTTTACCGTAGGGAACATTATTAAAGGATTCTAACACAGCAGAACATTATATTATATAATGCTCTCATGCTTACGAAAGCATGGCTTATTAGAATACATGCTTAGTGAGAAGATGGATGTAGTAGAGAATTCACTTTAAGACTACGGTATGGTCAAGTCTTTTCGAGAAACGCACACACAACCTTTTTAGAATCAGATATTGCTCAAGAGAAGATGGATGAGTGGAATGGGAAACATTCTCTTCGTGGCAGAAATGGTTTCCCTGAATAGAATATACTACGTATATAAGAGTTTTTTCCTACTAAAAACGGAATTAACATGTGTAAGGATGTCGGGTACCATAAAGGCACAGATGTCTGGTACATAACATAAAGAGTATTAGAAGAAAGCGCCGGTCTGAAGCGCCAACCTGGCACAATGAGCCAAGAGCACCAGCCAAGATATTTTCTCGTTTTAGCGAGTTATTAACATAAGAGTCCAGTAGCCTCTCAGACAGCACGCTCGGTAACGGCAAGATTCGTTTCTGATTCGTTACCCATTTAATCACTTAGGCCAATTCCACGACTCTCTCATATCGCAAAAGAGCATTGAGAATCTCTTTTTTTTCGCTCCTGTTCGCGTTAACAAAGAGAACCTATTTGGAAAAAAGAGGTTCGATGCAAGATTTTGCATGTCCGTGAGAAACCTTCTCGATCAACGATAATAACTGTTATCATATGTCTAACATTTATTGCAAAGAGTTGTGAGAACCTACGGAAAGTCTTCTTCATAGATCTCTTAGCAAGGTAGAAGACGAACAGGCTTCCTATAGAATGCTTCCTTTTCCTCGAACCAAGAGAGGTAGCAATATACGCCATCTTATTTTATAGAAATGGGGAATATACTATAGTCTTTTTTTCCCTATATAAATATAAATATAAATTCTTTACAGAATTTAAGATAAAAGGCGTCAAAGAAAGAGAGGATAATACTTTATGCCTCATTTTGGCTTTAGAGAGGTTGGATTCACAGAGGTCACGTTCTTCTCACAGCATGTTTTTGGAAGTCTTTTCCAAGAGAGTCTGGATATTCTATCAGCATCTATTATTAAATGGACCTTAACAACCTCTCCACTCTGAGTCTGTCTGCATGCAGACTGACCAGAACTGGACATAAATGAGAGGATTTTTCAAGGTAGATGACAATAGTCATGGCCTAGACATAGAATTGCTGCAGATCGTGCTAGAGGGAATGAGGAAAACTGTCCTCTTCCGATACCTCTGTGAACCACATAGCGGGTTTTTTTCTTCCCTTTCGAGGGAAGAATCACCTTTGTATATATCTGCTATCAAAGAACGCAGTAAAAGGCTATACTCTGTCTCTACAAAGGAATGGAGATAGCAGAGGATTAAGATCTTCGGGATCTTATACGATATATACCTTAATATGACGAGTAGGATATCATGACTTCTAATGGGATTTTTTTTTTTTTTTTTTGTGGCCACAGATTCCATGTTCGACAAGATGGAACTGCTCCTCATCAAACTTCTTTGAGAAATTTTTATGAGGGAATTCTTTGTTTCTCGGGTCCTAAACGACCAAGAAGACAAGTGAATTTTTTTGAGCATTGGAATCTCGCATCAGATTCTATGGAGACTAGACAATGGGTTCTTGCCAGCATAGTATGTCTAGCAAAAGAACTGAAACCCCCTATTCCTGATTCAATGTTTTCAGATAGAGGTTTCGTTGTCCAGGCGGCAGAGTACTTACGTTTTCATACAGTAGAATGGTTCAAACGTTGCCTACAGAGTCTTTGGTATGCGATGAACGGCTTCGAAAATGCTTCCCAGAAGGTGTTCAGAGGGATACAATAAAGAGCTAGAAATCAGGAGTACTCCCAATTTCAGCTCGGCGTCTCCTTCGACTTCCAGGCTTCTTCCCTTCCTTCGGGCAAGGATAGGGAAGATTCTGCAACGAGACACCCTTCAACATGTAAGAAGAGATCTCGTGAGCACGGAAGTATTCAAGAAGGACCCTCCTCGGAGGAAGACTCTTTTGTAAATTCTCATTGTACGGTTAAATATCCTAGGTTCTACTGGATGTAGTTTTTTTCTGATTACAATCACCCCCCTTCCCCTTTACCGGAGAGACCAAAGCTCAAAGTGAAAGAATTTCTTCCACCCTTCTCCAGTCTCCTGATAAACGATTGTGGATGTTAAGGACTTTCGGACAATGTAGCGCCAATCAGGCGCCAAAATACCAGAACAGGCGTAAAGACGCCAGAGGAAGGACAGTCCAAATAAACACTGTCATTGTCTGATGAGGAGAAGGAGCGTGCCTTCAGCCTGGCGCAGATGCGCTAGAGGCAAATAAATCGGAAAAAGTGTCCGATGTGGGCATCGCCAGTTTCCTCGAGACTCTTAACAAGCTCGAAGCTCCAGCAAGTGGGGGAGAAGTCAGCCAGGCGCGAGGCTCCAGGCAGGCGCAAGGCGCTAGCCAGGCGCCAGGCGCCAGGCAAGCAACATGCGCCAGCCAAGCGCGAGGCGTCAGACCAGGCGCGAGGCGCCAGCCAGGCGCGAGGGCAGCCGGCACAAGCCGGCTCTAGGCTTCATCCAGAAGAGATCAATTTCAAAGAAACAAGCCCTGGTCTTCTTTGGAACAGTGTGATCTCTAAAGCACTTCTTAAGTAACTTGATGATTCCTTCAAACAGCTGTGAATTAAAAGCGCTTGAAGTGCGAGCTTTTAACAATTCTTGTTCTTTCCATAACAATATGTCGTGAGAGACAATATTAGCTGTAATTTACGGGAGATGCAACTCTGTGTTGTCTCTTTCTTTGCCACGAAGGAGGTCAAGTTTGACCTATGAGAGATCCTTCTCTCTTGGTTACGTGTCTATGGATTACGTTGTGGATAGGGAGCCGACACTGATCCTTAACTAGTGAGTTAAAAAAATTTTATTTTAACACTAGTATACTATTTTCTTTGGGTTATTTGAAATGAGTTTGGGGATAGCTCTTTCAAATTAAGCACTAACCCTCGTGTTAGGATCAGGTGATCGGGATCGGTGTTGTGCTCCCTTAATTATGCCAGGTAGGCATAGGTGTTTTGTCACGGTTATGTCAAGTGGATAGGACCCTTTGACAAATAACCATTAGATTCGTCAAGTAAGTGGATCAGACCCCATTGACAGATCTACAACGAACGCTTAGCCATAGGTCACATCCTCGCTGAGGCCTCTTGAGACGAAGCAGACTCCTAGCAATAGTAGGAGGTCAACCCTTCGTCTAAACACATAGGAAACCAAGGTTTTATTTATTTTTATTACCTATAACGTATGTTGTTTACCTGTCTAATCAGTAATTAGCTGTCTCTTACCACCGCCAAAGGTGCCAATCAGCTAAGTATATATCTGACAGGGAAGTTGAATGTATGAAAATGATATTGTTATTGTACAATAAAGTTTCATACATACTTACCTGGCAGATATATACGATTGAATGGCCCACCCAGCCTCCCCTCAGGAGACAGGTGGAAGAGAAAAATCTGTCCTTAGAAGGTAATAGTTCCTATTCCTGCCACCCAGCGGCAGGCCGGTAGATCACCTGACCTACCTACCTGTAGCGTGTGCCGCGAAAATCGAAATTTCTATCGGGGACGACGGAGTCTATAGCTAAGTATATATCTGCCAGGTAAGTATGTATGAAACTTTATTGTACAATAACAATATCATTTTAATAATGAAAATTTCATTTTCCTAACTATACAAACCTGAGGTCCTTTTTACACATAGTCCCACCTCATGCCACCCCTCACTCTGCAGTTTTTTGCTTGGGTCCAAAAGCAAAAGTGATTTGTTACCTCCCAGTCGCGGCGGCAGCGCGCCTGTCGGACAAGCAGTTAACTACCGAACCCCTTGTTTTCGAAAGCTTACGACCTATCCAGCTGCGCTAGTACCTCCTATTGTAAAAGGACCTCAGGTTTGTATAGTTAGGAAAAATGCAATTTTGGACAAATTGTCATATCTGGCAACGCATGCGTAGAGCGGGTGAAGAGTGGTCAAATACCACTCATCTACGCCAGTCTTTCCCAACCAGGATGACTTAACAAATAGAGGGGCGGCTAGAGGTGGGCAGTATAACGTTAAGACCTCAGGTTTGTAGCTATGAAAAATACAAATTGTCTTAGAAAATTTGGGTTAAAAAGCAGATGAAAGCAAGGAATTTTGTGATATCTGGCAACGCATGCGTAGATCGGGTGAAGAGTGGTCAAATACCACTCATCTACGCCAGTCTTTCCCAACTCAGGATGACTTAACAAATAGAGGGGCGGCTAGAGGTGGGGAGTATAACGTTAAGACCTCAGGTTTGTAGCTATGAAAAATACAAATTGTCTTAGAAAATTTGTCATTTCTTCATATGCAAAAAAAACTCTCGGTCTTAACAATAGGATAGACTCATACTTGGAGGGAGGTATAAGACATCCTAGACCGGCTGGGGGCCTACCCGCCAGTCCAGCTCTCAAAAGAAATAGTTCTTGGAGAGGGACTGAAGCCCGTTGAGAAGCTAGATACACTAATATCTAACCACTCAGAACCTGAGTGACGTACAATGATATATGGGATAACCATTGTACCTGTTTACATGTAAAGAACCGTACTGTCATTGTCAGCATACATATGCTGCTGTGAATGGTTTGCTTTTTTTTTTTTTTTTTTTTTTTTTTTTTTTTTTTTTTTTTTTTTTTTTTTTTTTTTTGCTTCGTACCAGTTCTCAGTTGCTAATGTACAAAATGGACAGAAAATTAGGCTATGAACTGTAAAGGACAATTAAAGTGAAATATGGGTAAAATCAAAGTAAATGAAGATATCCAGGGACACTGACCCCTCCGTTCCCTTCAGAATCTGTGATGTAAGTGAAATAGACAGTGACAATTTAGATCTTTTATTTTTATCGAGTAAGGCTGCCTTCTCCATGGTGAAATACTAGACTCCATAGAGTAGGGCAGGCTTAGAGCGTTTATAATCTGTTTTTTTTCCGTTATGGTTTTAAATTTTTGATCTCCTCAATAGTGATCCCAATGGGTTTTCTCATGGCTAATATTTCTTGGAGTTCCTTATCTTTATGATAATATTTAGTCTTTTGTTTGTTTTTAAGGTAATCCTCAGTGGGCTTATACTAAACATGCCGTAAAAGTGGATACATACCGGTACCCTTGTTTGTCATTATCTAGGGAAGATCCACTCTTTTATAGCTTTCTCTGCCTACATCATTGAAGAGTACTCTAGGCAGTCTCCTTTGGGTATATTGTTAAGGCAATGACGGTATCCTCATGGCTCCAGCTATGTTACGGCTGCTGTATTTAATATTGCTGCTTTAACTGAGAATTTTGCTTATAGCAATCTATATGGTTGAAAGAAGCAGTAGACCTACTAAACACCATAATCATCAATGAACTCTAAATCAAATTATAAATTTTACTCTTGTGACAGTACAGTCATTTTCCCTGTCAGGGTAGAAGTTTGTGGAGTAACAACAGTAATATGAGTTTATGATGTAAGTGTATTTGATACATTTTGCAGATATATTTAGACCATGCCATAATAATTACATATTGCAATACACCACCTGAACACCTGAATTAGCCCTGGTCACTGATCATCCCGAACTATATCCCTACAGAATTACCCGTAATTGGGTAATTTTTTAACTGCCAGCGCTACCAATGCTGCAGGTAAACCCCTGTCTACTGAGTTACCTGTACCACCGTTGGCAACGCTGTTGCCAGGACTGGGCGGCAGAGCGCTCTCCCTTCAATTGCTTCTTGTTCGCTCGAGCGTTAGGAATTTCCTAGCTCAAGCGAAGAATTTGGTCTATTAGCCCAACCCACAGATTAACCTGCTGTTTTGTTGATGAACTTTGGATTATGTTTTGAACTTCATTTGGACCTCTTCTGGATTTTGGATTTGACTAAAGTGTTGATTGGACTTTCCTATGATGGACACACTTCAGAAAGAAACTTCCCCGGCTGCACCTTCGAAGTCATCCTCATCTGCAACGACTCCAGAACAACCTTGCAGCGGCGATGGGGCAGCATGACAGACATTCACATAGCATTAGTTGTAGGGAGGTACAGTTTGGGGTTAAACAGAGATGTCAGGAGTGTAGGGACTGGTCATTGGACCAGATGGAGAACTAATTAAAACATAGGAAAACTCTAGCGTCGAAGAATAAGCGTAGGGTGACAGAACCTAAGAAAGTGGAATAAGAGAATTTAGAAGCTGTATTATTCAAGAAATTAGAGGGTAAGTTTCATCAAGTATGACTAGTCTTTTCACTGAATTGATGACAAAATTGAATCAGGATAGGGATAGTAATAGGAGTGTGGACTCAAACCGCTCTTTTTCAGCTCCCCTGCCTGTTCCAGAACCAGCCCTAACGGGTGCTGGGGGTTATGGGGAACTGCAAGCCCAGAGGGTAGGATCCGCCAGCCCCCCTGGCACAGAGCAGGCAGCGTCAGCAGCAGAATTCCCCCTTTCCCCTAAAAGCGTAAGTAAAAAGTGTGAATTAGCAATAGGTGAGACCAAGACTGTCAGGGATCCTAGTGTAGATGTTAAGGATGAGAAGCTGCCAGAGCAGTGTCTTTTGGGTTCAGATTCGGCTATCTTTACAGGATCGGCATTGGATCCGACGGAAGTTCTGTTTCTGTCCTCGTGTTTTCTGAAGGACAAGGACATTAAGTCGTCCATTAAGTCGGTATCGGAAGCGAGGCCTGTTGAAAATTTCGAGGCCATCCCTTCTTCTTCGAAAGTTTCCTTCCCAGCGGAGTCTATTACAGATTCAGGAACTGGTGATAGCCATTTTCATACAATCAACTTACCTGTCAGATATATACATAGCTAAGACTCCGTCGTCCCCGACAGAAATTCAAATTTGTTCATGAATCTTACCTGCCAGATATATATATAGCTGTATTCTCCGAAGTCCGACAGAATTTCAAAACTCCCGGCACACGCAGTGGTCGGCCAGGTGGTAGTACCCATTCCCGCCGCTGGGAGGCGGGCGTAAGGAACCATTCCCATTTTCTGTCAGATATTTTCTGTCGCCGGTGCAGTCAACAAGTGTTTTCTGCACCTCCGTCATTGGATTTTGGAAACTCTTTTGGTCACTTGAGTATCCCGATTGATTTTGGTTATTTGATTAGGATCGGTGGTTAGGCATACGCTAATTGTGGATTGTTTTTATTTTGGCTTGATTTTTCCTTAAACTTACGATGTCTGGATCTAGTTCGACTAGGCCAGAGTATGTTGTGTGGAAGAATGCAAGGTTAGGCTACCGAAAACTTCGGTAGACCCTCATACAGTGTGCGCGAATTGTAGGAAACATGTTTGTATGTTTGATGAGCGCTGCAACGAGTGTGAAAATATGTCTGATTCTGCGTGGAAGGCTTATGAATCATAGGTACGTAAACTAGAACGTGATAGCGTTAAGGTGTCTTCCTCCAGGCGTGTAACACAAGTTACCCGTCCAGTAGAATTTATCCCTCCAAAGACCTGTGATGCCTTCGGGCCCTACAATAGTGTCTTTGGAGGATAATACCCTATCTGTGATTCTTAAATCTTTGCGTAGCCTGGAATCATGTTTTTTTGCATTGGAAAGTTATAGTAGTGTAGTGAAGTATAGTGATAATGCCATGAGTGTTCATTCTATCGCGTAAGCGTATAATTTCTCATTGACAAAACATACGCGTGATGGCTCTCCCTACCTCGGTGAGGCAGAATGTAGTAGGGAGGTAGCTGTCCAAGTGTCTAAAATGACTTCTCCGTTTGTTCAAAAATAAAACTTACCCAGTCAGATATATGTGGTTTATATATATCTGCCGGGTAAAGGTGAACAAGCGATGTTGTATTATAGTAATATTATTTTTGCCCTTACGTCATATTACTATCAAACGGTTGTATGGTTCAAGTTATATACTCATACATAGTTACTCCTACGGAGGACAACCGAGAGTACGATTATTCTTATTACATTTAATCGGTTCTCCCTGCAACTATTCAGGGGTTGCCGTGGTTCTTCCCTATTTTTAAACATTTAAGGTAATGTTATGACAATACCAAGTTAGCCTTTATATTTGAGCAAATTCAGTTCGCTTAAATATACCAGTTTGTTGGATTTTGGTTTCTGCTCTATAATGATAGTAAACCTATTCATTCGTAGAATGGTGTAGGTGGCAACTCAGGCAGAGCAGTGCGAGAACGACGAACATTCTCTGAGTCTGCTGTCACTAATGCGTAATGCCAGTGCTCAGTTCTATCTGATTGTCTGCCATGCGCAGTAGGTTAGTCTCTCTCTCCTGCGGGATGACGGACTAACCGTATTTCTACCCATACAACACGGCCTTAGCCTCGGGTTGAGGGGAATTCTAGCATACATGGCTGAACATCTTCACTTGCGAGAATTTTTTCATAAAAATAAATAAATAAATAAATTATATATATATGTGTATGTAGTATGTGTATATATATATATGTGTATATGTATATATATATATATGTATAGATATATATGTGTAAATGTATATGTGTGTGTATGTATATATATATATATATGTATTAGACCTTTTTCGGTTCTGTTTACCGCATGGTAACAGAATTCTGTCCGAGTCTACAGCGGCATAGCACACATGATTTCCCTCGAAACAAGAATGATGTGCAAGAGATGTAGTCAATTAGCTCGCCGAGACGTCCCTTGCTCAGATTATGAAGGGGACTCCTTCCCGCTGCCAAACTACGACAGCGCCGAGCGCGACGCTCGGCAGGACTCTTGGATGGACGCACAACGTAATGCTTCTTCAGACATTCGCCGAGAATCAGAGAATAGTAATGGATCTCAGGAAGGAGACTTTTAGGAAGAAACAAATGAACAATCTTCTACAGTGTCTTCAAATTACTCCTGTTTAAGTGAAACGCAGCCTTATTAGGGAAGGAAACATGCTCGGTGAGGGAAGGAATGAATTGCAGGGGACCATTTCCTCGCTGGAGAAGTTTGTTTTCCCTGAATAGACTGAAAATTCACACCTCTCCAGTTTTTCCTGCAGAAAAATGGAATAGCATAGATCATCTAGAAATGATTGAAATCTCTCATAGTCAAGATTCGTCTATAGGTGATGTCATGGCTCATAATCTCATAGAATTTGAATCTTGAAAGATTACTTTAGTCTTCAGAGACGTCCTCCCCGCGCAGGAGTTGGAACTCTCGGAGGGTCTCGCTCCCTATGAGGAGAACGAAGACGATAGGTCGGCACAGGCGCCGTCGTCTTTGGTTCCTCGGAGGGGGACGCTTCTCGTCCGTTAGCTCCTTCTGCTTTGCAGTCGTCTCCTGGGCAATGGAAGACTTTCCGCAGTAAAAGAGAGCTAAGATGTACGATGTATGGTCTCAGGGAGGGGGACGCTTCACGTCCTCTCTCTTTTCTACTGTGTTGCGATCTTCACCGGAGAGGACGTCTTCCGATGAGTATGCTTTTGAGCGCTTCGGTCGCTCCTAAGATATATCCTTGGCAGTCCATGTGAGAAGGAGGAGGGCTTCCCCTCGCCCATTCGTCTTCTCAAAGGATCAGCCTTTTGCCTGAGAAGGAATGTTCTCCATCGAAAAGGATGATTGTGTCTTTGCAACAATAACTTGTTTTGTTGATTGCAGTGAGAAAGGCAAAGCCACATCGCGAGAGGAGGATGATAGGCTGCCAATCAAGAGTACAGGCAGTCCCTTCTTTCTCCTGTTCCGCTCTTTCGCCAGTTGCCTTGCTCTCTAGATTTCATGCAGCTCTCCAGAGGTTGTCTAGAGAGCACGGTTACCATCTTCCCGAACGTGTGTCAGTTGAGAAGAAGAAGAGGTCTTGGTTCGATGGCTTCGAGCCTCTTTTGAAGAATAGTTTCAGCCTGCGGCCCCTCAGTCTCCTACTTCGCAATTGTTATCTTCGAAGGACGACTGGCTCATTCATGCCTCCACTCAAAACGCGGTGTCTGAAGGATTTTCAAACATCTTAATCGTTGGTGAAGTCCCTGGAACTACTGGTGAATTTCGAAAAGTCACATCTGATCCAACCCAATCCATCGTGTATCTGGGGATTCAGATGGATTCAGTGGCTTTTCGAGCTTTTCCCGTCCAGGGACGTCAGCAGCAAGGCTTAGACAAAGTGTTAGCCTTCCTAAGGAAAGATTCGGGCTCGGTGAGGGAATGGATGAGTCTAACTGGGGATCCTCGCTGGAGAAGTTTGTTTCCTTGGGGAGACTGCACCTCAGACCGTTACAATTTTTCTCTCAAGTACAATTGGAAAGAAAACAATAATCTACACATGATCTTGGAAATTTCAGGAGAGGTAAACATCACTTGAAATGTTGGCTAGATCCAGTGTAGCTGTCGGAGGGCGTGTCTCTCAAGCTTCAGAGCCCCGACCTAGTGTTGTTCTCCGACGCGTCCACCACGGGATGGGGAGCATCATTAGGGGGAAACAAGTGGCAGGCACCTGGAGAGGGGAACAGGTGTCCTGGCACATAAACCTAAAGGAAATGGCAGCCATCGTTTTAGCTCTCCAGTTTTTCCAAGAAAAAAGTCTCTCGTCGAATAGTCCAAGTCAACTCAGACACACCAACAGCTCTGGCGTACTTGAAGAAGTAGGGAGGGAAAAACAGTCTCAGTCCCTTTTTGCTCTGGCAAAGGAGATCTTGCTGTGGGCAAGGGCACTGGACGTCATGATCCTTACGAAATTGTAGCATGAGTAGAGAATGTCTGGGCAGATCTCCTCAGCAGACCGAGGTCAACTTCTGCCAACCGAGTAGACTCTGCATCAGAAGGTATGCCAAGAGCTGTGGGGGTTATGGGGACGTCCGCCTCGTGGATATCTTTGCGACGTCCAGAACGAAGAGGCTTCCACTGTACTGCTCCCCAGTACTCGGACCAGCTGCAGTGACGATAGACACACTTCTCTGGGACTGGACGGGGATGGAACCTGTACGCCTTTCCCCGTTCAAGATCTTAGGGGGAAGTCATGAGAAAGTTTGCGGTGTCGGAAGGGACGAGAATGACTTTGTTCGCCCCGTTCTGGCCTGCGAGAGAGTGGTTCACAGAGGTCATGGCATTTACAGTAGACTTCCCGAGGACGCTTCCAGTAAGGACAGATCTACTCAGGACAGCCCCACTTCGAGAGGTACCACAGAAGCCTCTTCGCTCTGAGTCTGACTGCATTCAGACTATCCAAAAGTTGGCCAGAGCGAGAGGCTTTTATACTGTCAATGGCGAAAGCTATCGCCAGTGCAAGAAGAGCATTTTCCAACGCAGTGTACAATCGAGTGGATAGTCTTCAGGAGTTGGTGCAAGAAGAACGGCATTTTCCTCCAACACGACCTGTGAGCCAGATTGCTGACTTCCTTTTCTGAGAAGGGATCTAAAACTTGCAGTCTCTACAATCAAGGGTTATAAGAGTGTGCTTTTAGTTGTCTTTAGGCACAGAGGCCTGGACTTGGCGGACAACAGAGACCTTCACGATCTCTTGAGATCTTTCGAAACGATGAAGGTTCAACCCAACCCAGTTGCCGTCTTGGAACTTGGATGTAGTTCTGAAGTTCCTCATGTCCATCCATTCGAACCTATGCATGAAGTGCGAGCTTTTATGAATTCTTCTTGGTTCCATAACAATATGTCATAAAGGACATATGAGCTGTCACTTACGGGAGATGCAATTCTGTGTTGACCTCCCGTTACACGAAGGATGTCAATTCAACCTACAAGAGATCCTTTTCTATTGGTTGTTCGTGTCTGCGGATACGTTGCTGGGATAGGGAGACGACACTGATCCTTTAACTATGAGTTAATTTTTAGTTTAACTCTTTTTAAAATTAAGACGCTAACCCTCGTGTTAGGATCAGGTGATCGGGATCGGTGTTGGTGCTCCTTAATTATGCTAATAGGCATAGGTATATGGTCATATGAGTGGCTTTAGCACCCATTGACAAAATGCCGAGTTAGGCCTTTGCCGAGTAAGTGGATAAGACCCCATCGGCAAACCCACAGAACTCTTACCCATAGGTCACATCCTCGCGGGGGGGTGAGGCTCTTGAGACGAAGCAGACTCCTAAGCAATAGCTAGGAAGTCAACCCTCCGTCTGAAAAAGATAGGAACCAAGGTTTATAAGAGGTACTTCTGATAACTTGTGGTGTTTGGTCAGGAAGCCAAGGTTACCAGTGTCAAAGAATGCTTTGGCTTTTTTCTTGAGGGGCACCATCAAAAGAAGTGCATTCATCCTATCAAGACAGTGATATGAAAGTGTTGAAGGTGAATGCGCATGAACTGAGGGCTATTTCTACGTCGGTAGCCTTCCAAAAGACATGGCACTCAATGACATCTTGAATGCCACATTTTGGCGTAGTAATTCAGTGTTTGCCTCTCACTACCTTCGGGAGGTGAGGATTACATACGAGAACTGCTACTCTTTGGGCCCATATGTCGCAGCAGACAATATATTGGGGACAGAGAGTAGCACTCTTCCTATCTTTTAGAAAATAATATGTTAGTTGGGACTTTTTAATTTTATTTCTTTTATTTTTTATTTTTATTATTTTGGTTTATGTAGGGTTTTTAGTTTTTTGTGGTCTTGGGTAGGCCGCCTTAGGCGACCTTCCCTCCATTAGCCTTGGTTTTACGAAGTTTAACCAGATAGGCTAGGTCAGGTGGTAATGTTTTTTGCTTCGCCCTCATAGTAGGGTAAAATGTTTTGTCACAGTGTGGTCACGCCCTCATTGACAAATCATCTGGAGCGCACCAGCTACATAGGTCACGTCCTTGCTGGCACCTCCAGTGAAGCATTAACAGCATTCGGTGTCTAAAACAACACCTATATGATCTGTCACATTGTGGTCACGCTCCCCGTGACAGTTCATTAGAGCGCACCAGCTACACAGGTCAGTCCTTGCTGGCACCTCTAGGAATGCAGTACCGAAATTGGAGGTCTATAATATAGGATCTAGTTGCATTGTGGTCACGCCCCCGTTGACAGATCCTCTAGAACTCAACAGCTTCACAGGTCACTACCTAGCTGGAGTCTCAGTAAAGCAGAAGCAGACTTGGGTGACGGTACTCCCACGAAGCCCCCCCCCCCTCAGCTATGCTAACGTTAAGGAACCAAAATATCAATCATATATATGAAATTGTTTCCCAAAATCGAATCTGTCTCCCCCTTCCTCCAAAGGTGGGATTCAGATATATATATCTGGCAGGTAAGATTCATGAACAAAATGATATTGTTATGATACAATAAAGTTTGTTCATACTTACCTGGCAGATATATTAATCAAAAGTGCCCACCCACCCACCCCCCTCAGGACCGTCAGTGGCACTAGAAAAAATCTGACAGAAAATGGGAATGGTTCCTTACGCCCGCCTCCCAGCGGCGGGAATGGGTACTACCACCTGGCCGACCACTGCGTGTGCCGGGAGTTTTGAAATTCTGTCGGACTTCGGAGAATACAGCTATATATATCTGCCAGTAAGTATGAACAAACTTTATTGTATCATAACAATATCATTTTCGCGCCACTCGCTACAGGTAGGTCAGGTGATCTACGGCCTGCCCTGGGCAGCAGGACTAGGAACCTTTCCCGTTTTCTACTCATATATTTTCTGTCGCCGGTGGTATCAACATCGTTGCTGCCACTTCTTGACTGGAATTCGCTTTTCTAGACAATTGATCATCTTTTGTGGACTTTTGGTGACGTACCTGGATCGTTTGTTTGGCATTCGCTACTGTGGACTGGATTTGGACTTGCTTTTGATTTTTCTTCAAAAGAATGTCTGATTCAAGTGGTTGTGTGAGAATGTGTGTGAATGTAGGCTGCAAGGTGAGGATACCGAAAGCTTCGGTTGATCCTCACACTGTATGTCGCAAATGTAGGGGTTTTGATTGTTCTATTTCTAACACCTGTCTGATTGTGAGAGGTTGAATGTTGAAGAATGGAAGACTCTAACTTCTTACTTGAAGAAGTTAGAAAGGGATAGAGTCAGAAGGGCTGCATCTAAGATTGCGGGTAGTAGTACAAGGCCTATTGAGCCTTTGATAATTCTAACTCTTCTCTTAATTATGATTCTGTATCAGGACCCTCACTGGCTTTACATTCAGATTCGGCCTCGGAAATTGCTGAACTGAAGGCTACTCTTCACAGGATGAGATCCAAAATGGCTACCATGAAAGGTAAGGACTGTGAAAGTGATTATAGTGAAGTGAGTGTCCCCAGTGTTTTGTGGACGGGGGCGTCTGACCGTCTCTGCGACGCTCCCAGGCCAAGACCTCTTCCAAGCTCCCAAGCCCAGAGGAGAAGGAAGTCGAAAGCCGTACGAGGTTGTGGAGAAATTCCCCCCGGTCAGGCGTCCCTTCAGCAGGTGCTGTATATAGACAGACTGCTCAGGACCGCTATCGGAAAAGCGTCCTCAGAGAGTGCTTCTCTTCGTCCGCTTCTCCCTCTCCTAAACGAGGGTGGAAGGATTCGGACTTGTCCAGGCCCCTGAAAAGGCACTGGAGAGATCCTGTGTTGGATTCAAGCCCAGAACGCTTTTCGGAAGAAGCGCCTCCTTCCATCAAGAAGGCGAAGAGGGTTTTGACGTCCCATGATGTGGGCAAAACTCCTTCGAGGTCTCCCTCTCCGTTCAAGAAGACGCAGGAGAGGCTTCCAAGAGGATCATTTTGGCGGTGCAGAAACAGCTATCCGCCTTGGTAGGAGTCCTTTCGAAGGATCCTCCTCGTAAGAAAGACGTGAGACTGCCGGTCAAGAAGACTCGTCTTCCTTCTCCCGCTAGGAGTGAGGCTCCTGTGGGACGTGAGTCTTTTGAGATTTACTCGGATAGAGACTCTTTGGACGATTTTGATTCACCAGACAAGCGCGTCGCGCCAGTCAAGTGCGAGGCGTCCTACAGACGAGAAACGTCTTCTAGGATTAGAGCGTCAGACAAGCGAGAAAACGCTTTACAGCGAGGATATTCCCAGATGGGATACGTCTGCCAGACCAGCAGCTTCAGCCGAGCGCGAGGTAACAACCAGGCGTAAGGATTCAGCCAAGCGCGAGGCGCCAGACAAGCATCTGACATACAAGGATGTGGCACCAGAAAGGCGCGAGACGTCAGTCAGGCGCGAGAGCTTTGAGAGGCGCGAGACACCAGTCAGGCGCGAGGCGCCAGCCAAGCGCGAGGAGTCAGGCAGGCGCGAGACGCCAGCCAGGCGCGAGGATCCTGCCAGGCGCGAGGCGCCAGCCAAGCGCGAGGAATCAGCCAGGCGCGAGACGCCAGCCAGGCGCGAGGCGCCAGCCAGGCGCGAGGCGCCAGCCAAGCGCGAAGAGCCAGCCAAGTACGAAGAGCCAGCCAAGCTAGGAGCTCTTTACACTCTCTTAGCCCCTCTCCTATTAGGAGTTTGTCTCCCGTAGAGAGAGTTTTTGAACAGGAAGACCCGGAACGGGAAGTGGCCTCTCCTTGATCCGATTTTTGGAAGAGGACTCAGAGGACGAGTCTCACGGCAAAGAAGGGACTGTCTAACTACAAAGTTTTGACAGCTCTCCTACTCCAGGAATACGGAGATGCATTGATCCCTGCCGCTCCTCCTTCGCCTCGTTCACTTTTTTCATGCTCTAAGACGCCGAAATCGTCGGCTTTCTTGAAGATGAGACCGACGATTTCTATGAAGAGAGCTCTGCAATCGCTGGATAGCTGGATGCTAACTAAGAAAGAGCTAGTAAGGACAGTGTTTTGCATGCCTCCCGCTAGACTTACGGGCAAGAGAGGGATTTGGTACCAGACTGGGGAGAATATGGGTCTCACACTCCCAGCTTCAGCTGAAGCTGACTTTCCAGTCTGGTAGATGCATCCAGGAGACATAGCCTTCACACTGCTAAGATTACTTGGGGTCTTTCAGAGTTGGATCATCTCCTCAAGGGACTTTTTCACATTCTAGAAGTCTTTAACTTCCTAGATTGGTCCCTTGGGGTGATGTCCAAGAAGGCTCATGCCCCTGAAGGGCTAGAACCGGACGTACTCCTTGCAATTTTGTCATGTATTGACAAGGCAGTACAGGACGGCTCAGGGGAAGTTTCTTCCTTATTTGGAGCAGGTCTCTTGAAGAAGAGATCTGTTTTTAGCGCTTTCTTGACGAAAGCAGTATCACATTCGCAAAGAGCAGCTTTGTTATTGGCCCCTAGGTCTGATTTCTGTTCCCTTCACAGTTGGTGAGGGATATTTCCCGATCTCTGACGGAGAAAGCGACACAGGATCTTCTCCTGCAATCTTCCAGGAAGAAGAGACCAGTGATGGTGGGAGAAAAGAAAGGGGTGTCTATTCCTGTTCGGCCCTTTCGAGGATGCCCTCCCAAACTAGAGTTACCGCTAAAAGGAAAACGACCGAGAAGAGAGGTCGAGCCTCGTTCCGCCCCTTTAAAAGGGGAAAGTGAAGTGGCGCTCCTCCAAACACCAGTAGGTGCCAGGCTCCGGGGATTTGCGGAAGCCTGGACTCTCATCGACACAGACGCTTGGTCGATGTCGGTGCTTCAGAAGGGATACCTCATTCCTTTCCTGGACAATCCTCCCCTGACGTCAACTCCGAGGGAATTGTCCGCCAATTACAAGGACCTGTGTTGAAAGATACTCTTCAACAAATGGTGGATCAGATGTGGGACAAGAGAGCTATAGAACTAGTGCTGGATCAAAGCTCCCCAGGGTTTTACAATCGTCTTTTCTTGGTTGCGAAAGCCTCGGGGGCTGGAGACCAGTTCTGGATGTCAGCGCTCTGAACAAATTTGTTCAGAAACAGAAGTTCTCCATGGAAACCTCTGCTTCAGTCCTTTGCGGCTCTTCGCCAAGGGGATTGGATGGTGTCTCTGGATCTCCAGGACGCCTATTTTCACGTCCCGATCCATCCTTCGTCGAAGAAGTACCTCCGTTTCATGACGGGGGGAAGGATCTTCCAATTCAGAGCCTTGTGTTTCGGCCTGTCCTTCGGCGCCTCAGGTTTTCACGAACCTTTTGAAAAATGTGGCGAGATGGCTTCATCTGAAAGGAATCAGTATATCTCTATACCTAGACGACTGGCTTATCAGAGCAAAGTCAGAGAAACAGTGTTTGGAGGACCTGACTGTGACACTAAACCTGATAAGGACATTAGGATTACTCGTGAACCTCGAGAAGTCCCAACTGATCCCCAGCCAGAACTTGGTCTATCTGGGGATTCGGATGGATTCTCGGGTTTTCGAGTATTTCCTTCTCAAGAGAGACTAGCGAGAGGTTTAGAAAAAGTCTCTCTCTTCCTAAGGAAGGAACGTACTTCGGCGAGGGAATGGTTGAGCCTGTTAGGGACCCTTTCCTCGCTCGAACAGTTCTTTCATCTAGGAAGACTTCATCTCCGTCCTCTTCAGTTCTTCCTCAGAAGTTCGTGGTGGAACATGAAGACAGGACTCCTCTCGGACAGTTTTCCCATTCCAGATCTGATGAAACGCCATTTAGAATGGTGGTTACTCCCACTGAGGGAAAACAAGGGTACTTCCCTGGAAATACAGAGCCCAAACCTTGTATTGTTTTCCGACGCGTCGGAAAAAGGTTGGGGAGCAACTTTGGGAAAGAGAGAAGTGTCAGGCACTTGGAATGCTCTTCAAGTGTCCTGGCACATAAACTGCAAAGAACTGTTGGCTGTACACCTAGCTCTAAAGAGCTTCGAACCGTTAGTGTTGCAACAAAATAGTACAAGTGAATGCGGACAATACAACCGCTCTGGCATACATTCGGAGCAAGACGGTACTCACTCGTATGCCCTTTACGAACTCGCAAGAGACCTGCTGTTGTGGACATCGCAAAGGAACATCTCTCTATTGACGAGGTTCGTTCAGGGAGTAAGGAACGTGAGAGCGGACAGGCTGAGCAGGAGGAACCAGGTCCTTCATACCGAATGGACCCTCCACTCAGACGTTTGCCGCAATCTCTGGTCTCTTTGGGGGACTCCTCATGTCGACCTCTTTGCCACGTTTCCTCTCGAAGAGACTGGAAGTCTTCTGTTCAGTAGTGGAAGATCCCAGAGCTCTAGCGTAGACGCTTCCTGCTAGATTGGTCTCTGGTAGACGTTTACGCATTTCCCCCATTCAAGATTCTGGGCAAGTGCTCAGGAAGTTTGTGACTTCAAAGGGGACAAGAATGACCCTGATAGCCCCCTTTTGGCCAGCTCAAGAGTGGTTCCCAGAGGTACTGGAGTGGATAGTAGACTTCCCAGATCCCTTCCACAAAGGAAGGATCTTCTCAGACAACCACACTTCGAGAGGTTTCATCAAAACCTCCCCGCTCTCGCTCTGACTGCCTTTCGACTATCGAAAGACTTGTCAGAGCGAGAGGCTTTTCTAGCAAAGCAGCAAGCTCGATCGCTAGAGCCCGGATAACTTCCACTATCCGGGTTTACCAATCCAAGTGGGAAGTTTTTAGAAGGTGGTGTAAGTCGAAGAAGTTGTCCTCCTCCAGTACCTCTGTAACAGAAATAGCTGATTTTCTGTTATTTCTGAGAGAAGAATCGCAGCTCTCCGTAGCCACGATAAAGGGCTATAGGAGTATGCTATCGGCCGCCGTCTTTAGGAATAGAGGCCTAGATTTGGGAAACGATAAAGATCTACATGATCTGATTAGGTCTTTTGAGACCAAGAAGTCTAAGATTACTTCTCCCCCTAACTGGAATCTAGACGTAGTGCTGAAGTTCTTGTTCTTCAGAGAGATTTGAACCCCTACATTTGGCCTCGTTTCGTGATATAACGAGAAAATGTTTATTTCTTTTGTCACTGGCGACGGCGAAAAGAGTTAGTGAACTGCACGCCCTTAGTGACAAAGTCGGGTTCAATATAGATTCAGCCATCTGTTCCTTCAAGGAATTATTCTTGGCGAAGAATGAAAATCCTTCGAATCCCTGGCTGAGAAACTTCGAGGTAAAAGGATTATCGGGTCTCGTCGGCAGGGAACCGGAGAGGTCTCTTTGCCCAGTAAGGGCGTTAAAGTTTTACTTACAGAGAAAGGAACAGTTGGGAGGTTCTAGACAAGGTCTTTGGTGCTCAGTGAAGGATCCATCAAGACCTATGTCTAAGAATGCTTTAGCCTTTTTTGTCAGGAACGTAATTACGGACGCTCATAAGGCTTGCACGGATGATTCTTTAAAACTCCTGAGAGTAAGAGCTCATGAAGTGAGAGCAGTGGCGACGTCTCTCTCTTTTCAGAGAAATATGTCACTGAAGAATATCTTGGAAGCGACTTATTGGAGATGTAATTCTGTGTTTGCTTCTCACTATTTGAAGGACGTGCGTGTGACCTATGAAAAATGTTTTTCCTTAGGTCCTTTTGTGTCTGCGGGCACAATCCTGGGTACAGGAGCTGGCAACAATCCTTAATTTTTTTTTTTTTACTACTTGAGTCTAATATATATGTTCTAGACTTTCTGCTGAACAAGTACAGATACCGCACAGGCGGCCAGTCACTTCCGTTCAGTAAGGAACTCTTGTGATATCTTTTAGTAGATGAAAAATTTTTTTTTGAAAAATTATTGTGTGCGTGTGCAATTTGGTTTGAGTTACGGTTGTTGCGAAGAGTTGGGGATAACTCGGAGCAATTTTTAATACTAACATGGTGGTTAGGATCAGGTGGTCGGGATTGGTTGTGTGCTCCTTAATAAGGTGTGTTGTCATATAAGTGGATCAGCACCCATTGACAAAGTCCTTTCAGGCTCTGCCGAGTAAGTGGATAAGACCCCTTCGGCAGACCCACAAGAATTCTTGGCCATAGATCACATATCTCGCTAAAGTTTCTTGAGGTGATGCAGACTACGGGGCAAACACCCACGAAGTCTACCACCTATCAGGTAGGAACCAAGGTTTTTATTTTATACCTACAACAGATGTTGTTTACCTGTCTATTCCAGTAGTAGCTGTCTCTTACCCTCCACCGAAGGGTGCCAATCAGCTATGTATATATCTGACAGGTAAGTTGATTGTATGAAAATGATATTGTTATAATACAATAAAGTTTCATACATACTTACCTGGCAGATATATACAATTAGGGCCCACCCAGCCTCCCCGCAAGGAGACAGGTGGAAGAGAAAATATATGAGTAGAAAACGGGAATGGTTCCTAGTCCTGCTGCCCAGGGCAGGCCGGTAGATCACCTGACCTACCTGTAGCGAGTGGCG
The DNA here is from genome assembly GCF_015104395.2 of Macrobrachium nipponense. Taxonomy (NCBI): domain Eukaryota; kingdom Metazoa; phylum Arthropoda; class Malacostraca; order Decapoda; family Palaemonidae; genus Macrobrachium; species Macrobrachium nipponense. The sequence continues at coordinate 48,159,095 of NC_087220.1, forward strand.
CGAAATTTGAATTTCTGTCGGGGACGACGGAGTCTTAGCTATGTATATATCTGCCAGGTAAGTATGTATGAAACTTTATTGTATTATAACAATATCATTTTGATGATATAACATTTAACTTGGCAGAGTATAATGCTAACATTCTAGGTTTATCTCAGAATTATAGACTTCTGGTTAGACAGTGCTATCATTTAGGCTTTTCGGACATTCAGAATCACGTCAGTAAGAATTTCCCTGAGTTTTCAGGTGATATGTTGCAGGATTATCAGGGGAGGGGAGTCTATATACGTACCTTCTTTCACTTAAAAGAATGGCTTCTTCTTCTCCATCTCCTTTTATGTCTGTTTTTCCTTCTATTCCTAATGTTTCTCTCCACTTCTTATCGACAAGCTCTACCTCTCAAGTTCATCCTCACTCTTCTCTTTTGGGGCATGACTTAGCTTCGTCTGCAACCTGTCGACAGGTTCCCCGGGTGGGTCATTTCCGGAGGGGTCCCGTTCAGAGGTCCCTTGTTCAGAAGCGGAGGGTTGAGCAAATGGACAGTTAGGCATTTCGGGTTCGGTGGCGTATCCTGCACTCCTAGCGCACCTGTCAGTGCGAGCTTCGTAGGCGGGGCCTCTTACTGCCCGAATCTTCGGCAGGGGTTCCGGTAGTTATACCAGGTATGTCCTCTCCCTTTTTCTCTTCTCCTTCGATGTCTTTCCCAAACTTTTCTCAGGGTGTGGCGGTTTCCTTTTCTAAGGGTTATGGTATTGGTGCTGGTTTGGTGGGGATTACGGGAACAGAGATTCCCTCTTCTGATTCTCATGTAGCCGCTACAGCGGGTGATTCTTCTGGTCTTAAGACCGCTGTGGCGGTCCCCTGTCCAAATGGGACGTTGGGTGGTATGATTGGTACAGGTATTGTGGCTGCTCCGGTATTAGGTACTGGTATGGTTCGCTCAGATACAAGCGATCTCGCTCCGGGGGCAAGTTTTTCCGTGTCAGCTGCTCCCCTGCAGTTAGGAACTTAGGTAATGTCTCAGGTGATGCGGCTTCGGAGTTCGCAGGTGGTGGCTCAGGGTATTTGGGGAGGTTAAATGTAGGTGTTTTAACCTCAGTTCCTTTGCAATCCAGTTTGGGTAGATTGGCGGCGCCTTATGCACCGAATTCATCATCAGGTCTTTAGGGTAAGATGATCTGTGCAGATGTTTCACACCAAGGGGGGGTCGGCCTCAGGGAGGTTTGCTTCGGATTCAGAACACCCAGTGTTTGGCAGTGCAACAACTCCACGTGCTGCGTTGGCTCTCTTAGGAGAGTGTTCTGTCACAACCGGCTACGGTTGGTGCAGGGATTCTACATGGATTGATTGGTCAGGATTCCAGGTATCAAGATTTATTGAGTTCCCCCTCTTTGCAGTCGGGTAAGTTTGAAGTTTGTCCTGTCTGTTGTCCTGCTCCTCTCCGATCAGAGGATCTAGATAGGGAAACATCGTTGGAAGAAGAAATCCTTATCGTGGAAGAGTGTTTTCCCCAAGCGAGAGAAAGTGAATATAAGAGGATGGTACAATTTATTCACGATTTGTTTCCTCAGTCGAGAGTGGCGAAGGATCAGTACACCCTAGTCAGGCAATGTTCGAATTATATTCACAAAAACCCTCAATACCTCACACGTCCTGTAAGTTGACTTTGTTTAGTCGGATGGAGTAGTCCTTGAGAGAAGCAGACGTTAGGTTGACTTCAATAGTGGGTTTGGGTAGGCAGGATTCTTCTCTACTTCCACCCAGGAAGAATGTGTATGGAGTAGCGGTTAACCCTTCGTCAGGTATAAGAGTTCCCCTGAATGAATCTGTAGAGGCTCTTTTGGTGAGAGTTCCCTCGTCGTCTAGACAGGTAGGAATCACCTTGAGAGAAGCAACCATTTTGGAGGACACCTTTCAGAACCAGTCCAAAGCTCTCTCACACTCGATGTGGATGAGGGCTGGCTTGATGGGCTTCTTGAAAAGAGACGGGTTAGTTCCGTCAGATCCGGTCCTATTTGATCATTTAATCACATCAGTTTCGATGGGGTTGGTTCATCAAGCAAATGTCGCAGTGGCCGGTACAACCTTTATTGGAAAGAAAAAGAGAGATTTATACTTGAGCTTTCTTCCCCCCCCCCCCCCCCCCTCCCCCCCCCCCCCCCCCCCCCCCCCCCCTCTCATTTCCCAGATATCCACAAGAGGGCCCTGTCCAGGGCGCCCCTCGCACTCTGCGACAAACTCTTCAAAGAGGACGAAGTTGCGGCGATGGTAAACTTCGTCTCTCCAACATCAGCGCTAGAGTCGCAACAGGCGATGATATGGGTTGTGGCACAAGGTGTCAGGTTCCCCAAGGGTGCGTGTATACCGTCACCTGGTAAGCATACCGGCTCTTGGTCTCCTGTTAGGTCCCCTAAGAAGGTGCGGTTTTCCGCCAAGGCTTCCTCGACGGTAACTTCTAAGCCTTCAGTAGCAAAGAGGGGTTTTCGCAGGTAGGGGATGTTGCCCTCGTCGACACCAGTAGGAGGATGTCTGAACCACTTCGCAAACATCTGGGAGAAGTGGGGCACTGAGTGTTGGGTTGTGGAGGTCCTGAGGAACAGATACAAGATTCCCTTCCGTTCCGTACCTCCCCTATCCGATGTTCTTATTCACCTGGCCAGTTACGTATTCCCAGCACTCCATCAGGGGTATGGCCTTGGCAGCGGAGATTTGGTCACTTAGAGAAGGGAGGGATAGAGCCTCCTCCCCCTTCACCGGGTTTTTACAGCCGGATTTTCGTGACCGCCAAGGCAGGAGGTTCATGGAGACCAATTATAAACTTGTCAAGTCTCAATCAGCTGGTAGTTTCTATAAAATTCCACATGGAAACTTCCCAATCTGTGCTGAGTTCGGTTCGGAGAGACGACTGGATGATTTCGGTGGACCTCAGGGACGCCTATTTCCAGATTCCTGTACATCCAGAATCTTGGAAGTTCCTTCGATTCTTGGGTCCATCCAGAACTTTCCAGTTCCTCTGCTTCTGGCTGACCACTGCACCTTAGGTGTTTACGAGGGTAATGTCTCTGGTATCTGTGATAATGCATCATCGGGGATTCAGAATGAGGAGGTATCTCGACGATTGGCTCATTCAGGCTTCGTCGAGAGAGGATGCGTTAAGAGCAAGGGATTTCTTGTTACAACTGTGTCAAAAGTTAGGAACAAGAATCAACCAGAGAGAATGGAGAAATTTGTTGGGGAGAATGTCTTCCCTCTCTCTTTTTGTTCCAGGATCTCGTCTCCGGATGTGCTCTCTCCAGGCATGTCCCGGGAATCTTTGGGACTTTTGGGAAGAGAGCGCAGTGGTAGTCTGGGACGATTCCTGCCTAGAGGATCTTTGGTGGTGGTTAGAAGAATCTCATCTGACCGCCGGCGTAAGTCTGGCCCTCCCAATTCCGGACGTTCATCTGTATACAGATGCCTCGGATCAAGGTTGGGGCGCAACCTTAAAGGAAACTCAGGCCAAGGGCCTTTGGAGGGATCTGGATTGGGAGGAATCAATAAATTACCTCGAGTTAAGAGCAGTAGAGAAAGCACTAACACGGTTTTCAGATTTGGTTGGGGGAGAAGCGGTAGCGCTTTTCTTGGACAACGTGGCGGCGTTGGCTTACCTGAGGAAACGGGGGAACAAGGTCAGCAAAGCTAAATATGATTGCGCAGAGGATACTTTGGTGGTGCGAATCTCATGGGGTTTCTCTCCTCCCCCAGTTCATAGCAGGAAAACTAAATGTATTGGCGGATGCATTGAGTTGGTCAAGAGAAGTGCTAGGGGGCGAGTGGACGTTAGTACAAGAGGAAGTCCAGCTCTTGCTAAAGAGATGGCCGGCTTCAATAGACCTTTTCACCACAAGACTGAATTTTCGACCTCCAACCTACTTCTCTCCGGTAGTGGATCCCATGTCATGCTGGACAGATGCAATGCTCCACTCGTGGGACAACCTACAGGTGTACGCTTTTCCCCCCTTTATTAATACATCAGGTATTAGGCAAACTAAAAAGCAGTATGGGGACTCAAATGACTCTTATAGCTCCGTTTTGGCCCCAGAGACCGTGGTTCCCGGATCTCCTAGAAATGTTAGAGGAACCCCCTGTGATCCTCCCGAAAAGGAGAGATCTACTCAGACAACCACATTTTCATTATTATCATCAGAACCTGTGCGTGCTCAACCTAGCTGTGTGGAGGCCATCCAGCGAGCGGCACGCAGTACGGGGCGCTCTAAGGAAGTGGCTCGCAAGCTTTCCCTATGTCCAAGAAAGTCTACTAGAAAACTATAAAGTTAGGTGGGCAATGTACAGGCGCTGGTGTAGGAAGGAAGGACATAGTATCTCTCGTCCTACCATTGCGAAGATTGCGGATTTCCTCCTGTTCCTCAGGAAACACAAGAAGTTGTCATACTCGACTATAACAGGATATAGGTCTATGCTGAGTTGTACATTCTGGTTTCATCTCCCGGAGTTGTCTAACAGCAGGGTACTGCATGATCTCCTAAGGTCGTTCAAAATTGAACGCCCTATGATACCGCTTTGGGCCCCTTCGTGGGATTTAGTGGCATTTTTAAATATGCTGAGGTCTTCGACTTATGAGCAATTAGAAGAGTTGTCCCTGAGGGAACCGACCAAGAAAGTCTTGTTCTTGGTTTCGCTTGCTACAGCGAAGAGAGTGGGTGAGGTACAAACAATCAGTGTCTAGGACAGTATCGTTTTCAGGTAGGGATATCTATCTCTCGTACGCACCAGAATTTGTCGCCAAATCGGAATCAGAAACCAATCCCTTGTCGAGTTGTTTCAGATTAGTAATTGTTGTCTAATGCATATTTTTCAAGCTTTTCATTACTCTCAGATCAGTGGCAGAGTCACAGTCTTAGAAGCCAGTGTGTGTCCAATATGTGAAATTGTCTTATTTTATGGTGACCAGTAGAATTTGTGATTTGTTCATGAAACTTACCTGTCAGATATATATATATATAGCTGTATTTTCTGAAGTCCGACAGAATTTAAAAAACTTCCGACACACGCAGTGGTCGGCCAGGTGGTTAGTACCCATTCCCGCCGCTGGGAGGCGGGTATCAGGAACCATTCCCATTTTCTATTCATAATTTTTCTGTCGCCGGTGCTGAAAACACCTGTTTTCAGTACCTCCGTCTTAGGATTTTGGAAACTTCATTGCCGCTAAGTATCCTAATTGTCTTTTGATTTATTTACTTGGATTTGTGGCTAGGCATACGCTATCTTAAATTGATTTGAATTTGATTCATTTTTGCATAAGATATCTGAATCTAGTTAGGCTAGTTTCAGAGGGGGTTGTCTGCAAAGATAGGGTGTGGCTACCGAAAGCTTCGGTAGATCCGCACTTGGTATGCACGAGGGGTATGGGTCTTGCTTCTTTGTTGAGATTTGTCATGTAAGGAGTGTGAGACTTTGTCTATTCCGTAAGGAAGACATGTGATTCGTATATACGCAATTAATCAGTAAAAATGTCTAATTCCGTAAGGAAAAAGTATGATTCGTATGTACGCAATTAATCAGTAAACAAAAGTCAGGGTAGTGAACCTGCTAACCTTCCTGTAGACTTTATTTTGCCTAACCCTATAGTATGGCCTACGGGTTATGAATATGTCTGTGAGAGGTGATCGCTCTCCTTCATTGTTGTGAAGAGTGCTACTTATGTTATTGTTACTCCTATCCCTGTAATGTTGCCTTCGGGCCCTAAAACAGTGTCTGTAGAGATTATTGCCCTTTCTCTTATACTCTTTCGATTCGTATCTTAGAATCGAAAGTGCTTGCTTTAGAGAGCAATAGTGAAGTGGCTAAGTGCAGTGACAGTGCCCCTTGTGTAGTGGAGGGTGCGTCAGATCGGCCTTATAACGCCTCTAGGTCTAGACCTCTGTCGGACTCCCAGGACCACAGGGAGAGGGCATGTCAAAAGCCGAAGGAGGGTTACAAGGAACCCCCACCGATCTGGCGTGCCTTCGGCAGTTTCTGATGAAAATCCCCAGACTGCCAAAGTTCGTGCACGTGCACGAATCCTGAAGGATTGCTTCTCGTCCTCCGAGGCGTCCTCCCCGCGCAAGGGTTGGAGCTCTCGGAAGGACTCGCGCCCTCTAAGAAGCTTTAGAGAACAGGACGCTTCACGTCCTCTCTCTCGTCAGGAGGGAACGTCAGATCCGCCCCATAACGCCTCTAGGCCTGGACCTCTGTCGGACTCCCAGGACCAGGAAGAGGGCATGTCGAAAGCTGAAGGAGGGTTACGGGGAACCCACATCAATCTGGCGTCCCTTCGGTAGGACCTGTTGACGCTTCCCAGGCTGCGGAAGATCGTGCACGTGCACGAATCTCGAAGGATTGCTTCTCGTCCTCCGAGGCGTCCTCCCCGTGCAGGGGTTGGAGCTCTTGGAAGGACTCGCGCCCTCTAAATAGAAGCTTTATAGAAGAGGACGCTTCACGTCCCCTCTCTCTCTCGTTATGCGTTTCAGTGAGAAGTAAGAAGGCGAACGTCGCCTGATCACGTGTACGTCTTTCCACCGAGAAATATGAAAAAGGCAGTTTCTCTCGCTTGTTTTGACGCCTGTCAGGAGCGTGACGCTTTTCTGCACGCTTCTTTTGACGCTCGGCTTGAACGGGACGCTCGGATGGACGCCAGGCGCGCGCCAGTGGACACCGAGCGCGCGCCATGGAACCCGCCGAGCGTCCTCGTGGGTGGCCAAAATGGACGCCGAGCGCGCGCCAGGTTTGTCTCGTGGCTGAACGTTTCTGTTGAACTCTTCAAGCTCTTGTTTAAGATTTGAGCCTCAAGAATGTGAAGTAAGCAATGCTTCGGAGGAAGCTTAAAGTGAACAGACAACTTCGTCTTCGAAACCCAGCAAGACCTCGGGTTTCGTGAATTCAAGAGGTCTCTGTCAATATTATATTGCTTTTCGCAAAGGTGGATGGAGTTAAGGAAAGCTCAAGGGAAGATCTCGTTTTCTCTACCGCAGTCAAGACTTTGCGATAAGGCAGTTACGGGTTATGTAAAGGCTCGACGTCCTGCACGTCAGGACTCTCGGCGACGTTCAGTAGGATTCTTGCAAAGGCACTCATCAAAAGGACGCTCTTCAGGAAAGCGCAAGACAGGACTTCCTTTGCCATTCTGCCAATAAATTTGTTCATGAAACTTACCTGTCAGATATATACGTATATAGCTGTATTTTCTGAAGTCCGACAGAATTTAAAAAACTTCCAACACACGCAGTGGTCGGCCAGGTGGTTAGTACCCATTCCCGCCGCTGGGAGGCGGGTATCAGGAACCATTCCCATTTTCTATTCATAATTTTTCTGTCGCCGGTGCTGAAAACACCTGTTTTCAGTACCTCCGTCTTAGGATTTTGGAAACTTCATTGCCGCTAAGTATCCTAATTGTCTTTTGATTTATTTACTTGGATTTGTGGCTAGGCATACGCTATCTTAAATTGATTTGAATTTGATTCATTTTTGCATAAGATATCTGAATCTAGTTAGGCTAGTTTCAGAGGGTGTTGTCTGCAAAGATAGGGTGTGGCTACCGAAAGCTTCGGTAGATCCGCACTTGGTATGCACGAGGGGTATGAGTCTTGCTTCTTTGTTGAGATTTGTCATGTAAGGAGTGTGAGACTTTGTCTAATTCCGTAAGGAAGACGTATGATTCGTATGTACGCAATTAATCAGTAAACATGTCTAATTCCGTAAGGAAAACGTATGATTCGTATGTACGCAATTAATCAGTAAACAAAAGTCAGGGTAGTGAACCTGCTAACCTTCCTGTAGACTTTATTTTGCCTAACCCTATAGTATGGCCTACGGGTTATGAATATGTCTGTGAGAGGTGATCGCTCTCCTTCATTGTTGTGAAGAGTGCTACTTCTGTTATTGTTTCTCCTAACCCTGTAATGTTGCCTTCGGGCCCTAAACAGTATCTGTAGAGGTTATTGCCCTTTCTCTAATACTCTTTTGATTCGTATCTTAGAATCGAAAGTGCTTGCTTTAGAGAGCAATAGTGAAGTGGCTAAGTGCAGTGACAGTGCCCCTTGTGTAGTGGAGGGTGCGTCAGATCGGCCTTATTTCGCCTCTAGGACGGGACCTCTGCTTGACTCCCAGGACCCGGGGAGAGAGCATGTCGAAAGCCGAAGGAGGGTTACGAGGAACCCCCACCGATCTGGCGTGCCTTCGGCAGTTTCTGATGAAAATCCCCAGACTGCTTAAGTGCGTGCACGTGCACGAATCCTGAAGGATTGCTTCTCGTCCTCCGAAGCGTCCTCCCCGCGCAGGGGTTGGAGCTTTCGGAAGGACTCGCGCCCTCTAGATAGAAGTTTGTTCATGAAACTTACCTGACAGATATATATATAGCTGTATTCTCCGAAGTCCGACAGAATTTCAAAACTCGCGGCACACGCAGTGGCGGCCAGGTGGTAGTACCCATTCCCGCCGCTGGGAGGCGGATATCAGGAACTATTCCCATTTTCTATTCATATTTTTTCTGTCGCCGGTCGGTAAACAACTGTTTACAGACCTCCGCCTAGGATTTTGAAACTTCATTAGCCGCTTAAGTATCCTAATTATTCTTCCGATTATTGACTTGGATTTGTGGCTAGGCATACGCTATCGTAAATTTTTTCATTGCATTTGATGTCTGAAGCTAGTTAGCTAGTTTCAGACTTTGTTGTCTGCATGGGGTAAGGTGAGGCTACCGGAACTTTCGGTAGACACTCGCTTAGTATATATGACGTTTACATGTTTTCTTTGCATAAGTTCAATGTAATTAGTGTAATGTGTGACTGATTACGGAAGAAGTAGGATTCATGTACGCATTTTAGAGCGTGTTAGAATCAGGAGTTTTCCTCCACAGTAAACAGAAGTTAGAAATAATGAACCTTCTAACCTGTAGAATTTATTTTGCCTAACCCTGTGGTATGGCTTACGGGCCTAGAAGAAGTGTCTGCTAGAGGATTACATCAAGTAATCTTAGACTAAAGTGCTCGCTCTCCAATCAGTGTTGTGAATGAGTCGGCCCCTTGTGTTGTGGAGGGGGCGTCAGATCGGCCCATAATGCCTCTAGGCCTGGACCTCTGTCGGACTCCCAGGACTCAGGGAGAGGGCATGTCGAAAGCCGCAAGAGGGTTACGGGGGCTCCCCACCGATCTGGCGTCCCTTCGGCAGGACCTGTTGACGCTTCCCAGGCTGCTAAAAATCATGCACGTGCACGAATCTTGAAGGATTGCTTCTCGTCCTCCGAGGCGTCCTCCCCGCGCAAGGGTTGGAGCTCTCGGAAGGACTCGCGCCCTCTAAGAAGCTTTAGAGAAGAGGACGCTTCACGTCCTCTCTCTCGTCAGGAGGGAACGTCAGATCGGCCCCATAACGCCTCTAGGCCTAGACCTCTGTTGGACTCCCAGGAAACCAGGGAGAGGGCATGTCAAAAGGCGAAGGAGGGTTACGGGTTTTTCATGCTGATCTGGCTTCCTTTCGGCAGGTCCTGTTGTCGCTTCCCAGGCTGCCGAAGATCGAGCACGTGCACGAATCTTGAAGGATTGCTTCTCGTCCTCCGAGGCGTCCTCCCCACACAAGGGTTGGAGCTCTCGGAAGGACTCGCGCCCCCTAAAGAAGCTTAGAGAAGAGGACGCTTCAACTCCTCTCTCTCGTCACGAGAGATGAAAGAGTCCTGTGCCCTGTCAGGGCTCTCGAATTTTATTTACATAAACGAAGGAAGTAAGAGGTCCTTCAGGTAATTTATGGTGCTCAGGAAGAGACCACATTTTCCCTTTTCGAAGAATGCACTGGCTCTTTTCCTAAGGGACATATTAAGGAGGCTCATTCATCTTGCCAGAAGAGTGATTTGAGCCTCCTGCGAGTAAACGCTCATGAAGTTAGAGCTGTTTCAACCTCTCTAGCATTCCTAAAGAATTTGGTAATCAAGGACATTCTTGATTCCACCTTTTGGAGGAGCAACTCAGTATTCGTCTCCTCTCCTCATGGCGCTCCGTATACGTTATGTAACGTTTCGCTTACTTAAAAAACTTCGAAAAGCAAGCTGATAAGTTTGATGTCCGGCAAGCTGCTTTGCACAGTCAAACAACTTATGTCTCTGGTTCGGCATAAGAAGGGCAATTTAGACGTGAGGAAGCTTTTGGAGGTGCTAGACGTCCTATAAGTAGAGACATTCTCCAGGACGCTCGGCAAGCACCTTGCGAGGGTGTCTTTCGGACGCTCGGCGTTCCTTTGCTGAGTGCGTTTCTGGAGATGTTCTTTTGCATTACTAAGACGCAAGTTGTCGCACAGGCGGCCACTGTCTTTGTAAGAAGGTATGAAGGTCTTTAAGGCCCGTCTTGAAGACGAAAGCCATACGTCTTCCTTTAGTGTTCACACACTTCAGGAGCAGCGTGCGGCTCTCCATGGAGACTCGCATGAGGACGTCCCTTGAAAATATTCAACGTCATACACAAACCGCGGTTCGTCATAACATTGAGATGTTGCAAGGTCACTCGCCAGGACGCCTCTTGGCGGGCCTTGCATGCATCAGGGCGCTCAACGAGATCCTCTCTGAAACGTCGTTCAGAAGACTTGGTTTTCTCTGCTCAGACACGCTCGCAGCTAAGCAGGACGTTTTTGAGGACGCCCATGCAGGACGCTTTCCAGGACGCTTTTGAGGACGCTCGGCAGGACGCTTATGAGGACGCTTTTGTGGACATTCGCCAGGACGCTTCGGTGGAAGCTCAGCAGGACGCTTTGCAAGAGAAAAGACTTGTAGAAGGCGTCTTATTTGCTGTTCAGGACGTTTCTTAGGACGCTTGACGCTTTCTAAACGCTCGTCAAGAGGAGGTTTTTCAGGACTCTCCACAGGACATTCCTTTACAGAAATTTTTAAAAAAGGATTCGGAGTTAGCGGAGAGACATACCCGAATTTTTTCTTCGATCCCTCTTTCCTCTTCATCGATTTCTCTGAGAATCGGGAAGATTATATACTCGAATTCCTGGGTGACTTTCGGTCATGTTAAAGGGTTTTCCCCTATTAGCAAAGTGCTAATAGTTTTGTCAAGTAAGGACGTTTTCCCCATTGTCAAGATACTAAACGTTTGTCATTTAAGTGGGGGACCCCTCATAAATGGGGTAGTTCTCATTGACATAGATTTTAACGTTTTTATCGTTTAAGCGGATAAACTCATTAACAAATTTCGGAAGAGCTCTCATTCATTTTCAGAGGGCTCATCCTGGGGAGTAAGAAAAAGACTTGTAGACTAGATCCAGGAAGTCTTATGTCCAATATCATAGGAACATTGAACGGTCCTTTTCGATCCTCGGTTCTCTCTTGATGATCTCTATTCGAATATTACTCCCTTTTCTTGGCAAAGAGTCAAGGAGTTCTTTTAAAAAGTCTCATTCATTAGAACGTGGACAGTCGTTTTCCTTTCTTTCTCTCTTCCTCGTCGAGGAAAGATGTAGTAGAGAATTCGATGTTCAAATTACTACAATACTTACGTAGTTTATCTTTGCGTCATTTTGCTAACGCATGGGTCAAGTCATATACGCATATCGTATTTACCTCTGCGGATAGAAGCCGAAAGAACTGTTGTTCTAATGTATTTAATTGACACTCCCTTCAACCTTCCAAGAGTTTTCGGAGTAAGAACAACTCTTCAGGTATTGTTACGACAACACCAACTCAGCTTCTGTATTTAGCGAATTTTGTTTCGTTTAAATATGCCTGCTTGAGAGTTTCCTTTTGCTCGATAATTTCATACCTATCCCTTCGTAAAAGGAGTAGCTGGCAACTCAGGCAGATAGTGCGAGACGATGAATGAACAAGGCTGCTGTTACTGTGATCTATGCAGTACCGGCTAGCTCTGTGACATGCGCGGTTGGTTATGTCTCTCTCCCCTGCGGGAATGGCTGACTAAGCCGTCTCTCTGCCCTACAATCATGGATTTTAGCCTCGGGTTGAGGAAATTTCTAGTAATCATGAATGAACATGCCTTCCGTTTACTTAGAAAATTTCAACAAGATATCTCTTATACTTGTTCGGTGCGGGTTTACCGCACGGTAACAGAATTCTGTACGAATCTACCGCGGCATAGCACTATAATAATGCTCTCCTGCTTATGCAAAGCGCAGCCTTATTTAGGGAAGGAAGCAGGCTGAGTGAGGGAATGGATGAGTTTGCTGGGGACCATTTCCTCGCTGGAGAAGCTTGTTTTCCCTGAATAAACAGCAATTCAGACCTCTACAATTTTTCCTCACGGAGAAATTGGAATAACATAAAAGATCTAGTAATAATTCTAATGTTCTCTCAACGGCTTGAGGATCACCTCGGGTGATAGCGAGAGGGTGCCAGATATCCGAACAGAGGAACAGATGTTCTGGCACATTGTCTGAAAGAATTGGAAGCCAAATTGGTCGGCTCTCCAGTTCCTCGAAGGGTGAGTTTGGATCGAGTGGTCCAAATCATCTCGGATAATTTCTCAGCTCTCTCATAGCTCAAGAAGAGAGAGTTGGTTATGGGCGGGCACGGAACGTAACGATCCTCAAGAGGTTCGTTAAACTAGTGCACGTCCGTGCGGGTCTTCTCGATCGAAGGCAACAACTACTGACGTCTGATTAATCCTCACTTAGAAGTATGTCGAAAGTTGAGGAGAGACTGAGGGCGTCCTTTCGTTAAGTTTTTCGTACTATTGAAGACGAAGGAGCTTCCTCTTAAGTTGTTCCCTTATTCATGATCCTAGAGGATTAGCATTAGTCGCCACATGTTGGCCTTTAAGAGGTTAGATTCACAGAGGTCATGTAATTCAGAGAATTTGTCCAAAGACCCTTCCCACAGAGATCCCGGAATCGGTGTAATCTAACATCGTCACTTAGTGAAGTATCTAATATCTCTCCTCTCGGAGTCTGAAGGCGTTCAGACTAATAAGATCTTCAAGATTAATGGCAGTCTCTTGGCCAAGGCAAGGCAGTGCTGCCTATTTTCAGTGTTCAATCGGAGGGGGCCGTTTCTGAAGATAGTGAAGGGAAATGACTGTTCCTCCACCTCGACCTCTGTGAATTTCTTTATGGTTCTATCTTTCCGTCTGAAGTATGAGATAAGCTAGAAGTCCTAACTATTGTAGAATATGCAAATATGTTGACGGCCTCTAGGCTCAGAGATTCGGTTCTGTCAAACAACAAAGCTTTACGATCTTTGAGGTCTGGGGAGATCTTGAAATTCTATGGATCGCAGGTTCCGGCATGGAACTTAGACGTAGTCTGTGTTTCTGATGCCAAAAGCATTTCGAACCTATCCTTTCTGCGAACTTAATACACGTGACCAGAAAGGCTAACATTCTAACCGCTCTAGCCACGGCAAAGAGGGTTAGTGAGGTTTTAGCCATCATCAGAGGTTTTAGCTTTAAAGGACATAATGCGGTCTGTCCTCTAAGCCTTCCGTTCTTGATAAGAACGAAAACCTGTCTAACCCTTGACCCGAAGGCTTGGAGACCAAGGGTATGGCACAAATTATTGGGCAAGGGCATTAGAGAGTCCTGTGCCCTGTCGGGTCTCTCAAGTTTTATCTTGATAAAACTATAGAAAGTCGAGGTCAACGGACAATCTGCGGTGTTCCGTAAAAGACCAGACTGGTTCATGTCCAAGAACACCCTGGCATTATAGTCAAGGAGTTCTTTTAAGAAGTCTCATTCACTATGTTTGCATAAAGATTTGAGATTTTTTCTTAATATGAATGCTCAAGAGGTGAGGGCGCGGCCTCGGAAGCATTTCAACAGAGCATGACACTCAGTAACATCCTGAGTGCCACGCTTTAGCGAAGCAACTCTGTGTTCGCTTCACACTCCCGACGGGATGTGAAGACGACATTTGAGATCTGTAAGTCGCTAGGACCATACATATCCGTAGATATATTTTTGGGGGCAGGAAGCAACACGAATCCTATCCTATAGAAAAGGGATAGGTGTGCTTTTAACTTTGAAGGGTTGGTCGCTTGAGGCGCGTTCCTTTTCTTTAGCCTAGAAGTTATGGAACTAACTTTGATAGGTTAGGTCAGGTGGTGGTTTTAGCTTCGTTGCCCTCAGAAGTATGGGTCATATGGTCTAGTCACATTGTGGTCACGCCCCCGTTGACAGATCATCTAGAGCGCACCAGCATTACAGGTCTCTACCTCGCTGGCAACTCTAGTAACGCAGAAGCAGACTTTGGTGACAGTAATCACGAAGTCGGCTATGCTAACAGGTGAGGAACCAAGATGTATATCATCTACTTAATTTAGTTTCCCAAAAAATCCTATTCTGTCTCTTCCCATCATCCGAAGGTGGGATTCAGCTATATATATATCTGTCAGGTAAGTTTCATGAACAAAATGTTATTGTTATAATACAATTAAGTTTGTTCATACTTACCTGGCAGATATATATAATTAAAGTGCCCACCCACCTCCCCTCAGGAGACAGTGGCACTGATAAAATATGAATAGAAAATGGGAATAGTTCCTGATATCCGCCTCCCAGCGGCGGGAATGGGTACTACCACCTGGCCGCCCACTGCGTGTGCCGCGAGTTTTGAAATTCTGTCGGACTTCGGAGAATACAGCTATATATATATCTGCCAGGTAAGTATGAACAAACTTAATTGTATTATAACAATAACATCTTTATAGAAGAGGACGCTTCACGTCCTCTCGCTCTCTCGTTATGCGTTCCATTGAGAAGTAAGAAGGCGAACGTCGCTTGATCACGTGTACGTTTTTCCACCGAGAAATATGAAAAAGAAGTCTTAGTAGCAGGACGCTTTTGAGAGCGGACGTCCGAGCTTTGTTACTGTGAGAATAAGAAGGCGTTCCCTCGCCCCTCGTATTCTCACACGATCAACCCTTCTCCTGAGACTGTTTCGTGCAGTCGGATTTCTCTCCGAGATGTATCTCGCTCTTCCCTGAAGGCAGTTTCTCTCGCTTGTTTTGACGCCTGTCAGGAGCGTGACGCTTTTCTGCACGCTTCTTTTGACGCTCGGCTTGGACGGGACGTTCGGATGGACGCCAGGCGCGCGCGGGTGCACGCCAAGCGCGCACCAGTGGACGCCGAGCGCGCGCTGCGCGCGCCAGTGGACGCCGAGCGTGCTCGCTGCTCGCCAGTGGATGCCGAGCTCGCGCGCCAGCGCATGCCGGGTGTGTCGCCTGGCTGAACATTTCTGTTGAACTCTTCAAGCTCTTGTTTACGATTTGGGCCTCAAGAATTTTACCTCTACCTTCGGTGATACCTTATACCTCACATGCAAAGAATGTGAAGTAAGCAGTGCTTCGGAGGAAGCTTTAAGTGAACAGACAACTTCGTCTTCGAAACCCAGCAAGACCTCGGGTTTCGTGAATTCAAGAGGTCTCTGTCAATATTATATTGCTTTTCGCAAAGGTGGATGGAGTTAAGGAAAGCTCAAGGGAAGATCTCGTTTTCTCTACCGCAGTCAAGACTTTGCGATAAGGCAGTTACGGGTTATGTAAAGGCTCGATGTCCTGCACATCAGGACTCTCGGCAACGTTCAGTAGGATTCTTGCAAAGGCACTCATCAAAAGGACGCTCTTCAGGAAAGCGCAAGACAGGACTTCCTTTGCCATACTGCCAATAAATTTTAAGCTTTAGCAGGCATTAGTTGTGATACGGGAGAGGAAGCTGGTTGGAGAGTTTCTTCCTCTTCCCAGGATAATTTTGCAAGCTTTTTAGCCCATCTGAAAGGGTTTTTCAGATGATAGATTTTGTTAGTTTCTAGTCGGGACTACGCTGCCGAATTGAACATCGTCGTTCTACCTGCCGTAAGCCCAGTCTCTTAACAGGATTCTTGCCCCTTCCTCGTTTGAGACGGGAATCGGAAAAATAAAATGCTCGACTTCCTGGATTACGTTTTGTCAATTCAGTGACTTTCCCCCATTGACAATATACTATCGTTTTGTCAAGTAAGTGGGTATCCCCTCATTGACAAAATATCTCTTTGTCCCGTAAATGGGTTAGTTCTCATTGACAAACATCTCATTAACTTGATTTTGCGTAAGCGAATAAGCTCTTATTGACAAGATTCGGAAGATCTCTCATTCGTCATTCGCAGACTCGTACAAGAAATAGACTTGTAGACTACGTCAATGAACGCTTATGTCCAATAACATAAGAAGCTTGAGCTGTCTGCTTCGATTCTCTAAGTTTTGTTCATGAAACTTGCCTGTCAGATATGTATGTAGCTGTATTTCCGAATTGAGCTATATATATGTCTGCCAGGTAAGTATGAACAAACTTTATTGTGATATAATATCATATTTTCATACAATCAACTTACCTGTCAGATATATACATAGCTAAGACTCCGTCGTCCCTATGTATATATCTGCCAGGTAAGTATGTATGAAACTTTATTGTAACATAACAATATCATTTTGCCTTGCGTTATTTTACTACTGGTTGGTTCAAGTCATATACGCTTGCTGTAGTTACCTCTTCGGATGGCAACCGAGAGGTCTGTCTATTATTTTAAGGACATTTAATCGTTACTCCCTGCAGCCTTCCAGGAGTTTCCGATTTATCTTTTACCGTTGTATGGTAGTGTTCTGACGACACAAACGCATCTATATATTTAGCGTTTTCTGTTTCGCTTAAATATACCAGCTTGAGAGTCTCTTTCTGCTTAAAAAATAACGGACCTATTTCTTCGTAGAATAGGGTAGCTGGCAACCCAGACATAAAGTTAAGAGACGACGTTCGTAAGCTGCTGGCTGCTGATGTCTGTCCTCCAGTCCAACCGAGCCAGTAACAGATCATGCGCTGTCATGCGCAGTAGGTTACGTCTCTCTCTCCTGCGGGATTGACTGACTAACCGTATCTCTGTGCTGTGCTGGCGGTTACGTCTCTCCTGTGGGATTGACTGACTAACTCTATCTCTGTCCTACAATCACGGACTTTAGCCTAAGATTGAGGGGATTTCTTACGTGAATGAATAAACGTTGCATTCGTTTTTGCCTTACTATGTTCAACAGAGTTATCTCTTAATCCTTTCATTGCTCGTTACCGCACGGTATAGAACTACGAGTATACCGCAACATTGCACTTTTATATGCTCTCTGCTTAGGCAAAGCGCAGCCTTATTAGGGAAGTAAGCATACTCGGGGAGGAATGGATGAGCTTGCTGGGGACCATTTCCTTCCTGAAGAAGTTTGTTTCCTCGAATAGACTGCAATTCAGACCTCCACAGTTTTTTTTCCTACCGGGAAACTGAAATATTATTCAAGATCTAGGAATGATTCTGAACATCTCTCAGTGCGTCTATCACCTGAGGTGATAGAAAGAAGGTGCCGGTGCCGGATCTGGATAGGGTTCAGATGTCCTGGATCTTAATCTGAAAGAAGTAAAAGCAATTCGGTCGTCCCTCCAGTCCTCGAAACGAGTTTTTGGAACCAGTGGTCAGATCAACTCTGATATTCCACAGCTCTCTCATATCTTAAGAAGTATCTTCTCTCGGTCCCTGTTCGAGTTTACGAGAAAGAGCCTATTATAACAACAGGTGTAGAATGTAACGATCCTCTAGAGGTTTGTTACAGGATTGCAAAAGTCCGTACGAATCGTCTCGATCGACGGCAGCAACTATTGACTTTCCGAGTGGAATCTTTCTTTAGAAGTAATTGTTGAGATGTTGTGGAGACTTTAGGGACGCCCTTTCATTCTTCTCTTCGATATGTTGAGGACGAAGAGGCTTCTTCTTCTATGCTCCCTTATTCTTGATCCGGGATCGGTACCATTAAACGCCATCCTATGATATTGAACGGGGATGGATGTTTAGTCTCTTTTCCCCTTTTTCAATCGCTTAGGAAATGTAATAAGAGGATTTATAACGTCACAGGGAGCGACAATGACGCTGATCGCCCCATGTTGGCCTTTAGGATCCTGGATTCACAGAGGTCACATACTTCCTAGTTCACTTTCCAAGGACCTTTTCCGAGAGAGTCGGTCTACTCTTAACTCGAAAGGTACCTATAACCTCTCCGCTCTGAGTCTGACTACGTTCAGACTATCGAGATATTGACAGGAATAAGATTACCTCGTCTTCCATTTCTGTCTGAAGAATGGATAAGCTGGCAGTCACAACTATTAAAGAATACGCAAATATGTTGTTGACAGCCTTTGGGCTCAGAGATTTGCGTCTGTCAAACAGCAAAGCCCTTCACGATCTTTGAGTTCTGTGGAATCTCGAAACTCGCTCACCATCTACTTTTTGTCTCACCTGTTTTCTCGGAGTCAGACACTCGTGCGAGATCAGCGACATATAGTAGCCCTGAGTTTCTTGTTGACGAAGTCGGTTGCGTTTATACACCCCCGATGATCGTGTAACATGAGACCAGGTTGGACTGTCAGGCATTCTTCCTTTGGAACTGAATCGCCTTTTTGCTCCTCGCTCCTTTCTCCTGGCACCAGAGCTCGAGTGCAGGAGTTGATTCGCTGACGACGTTGGGTTGCGTTGATACACCCCCCAAGGTTTGCTTAGATTGAATCGCCCAGGCAGTCCAGACACTAATCCTTCAGCGAAGAATAGTGCCTTATGGTCTTCAGGGTACAGCCTTGCTGTCCTTGATTCGTCTGACTGGTCAACTGGTCGGTCACCTGACTTTAGTACAGACGGACTGACTGTGTATGTCCAGATCGAAGCTTTCAATATGGAACTTAGACATAGTCTGAAGTTCTTATTGTCAAAGCATTCGAACCTCTCCTACCTGTTAACTTCTTGCATGTGATCAGGAAGGCCTTCTTCTAACCACCCTAGATACGACAAAGAGGGTTAGTGAGATTATAAGCCATCGTCACAAGTTTTGGCTTTAGAGAACACAAGGCGGTGTGCTCTCTAAGCCTTCCGTTGTGGCCTAAGAATGGAAACCCGTTTTGTCCTTGGGCCAGGAGCTTGGAAGCAAGGATGGCACAAGTTAGTGGGCAGGAGCCAGAGAGAGTCCTGTGCCCTGTCGGGTCTCTCAAGTTTTATCTACATAAAACTCAAGAAAGTCGAAGTCATTCGGGCAATCTGCAGTGTTCCGAAAAAGACCAGACTTGCCCATATCGAAGAACACCCTGGCTTTAGTGTTAAGGAGTTCTTTCAAAAATGCTCCTTCATTGTGTTTGCACAAAGATTTGAAATCTTTTTATCTGAATGCTCACGAGGTGAGGGCGCGGCCTAGGAAGCATTTCAACAGAGCATGGCACTCAGCAACATCCTGAGTACCATGTTTTAGCGAAGCAACTCTGTGTTCACTTCACACTCCCTGTGAGATGTGAAGATGGCATATGAGATCTACTGCTCGCTAGGGCCATACGTGTCTGCAGACACAATCTTGGGGGCAAGAAGTACCACTCATCCTATCCTGTAGAAAATGGTTAGGAAGAGCTCTTAATTTAGTTGTTGAGTCGCCGACAACGGCGACTTCTTAAGTCTTAAGCCTTAGTTAACACACCTTAACTTTGGCTAGGTTGGTCAGGTGGTGATATATCTATATATATATATATTTATTTTACTTCTTAGCCCTCATGGTATGGTCAATATGGTCTAGTCACATTGTGGTCACGCCCCCGTTGACAGATCATATGGAGTGCACCAGCTTTATAGGTCTCTACCTCGCTGGCAACTCTAGTAAAGCAGAAGCAGACTTGGGTGACAGTAATCACGAAGTCAGCTATGCTAACAGGTGGAACCAAGATGTAAATCATCTGCATGCATTTGTTTCCCAAAATCCTTCTATTCTGTCCCTTCCCACCTCCAAAGGTGGGATTCAGCTATATATATATCTGACAGGTAAGTTTCATGAACAAAATGATATTGTTATGATACAATAAAGTTTGTTCATACTTACCTGGCAGATATATATAATCAAGTACCCACCCACCTCCCCTCAGGGGACAGTGGAAATAAAAATTATGAATAGAAAATGGGAATGGTTCCTGATACCCGCCTCCCAGCGGCGGGAATGGGTACTAACCACCTGGCCGACCACTGCGTGTGTCGGAAGTTTTTAAAATTCTGTCGGACTTCAGAAAATACAGCTATATATATATCTGCCAGGTAAGTATGAACAAACTTTATTGTATCATAACAATATCATTTTGTGTTTATGGCTTTTTAAATCTACTTAGTAAGTAAAATTGGTTATTACATGATTTCTGATGATTTTATTGATGTCTGCGATTTTTCTGCACAGTACCAGAATGTGGACAAAACGAAAAGGGATGTCATGACAGCGCTGCACAACTACCGAGGCCTCTCGCCAAAGCTAGACAAATTTGGTAAGAAGACCAGTACTATTTTGTGATAGAATATGAGTCATAAAAAGAATATAGCATGAAATTTTCATTTAGGAATATATCAGAGAGTATGTAATCTGTGATTGATAAAATAGGAGAGGTTCTACTGAAAAATTATGGATTACTTTGTACTTATTTTGACTCTGAATGGATTCTTCACCAAAATTTGTGAATTTGTTTTGTTAATGTGTACCTTACAGGTTTCTTTTCATGTGAAATTTGCATACAGTGAAATTGGAAAATTGGTAGGTTTGTGAAGCGGATGACAAACACCTTATATGTATAGTAAAAAGATAAAGTAAAAGCTTATGAATTTCGATTATTGGTCAGTTGGTTACTTGAGTAGTTTGGTCTAACGGGATTGATTTTGTTACTTAATAAGTTGGAGGGCTTCATACTGTAGAAGGAATTGAGAATACGGGAGATATAGGCAGTCCCCAGGTTACGACGGGATTTTGCATTTTTTGTGTCATAATTCATCTGCCAGATCAGTGTTGTAGACGACGTAACCCTGGAAATAATTTCCGATTAATATGATTGAAAAGCGCCTTAACCTCGGAACGTCGTAAGCCGAACCCGTCGTAACCCGGGGACTACCTGTACGTATTTAGCTGATTAAAGTGCTGTAGTGCATTTAGATAGTGGCATATGAAATACTACTGAAATATATTTGGAGTTTGTCTTTTTGGATTCACCCAGAAGAATTATTCAGTACTTATTGACCACTCACTAAATAGTTGTAAAGAAATTTGCGTTGTTATTTTGGTGTGCATTTTGCAATTTTTAGTATGTTGACTTGGAGTTCTTTAAAGGTCACGTGGAACTTTGTTTCAAGGCTACCAAAACAAATTCCTTCCTGTTTGTTTATCTAATACTAATCCTAGCTCCCCAGTAATGTTTAGGAATTCGTAAATTGTTAATCAATATTAGCCCATTAGAAGGATCACTGTGTGCCAAGCTAGGTCTGCAAGTAGTAAGCTGGGTGAGCTTTAGTTGCTGCACTTATTTGTATTGTGGCCATAACTTTCATATTTGAGAGTCCATGGGTCATGATAGTTCCAGAGAAAACACGAGATTTTTTTTTTATGTATATATTTTTTTTCGTGAGGTGATTTACACTAAATTGACTTTGTGATTTTATAAATTCTTTTTGTGATAACTTGGTTGAAATTATGTATAGTAGTTTGAAATTATAGTAGGGACCTTTGGGCAAGTATGTACATTGAAATACTGATAAATGCTCTAGGTTACTTTATCAGTATGTTTTTCTGAGTATTTATTCTATGTTTAGTTTAAAAAAAATAGTTTATTAGCTATAAGGTAGCTGGCTGTTTATATGCCCATACTATTTACACCATGGTACAGTTAATATATGCCTGACCTTCAGTTCACCCATAGTTTTCAGTAATTTTGTATGGTACTTCAGCAGATACAGTTGTTACCTACACAATTTTAATTAAATGCCATATATGTACCAAAAAAGTTATTTTCTAAACATCCGAATTCAGTATTTTATGTAGAACTTGAAATTTGTAGCACCATATAAATAGTGACCTTGTATTTGCCAAGGAGGTCATTGTTAAACATGAAATTAGTGTCATCGCCACTTTAAGATTAACATTCTCTCCAGTGACCATTAACATTCTTGTTGTTATTGACATATTCCAGGTATGGGTATTTGTTTCATATAGTTTTGAAGTTCTTTGTATACTAAAAGGCTGCTGATTGAAGCATTACTTGTGCTTGTTATGACTGCAGAGACAGTAATACCTAAATAATTTTTTTTTAGAAGCCGTATGTAGTGTTGTTGTGTGAAGATTGTTTACAAACTTACAAATTGTTGCATTGCACATTCTGAAACATGGCATGGGTAAATCAGACATACTACCTTTGATCTGAATTTAGTCAGATGAAGCAGATTGAGTTTTAATTGGTTTCTAAATGGCACAGCTAGCACCATGCACTCATCCAATCACATCCTTGCTTGTTCTTCAATGTGTTAATATCTCCGCTTGTCTTTACTTTTAGTTTTGTATTCACTTTTCTGTGACTGGCTTTCAAATTTAAGTCCCATTCTTTTAGACCACTGTGCTGTTATTTGATAGCCACTGTTTACCTATCAGCTTTTGTGTTGTAAGCACATCACATAGCTGCATGTTCTCTGATGCTTAATACTTTCCAGGTTTTTTACACTACTTAATTTCTTGGAATAATGTTTTGTCGTCATTTTTCTTATTGCTTTATAGTACTTGTATACAGGTGTCATAATCTTACATGGGTGGACAAATGCCAGTGGTAGTTTCAATTTTAAGTCTGTACCAATATCAAGCCCACACATTATTTATTTTTATAAGGAACTTATCCTCAGGATTTTATAAGTAAAAGACCTTTAAATTGGATGTAGTGATTAATTTTTTTATGTTTATGTTGTTGGTTTGGCTTCTTGGGTTTCCAGCGCTATATGGCATAACCTTCATTAAGCTAAAATACTACTGCATCATACTTCACTCAATCAAAGGAACTTGCATATGACATCAACTGTGAGGATGCTCTGCAACTCTGAGCAGTATTCATCCCTTTACTTGAGCTCTGTTGGATTAAATGTGGCCAACTATGCTTCTGGCTCAGAGGAGAATGGTGTATACAGGCTTCAGAGAGGTGAATGATATGCTACCATTTTTTCTCTTTTGTTTATTTCTTTCCCTTTGTCCACTTGTCGGTCAACATCATTATACTACATCTATGTTATGTTTTCTTCCTTTGATTAGAATACCCTTGGTGGGATTATATTGTTTCTAAGTGCAAGTACCTCCCAGGTGTACAAACTGCTACTATAGATGCTTTAAGCAATACAAATTCAGTTGAAGTGTGGAACTTTTTTGACCAAAGACGTGGATGCAGACTTCATGTAACACCTTAGGAATCTTTTTGATATCCAAGGTTGTGGCAGAAGCTGCAGACTTCCCTTATTCCCAGTTTTCTAAGACCTTCCTTAGTCCAAAACTATCCCCTTTATCTCCTTGGATCTAAATAGTTCATGACAGAACACTTGACCACAAGGCAGAATGGAAGACATTACATCTTTTCACCATTCCTGCCACCATGAAGATTGAGGTCTTGGAAAAGATGCCATTTTATTATTTCTTAAGCCAAGTGCACCTTGTATGCTTTTGTGTTTTTATTGACCCCTTCAAGCATATTACCTGTTGCCTAAAAAACAATTTGAAGTGGAGCACCACTTTTTGTAATAATTGACTTTTTGCAAAAGTTATTGTTTTGCAATCCTTAGGTATGAAGGCAATGTGTAGTATATAGAGAAACAAGCAGTTTCCCAGTATATGGTTGAAGATTATCATCAATAAAAGCACCACTTTTCTTGCTTGGTATTTGTATGATTTACCCATTTTTAATGTTTATGTGCATAAATCAGTACTTGAGTTTGTATGTGCACTTCATTCTTGTCTTGCGGTACCAGTTTTGGTAAGAGCTAGAAATGGTTCTGTCAAAGTTTAAAGATTTTCTTTTTCCTTTTATTTTAATGAATTTTAATAAAAGTAATATTATATGATTTTCACAGATCATATTACTTTCTACAGTCACTAATCTTTAAGTAATGCTTCATTTCAGTATGCTGAAGGTTGTAACTTGGAAACTGATATGCTCTTAAAACCATATAGCCTCACCTCACCTGTTCCTTTTTACTTCATGCTTCTTCCATAGAACATAGCACAGTGAATTGATATCTTATTTGTTATATAGTTGAATTGTTTCAGAAATGGTTTGAGGATATGCTTTATTGATTTTATATACCTGTTTAGATTATGCTTTAGTACATCCATAACCTTGGTTTGATTAGCTTAACATGAAGTCTTGCATTTTCTTTCTGTAATTGAAGTTTTCAGTGAACATTTTTTTTCAATACATCACTGTATACTTAAATGTATAGCCGTAAGTGTCATCCGCTTTTACCTCTATTTTTAGTTTTTAATGATGGCAGCGATCGTGAGTTGTTGAACCTAGATGGGACGATCCCTGTCCGTTACAAAGGTGAGAATGTATTTTAACCACAAGTGTGTTGCCCACTTATCCTGAGCCCTGGTTGTGATGTACAAGGAATCCTTTTGTTTGTCAGTGAACTAGATTCAATTTGTTTTGATGACTTCCGAATACAGATCCAACCAGATCTCACTGCACAGATGAGTTGGGTTTCAACTCAGGTGGTTAAGCCCTGTTTGTCATTTAAGGGAAACACGTTCTTCGTCCGTTTGGGAATGGTAGCAAGTGGTCAGGCTCTGTATGGAGCACTTAAGTGTTTCCTTCAAATGAACATTTTAGTTTGTTAGTGAAAGTAATGGATGTTTCATTTTACCCCTTCAAGCTGAATACTACTTATGGTTCTCAACATTAACCAGTCTTCATTGTTTCAATTGCATTCTTACATTCCAAACATCCAGTGCTTGTTTTATTTGGCAGTGTTCAGTGATGGAGTGGAAGTGCTTGGAGGCTATTTGACAGTGGTCATTTGTGTGTTTTTTTTTTCAGAAATTTATGCTGTTAATATGTTATTTAGTTCTCTGTTTAGGTAAGAAATGACCTAAGTTGAAATGGAGTCCAAGTGTAACTTCCTCTTCCGACGAACAAAGCATTGTGTGTCCTGGCAGAGCCAATTCAACCCTCACTGTATTTTTTCTTTTTTCTTTGCAAGTATTCCGCAGTGGCACCTCACGCTACTTACTGTGCCTTGAAGGCACAATTCCCGTTACATATAAAGGTATGGTGGGTGTGGCTACTTACCTAACCTGAGGCAAGCAATATACCTTTACAGTAATGGAAAACATAGAGTTCACTTAGGCAGTCCCTTTCTCACATATCTCAGCTAGTTGTGTTCAGCAGACAAGCAATTTTAACTCTCAGCTGAGAGCAGTCAAAAATCATGCTAGTTTTTTCTTTTTGTTACTCGCACAAGTTACGCCACCTGTAATTAAACTGGTTTTTTCAGAATTTCACACTTCAAAAGATAAGAGACAAATTAAGCTATAGTAATCAAGAACTGCATGAGACCCTTCCCCTCCCCCTCCCATACCATGCTCTTACAGTTTTGCCACTGCACTCCTGCAACGCCCTGTCCCCTCGGAGTCCCCTCAGAGACACTTTGCTCACTTGTATTGCTTTATTTTTGCACTGTTCGATATCCGATTTTGGTTTGGTCTATGCATGTGCATGATAGTAGCAACGAGGGTTCTGTTTACATAGAATTAGAGCTTTGTCATAATATCCAAAGAGACCACAGATTTTAGAAATATAGGACTGCAAATTGTCAAAACTGCTTTTATCATTTAAGCAATGCTGTATGGGATTTTTTCATAGTGTTTTCTTTGACTTCATGTTTATCCTACAGGATATCATGTTACACTAAGAGATTAATTTATCTCCTCAAGGGAGGTTTTCACTAGTTTTCCTTTTGTTTCAATATATCTGACTTGGCAGTTTGAAAGTTGAGTCACTTGCAATTTGGTATAGGTCAAGATTTTTTTCCCTTCCCCTTCACCCTCCCCCTGTTCTCAGTACATAACCCAGTGAATTTTAACTCGAGGTAGTCTGGATAACGATCCCCCCTTTCCATTCCCCATGGCACCATTTACAGTAGGAAAGTGAGCAGTCTTACTGGAAAGCAATCAGACTGACCCTTCTTTTATCCTCTGCTGCTGTGTTAGTACACATACGATTATTACTTGTTTTACAAGAGCCTTCAAATGTTAGTGGTCGTGACAAACGGGAGAATAATTCTTCATTCGTAAGGGGTGGCTTGCTGTGTTTTTACTAAAGCTCTATGGATCGCCTTCATCTCTATTCCACATAAGCACTTTAATAATGCTGTTCTCTCTACTTTTGTTGAGTTGGGATTGATGTTGCAGTGCCCTTAATATCTATATTTTAAAAAAGTTGTAGATTTGTTGTGTGCTAGTATTTTCATATAATGAATCAGTCTATTAATGAGCACAAAATATTTATTAAGAGCGTATGTTGCTTAGATGTGACGTCAGATTGATAACTTTTTCAATAAGTTGTCAAAGGGTTTTCTTATGTGCATTCTGGTTAATTCACAAATTACCTAATTGTAATTAATGTACATGCTTCTCCCCAACTAAAACAAATGTCTGTCACTGCTAATTACTATGTAATATGTATGTGTATAGTATTGGTTCTCCTTGAGCTGTGACAATAATTTCGAGCATTTGATGGCTTTTGTGAAGCAGTGGTTTTGTAACTGTAAATCACTGAAAAAATTTGTGTAAATTGTTGTTCATTTATTTTTCCCCTTTATTTTTTTTATATTTTTTTATATACACTCAAGTACATTTCTTCCTGCCATTTTCATATACTATACAATATTTATTTGACATAATTTTTGGAAAATATGTACAATGAAAATAGTGAGCGTGTACCTATTTCAGAACTTTGCTATAGCTAGGGTTTTCTCTTGAAGATATAATTAGCTTTGTTTCTTTTGAGAGCTGATTGAATATTAATTCAAAAGTGCTGACTGACCTGTATGGAAAAAGGGACCAGAATGATTGAATAAAAAACTTTAGACAGTCATTCTCAGTTTTTCTCCACAGCAGATTATACTCTAGATAAAAGAAACAAGAGTTTATCCAGACCACCAGGTTGAAAATCTTAGTTCTTGCAGGGCTGGCCCTAGGGATTTGTTCTTCAAGAAGGAATAAGGTTGATTGGATAATAACTAGTGAATTAACTCTTCATGAAACTTTACAATTGGGTAAGCTAAGAGTGTTGAAGATCCTGTTGAAAAATTTCGTAATGAAGTTGTCTAGTTCTTGGACTGAAATTTGGA
This sequence comes from Macrobrachium nipponense, assembly GCF_015104395.2. Classification (NCBI taxonomy): domain Eukaryota; kingdom Metazoa; phylum Arthropoda; class Malacostraca; order Decapoda; family Palaemonidae; genus Macrobrachium; species Macrobrachium nipponense. Next base: position 48,186,281 of record NC_087220.1, read on the forward strand.
TATTATATGCACAGAGTTTTTTTAATGGTAATATTGTATTGCTTTATCTATAGACAGGAACTGTCATGAAAGTTGGCATTTTAAGTAATTGTGTGTTAAGTCGTCAGATTGGTTAGCACTACCTCAATGACATTTCTTTCTTTTTGTTGTGATGACTTAAATAATTCCATAGATCCTTCCTTTATTTGCAGTAATGGACTTCATTAATGCCACATAATCACTTATTGGAGTTTTTAGGTTTTTTATCTAGTTACGTATATTCATTGCAGACTTCAGTCCGTTGTCTACATCTCTCTTTATGTAGAAGATTGTGTGAAGACCTGTGTCTTGGTGAATTCTCAAAAATGGTAGTTTCTATTTATATCTCACAGTCAAGAACACACCCTTCAGTTGAGCGCTATATGAGAGTCTAGAAATAGGACTGGTCTCATTCAACTACTATTGATAATGATGATGGGGGATGCAAAAAATGGTTTTTTCTTGAATATTTATTGTCTAAAAACTACATTGGAGTTTTTATATGACCATACAATAGATCAGTTCTGTGGTCTCCTTGTGGCTAGAAATTAGTCTTCTATTTAGCAGACACAAAAAGTATCAGTAATGGTATTCAATACAGGTCTCATTTTTCTTATGGACATCTGTGTAACAATTGGTAATTGTCTTGCTTATTGTGTAGCCAGGACTAAATTGTGAGAATCAGATGTTACTGTACAATAAAATGGATTTGGTAATGATTTAAACATATTTGTAAAGCATTGAATTTGTTCAATAGTACTTTTCTTAGTCTAGAGTCCAATTAAGGTAGAGACAAGTTCAAGCATCTGGAAGTCCCAGAACTGGCTAAATGGGAACCTAGAATCTTGGGAGTAATATTAACACTTGAACCTTAGCTTGTATCGGATAAGCAGAATCAATTTTTTTTTTTAAGCCACTTTCCATGCATGGGAGAATGAATGTCGAATAACTCAGAAATCTGTCTCTCTGAGGCCATGAATGATGAATTAAAAATGATAGTTGAAGATGAGGTAGAAGGAACAATTGAGTCCTAAGCATCACCTGAGGCAGTTCTGTCTGTCCTGGTGCCTTAAGACTTGAGGTTTCCTAACTGCTCATGGCAGAGAAGAAACTGCTGTAGGGTTAAAAGCTGACATCTCCAAAGTGGAAGGAAGAGATGTGTTGTCTGCTATAGCACTTAATGCATGTCTCTTGTAAACCCTCCTGCTGAGATAGAAAATTAACTTGGAAGTGACCACTCTTGGTAAGTCAAACAAGTTTGATTGGGGATCTATTAGCCTTGAAAATCACTTTGTACAGGTTCCCATGTCTATGCTAAATGTGTGTGTGTGTATATGTATATATATATATATATATATATGATGTGGCCTATTAGATTAACATGAAAACAAATGCAGTGCTAAAACTAAGATGGGTGGACCCAAAATACAGAAAGCCCCATAGGGGGTTAGTGCCATGAGTGCACTTTTTGTGGTACACTCTAGATAGTTCAGCATGCTTTCAGCCCCTAGCTGCAATCCCTTTTGTTCCTGTTTCTGTACCTCCTTCCATATTCTCTTCCATCTTATTTTCCACCCTCCCCTAACAATTGACTCATATCGCAACTGTGAGGTTTTCCTCCTGTTACACATTTCAAACCTTTTACTGTAAGTTTTAGTTTCAGCGCTGAATGACCTTAAAGGTCCCAGTGCTTGGCCTTTGTATTAAATTTTATATTCAGTCATTATATTAAATAAATCAAAATATAGAAAGCACAAATAAAGCCTGTACTGTATATGAGTACATTCTATTTAGGTGTATCAAGAAATGCAAATACACAAAGACTGATGCACAGGATCTCAAAATGATATAAGTATCAGTTATGAAACCAATTAGGAAATCCAGTTGAAAAATACTGTACTACAGTTGAGTTCACCAATACGCAATAAGTCTATCACTGGCCAACAATACCTGCTTGTTGACACCAGGGTCAAGCAAAATACTAATAGGCAAGGGTGAGTAAGGAAAACGCTAACTTAATCCACAGTACTTCAGTACCTAAACTTAATCCCAAGTGGATATACACAAAACCCCAAGATCGTTAAACTGTATTAACTTGAAAATTATAACTTTACCTTTGAAGTATGTGACTTAAAACTGTACCAAAACAAAATTAATTAATTGACACCATAAAAATCCAAAACATTTGAAGAACATTGCTTTTGTAAAAAAAAAAATAGGCAGGAAGTGGTATTAGGAAAGGATCCTTGATAAATTACCGTCTGGAATGACAAATCCCAAACCCATCGAAGGATGGACACCACCTGCAGAGAATTATTAGAATTCTTTGTTTATCACATGTAAAATTAAGAAAATGAGTGATTTAAATTGTAATTTAAATAAAAGGAAGTTATTTGAAAGCTGTTCAGCAATCCTGTAGAACTCCTAAACCACAGCTGGCTCTGTGCCACAGAAACAAAAATGCGATTTGGTTAACGTCTGGAGACCCAGGGATTCGTGAGGCACGTCCACAGGTCTACAACTGGTTTACTTTTGTATGATAAAGATTGTTGTGTCCAGGGAATTTAAATAATGTAATTATTCAAATTCTTATTCTTGGGAACGAAATCTGGGTATGGTCTCCCCAAGATTTAGGATATCATTGAATCATCCATTTTATTTTTGGAAGCTTTAGCTCCCCTAAGCAAGTAGGCAGGGAAAATGAATAACACTAACCCTACAAAAAGTGTAATCCTATCCACAGGCAATAAAGACATCTTGAGAGTTTTGTTTGGTAACAAGAACAGTCTTTCTATTCAGATAACTTTGAGACAACATGGTTTCCTGTCTTGATAGTTCTGGTTTCATATATAATGGCCAGAACAGTAAAGTGAAAGTTGCTGGAATTGTAAGTAATTTGCAAATAAAATAATAATAAATTCTCATGGAACAAAGGTCACATATTAAAGAAAAAAAACTGAAAATTGGTAAAAGGCAAAATTTGGCATAAACATAAAACCGTTTATCCTTTCAGCAGTAAAAGTAGTGTCAGGATTGGTCCATCCCACTTAATTTATGGCCCAGAGTGTCCAACTATACTCCTCATCTACCACATCATATAGTCAAACAGATACTCATGCATGTATGGTTGATAAGTATCTCAGTGAGGAGTGAGAGAGATGTATTTCTGGTGATAGAAGTTCACTCTCGACGTGGTTTGGAAGTCACATAAAGATGTTGATCCCGTTGCTGAACAACCACTGGTTCCATGCAACATAAAAACACCATAAAAACAAACAAATTTATTTTTAATAGTCCCACCCATGAGATCGGATGTGTGTGATTACACTTCCACTTCCGCCCATGCACAAAAACACATGATCTCCATGCCTTTGTCACATCTGAGTTTACATTCTTCTGCGATCAACCACTTCCAAAAGCGATGAATCTTTGATTATGAAATCTTGTTTTGTCTCCTTGAGAGCCAGTGCTGACGACTACATTTTGAATGATGTAGCATTAACGAGAAAAAGTTTTGACACTCGCTTTTCCCATCTCCTGAACTGAGATTCTGCTATCCTTCCCACAGAGCAGCAAAAACGTCTGTGCACCTGCATAATTGCCGAGTTATAGAATATCTGCCGAGTAACATAAAATACTGACTCCACATATTCTTTAATAATTATCTCAATACGTACCTATTTCAGTTGTTATTATTACATATGTTGTTTTACAAGACCACTGAATCACATGACACTTGGTGTCTCCTGAGCAATTTGTAATTGAATGAGAGATGACAAGGGGAACAAAACTTAACAGAAGTCAGACAGTTAGGTGAGACCGGAAAAAATGTATGAAAAGCAAAAGGCAGTAAGGAAACTTTAGTACACTTACAAATAGAATATTGGATGTTGAGATAGGTTTAGTGCGAGAGAAAGATTAGCAACCATTCATAGGACAGTGCCACTGAAAGGTACTCAGGAGGTTATTTGTTGAAGATCTTTTCTTCTTTGTTTGGTAGATAGGTTTGTGACAGTGAATACTATAGTACTTTGTTAAGCAAAACATGAATAGTATAACTAATCATTTGTAAAGTATGTGGTTATATGAGATTTTTTATACTGAAAGATATACTCCTAATTAAAGTGTGATTTTGATGGTATGTGGTATATAGATCAATATGTAAAGTAATACGCATAGGAAATGAAGGTTCGTCGTTGTAGTTTACCTGATGTTATTTGGCTTAAAAATTTTCCATTTAACTTAATATTTTGTTGGTATCTAAACAAATGTAAAATATAGTAATGTAGAGGATAACTTAAATGATTGTCTTAATACTTCCGTAATCAAGGAGTTTGTAGTTATTGAGTCCTGCCCTTACATGTACAGTGTTGCCAGTCATTGAATTGCAGTACAGTACTTGATTATTTGTGCAGTAAGAAATTATTATATGTAACAATTCACTTGGTAACACTGCCTAATAGAACTCGTGAGTTGATATTGAAGAGTACTTAATATCAGCCTGGTATCAGTGTGGCTTACTTGTATAACTTGTTCCTTGTTAGCCTTGTATCCTTTTTGATACCCTACCAACCCCAGATCTTGTACTTCTGAACACACAAGTGGTGATGGGGGACAAACAATGTTTTTGGAAATTTTTTATGGCTTTGGGAGAAGAGCTTCTTTTGATTAGCATATTAGTTCATGTTGTAGACTGTAGTTCCTGCAGTAGAGGTAGTAGGGATTTGAAGATGCTGCATGGTGAGTATGTAGTGCTTGTTGCTTGGTAGTTTTTGTAGTTTGGTGATGGTTTTAGGTTTGATTTGAGCTTGAAATTTGACTGCTTGAGGCCCAGAATTCACATTAATATGGAGTGTAGATGTCGTTACTGTATTGTAGTATTTGCTTTGCTCAACTAACTAATGTTACTAGCATGACAGTTTACACATAAGATTTGTACAGAAGTATCCTGATGTGATTTTCAAGAACTTAATTTGGGCCATAACAAAGAAGGGGTAGAATTTCTTGGTAGGACTGATTTATTTGATGAAGCCAGATCAGATTTAAAAGCCATTATCTGTTAAGTCTAGGAACTTAATATTTGGTTATCACTGTATTGTTTTTGCTAAGAGAAATTCATTTAATTCAAGTTATTGAAACTAAGATTTCCTTGCAACAAAATGAATGAAGATTTTATCAACAATTATATATAGTTTTTCTTTCAAGATGATAAAGATTTGGTTGTGTATTGCCACTTAGGAGTGTTCATAGGTGATGATTTGAACAAGTTTGTAGTTATGAGAGGAGAATTGTACTATAACTATTAAGTTTATTGCTTTATAGTTGAGGATTAATATGTTGATTTATTGGTAAAAACTTGCCTCCTGTTTATTGGTTTTGCCATAAATTATTCTGGCTTAATGTATGTTAATTCTACTCCTCTTTGTTTTGGAGTTATAAGTTAACTAAATTTAACTTGTTTCATCACAATCCCAGTACTACTTATTTATGCTTACATTTATGGTTTTTTAATGTCCCATGACAACAACTCTCTTGTCTAATGGATAGTAGATTATCAGCAGTAGCATGGAACATGCACCACTCAGAGCCTCAGGTACACATTCAATATTGCCCCATTTTTCATGTTTCTGCAGAACTGTTACAGACCAGCAGAATTCCTCAGTCTTCTTCCTCAAAGTTTGTTTTGAGTACTCATTGTTATTCATAATTCATTACTGTGCTTCAATAATTTCATTGTTACACCTTTTTATTTCTCTGTCCTTTTTCATAAGAAACAAAAGTGTGGTTTTAACACCTAGTCCCCATCTTTGCAGTTAGCAGTTGCTAATGTAAGTTCAGTAATTATGTGTTTATTTATCTGGGATCCTTGCCTTTTTGTGTCAGTGACAGCTCTTGGCTTTGCCCATTTGCCTGTTCCTTGGATGTTCCTCTTACTGCCTGAAGTCACTGCTTTCGTCAGTGTAGGGTTTGGTACAACATTTATCTCTCTTAGATGGAGTTGTTTGTGGTAGTAGTAGGTTTCTGTTTCTTAATATTTGCAGTTATGACTTGGACCTTCAACAGACGGTCCCTTGTTTGTCAATTTTTCACAAGTTTTATTTTAACAGATAATTTCCTTCACATTCGATCCCTAATCCCCTTTTCCTGCTGACAGTAACCAGATTTGCTGAAGAGCAGTAACAAAGCGCCTCAATGGCGTGATTGGTATGGTATTGGCGTTCTACCTCGGTGGTCGCGGGTTCGATTCTTGGCCATTCCATTGAGGAGTGAGAGATGTGTATTTCTGGTGATAGAAGTTCACGCTCGACGTGGTTCAGAAGTCACGTAAAGCCGTGGGTCCCGTTGCTGAATAACCACTGGTTCCATGCAACGTAAAAGCACCATACAAACAAACAAAAACAGCAGTAACAGTGAGCAGTAAATGTAGCTTGCCGTAGAACTTTTCAGTTCCTGAGGTCCTTTGTTCCTGACACTATTGGACTGTAACAGTCTCCCTGAGGATGTCTTGCAATTGGAACTTTAAAAGTTCAAGCAAAGATGCAATGCATTATTACTCTGATGTTGTTCCATATGAATAGGGTTCATCTTCTGAATATTAATGATAATTATTTGAAGTAACTAATTAATGGGGCTCACTGCTCTGCCACATCCATTGCAGTTCAATCCAACAAAGCCTAGAATTGAAAATATACAAGTGCCAAGACCCAATCATAATTTTTTTCTATAGAACTATGTAAATTGTTTTTATTAAACCAATCACTCATAATGAGTTCTTCTCAGCCCCAACGATTTTTAAACCTCCTTTAAAGACTGTCCAGAAAGTGAGGCAGTTGATTGAAGGTTACCTGAAATTGCTGGTGATGCAATGCATACATCATGTTGTACTGATCATTTATGTTAGACAAGAGTGTAGCATAATGGGGCATTTGAAGACTAAAGATGAGGTATATGTATATGGTGGGTATGTATGGAAGAGTTTTGCGTAACAAAAAATTTCACTTTTTAGAGGTCAGAAACTGCAATAAAACATTCATGGAGTATAGACTGTATAAGGTTTATATTAATGAGGAAGATAGGTATACTGAATAAGTTTTGTCCATATAGAAAAAGTTATTTTGTACTTCATAATTTCTTTTTATCAGCTTTGAGCTTATATAGGATCTCACATTTTAATTGTTGTTTAGTAATATAGATAAAAAGTTATTTTGTATGTACTGCATAACTTAGTTTGATCAGCTTTGAGCTTTTACAAGAAGTCATATTTTAATATGTAGTTTATTAGTAATGTTTTCACATGATCTGGGAGTCTTAGTTTTTTTGTCCTAATGTTGTCATTTTTCATTCCTGAGATATAGTAAATATTTGTGAAATAATTCACTTTGCTTTGTTTGTACTGTAAATAAGTTAGGTCTTAAAGCTGATGCTGATATTTTTTATTTTTACATTACTTTTTATGTACTAAGGAGTAAACTTGCAAAGCTAACATACAAAAACTAATATTGTTCTCACTGAAATGGAGGTATACTATTCTTTTGGAGGACTAGATATTTTTTCTCTCATTTGAATGAAACAAAAATGAAGAAAAGTGATGAAGTATATTCTAAATAAATAATTTTTGAAATAGAAGTGACCATAATTATGTATTGTTATCCTTATGAAGAGTATTTATTGATATGCTTATGAATGGGCAGGTGCTGTGTACAACATACCTGTCTGCATATGGTTACTCGATAACCATCCCTTGTCGTCTCCCATGGTGTATGTAAAGCCCACCCCAGACATGCTGATTAAGGCTTCTCGTCATGTTGATCAGAATGGAAAAGTTTATCTCCCATACCTACATGAGTGGAATCCAGTAAGTGACGCTTTTGGTATTTTTTCATTGGAGTTTGGGTAAGTAAAGGTCTTCTGTTGATTTTTTTCCTTTATGTTTTGTAAATTATAGTACTGAGTAGTAAGGATACATAAAGACTGAGATAGAAGCAGTTTGTCCCTCTGAATATATTTATATATATTTAATGTTTGATCAGTATGACTTGAAATAGAGATCATAAAGATGAATCTGCACAGATTTTAACCAGAATTCTAAGTGTCCTCTTTGTTACAGGATATTTTTTTTATCCTTTTATGATTCGCCAACCTCAGTTGTCAGTAACTTGAGCAGGAAAACGTTTGCTGTTGATACAGTATTCCTGTTGTAATGATTCCACTTGGTAATATTCATGGTATGAGGTTACATTTTATGATTTTATGAGCTGCTCATATTGTATGACGGGTTGATAGACAAATTTCAGGTCTTTCATTGGAAATTTTGGTTGCAACTCTTCATATTTCATCCTTTTATTGCAGCTTCTGTCATAACTTGGATGATTATAGTATTTGTTTTGGTTGTTGAAGATTTTATTTTTATATTTGCTGTGTGAAAATGGTACAGTATCCTTGAATTAGATTTAGTTATGGGTTTTATGGTCTTAGGTCGTGGTGCCAGACAATCCAGTTACTTACTAATTTGTGGTCCTACTTACTGAGGCATATGTGTATTTTGTGATCGGCTATGAAAAAGGCTAATATACTTTTGTTTCCCTGACAGAATGCTATATTAAACAGCTATCTTTCCAGCATTGATAACCTTAACATTACTTGTAACATTTACCTTGACTCCGTGTTTGAAATGACTTATGCAGATGAGGACTTCTTAATGATAAATTTCTGTAAAGTTGATTTTCATTGTATGCTAAGAAAGCATTCCTTAGAAGATTCTTGAAAAAAAGCATTGTCAGGAATGCATTTGTTCTCCTTTTGTGCTTCATTTTGACATGGTATGATGGTGAATACTGTTATCTCGGTAACTTGGAAGTTGTGGATGTCATGAAAGTTTTAATTTCATTTATTTGTCAGACACCATTAATTGCTCTTGATATTCATTATATAGAGCATTATTATATAAAGTTTCAAAGACCCCATGCAATGTTCAAGAAAACATACTTTTTATATTCTTTTGTACTATTGTTTTGATATATGAGTGAATTGATAGCTTGTTTACCCCATTTTTATAGTAATTAAATATTCTTTTTTGAGAGAAAAGTAAAATATTTGAAAAAAAAACTCATCAACTTTTATTAACTGGTGCAAATGCTGGATTGTTTGATAGTTGTTAAATGAGTTTGTGTACTTTGATGAAGCACCTTTTGTTCTGATAGCTTATTAAATGAACAGCTATGGGTTGTTCCAGTAAGCAACATTTAGGAAATGGCACATAGAACAGTGATGATGGATGCTTTATGCCTTGATGAATGATAAGGATCTTGAAAGACTGTATCTACAGGTAATGGCAAGTGTTTAATGATTTGTGGAGAAATGGACATGCTCCTGAATAACTTTTCCGAGGAAGGCATTCTACATGGTTTAATGTATTTGGATGTTCTGTTGTTATTCAATTTCAGAGTTCATCAGATTTACCAGGACTTATCCAGATAATGATTATGACCTTTAGTGAGATGCCCCCAGTTTACTCCAAACCCAAGACTGCACAACCAACAACTGGAGCCCCATACCCTTCACCTTATCCCTCAGGCACGCCAGGTAAGTTGTAGGTTATATTTTTCTTAGTGTAAGGCTTTGGTAATAACCTCGGGGACCTGAAGAGTTTGTGTCAGCAATCTGCACTGCATATTCAAAATAAAGTACTACAGGCAGTCCCCGGTTATTGGCTGGGATTCCGTTCTTGGCAGGGTGCTCATAAGTGAAAACTGCCATTAACCCTCTTACGCCAGAGCGGTAAATAAAAAATTGTCTCCCGTGTGCCGGAGGGGTTTCGGAGTGAGCGCAGAAGCGGAAAAAATATTTTTTTCAAAAAATCACAGCGTGCTTAGTTTTCAAGATTAAGAGTTCATTTTTGGCTCCTTTTTTTGTCATTGCCTGAAGTTTAGTATGCAACCATCAGAAATGAAAAAAATTATCATTATCATATATAAATAATGCAATATATGATAGCGCAAAAACGAAATTTCATATATAATTGTATTCAAATCGCGCTGTGCGCAAAACATTTAAAGGTAACAAGTTACTTTTTTTTCGTTGTAATGTACACTAAATTGCGATCATTTTGGTATATAACACATTGTAAAACGATAAAAGCAACACAGAGAAAATATTATCACAAAATAATGCATGAATTCGTAACGCGCGGACGTACATAAACAAATATTTTTTTCAAAAATTCACCATAAATATAAATAATGTCCTAGAGACTTCCAATTTCTTTCAAAATGAAGACAAACGATTGAATATTACTATACTGTAAGAGTATTAGCTTACAATTGCAGTTTTTGACCATATCTGACGAGTTAAAGTTGACCGAATGTCGAATTTTTTTATATATATATTTTTTATATGCAATTATTTCGGAAATAAGAAAAGCTACAACCTTCAAATATTTTTAGTTTTATTCTACATGAAATTGCGCACATTTTCATACATAAAACTCTATGAAATGCCTAATATGAAACAGAGCAAATATTCCGAGAATGGGACGTACGTATTTCGGAGATTTGTGGCGGAGAATCCGTGCGCGGAGGAAAGGAAAGATTTCTTTTTAAATTCACCATAAATCTAAATATTTTGCTAGAGACTTCAAATTTGTTTCAAGATGAAGATAAATGACTGAATATTACTAGACTGTAAGAGTTTTAGCTTACAAATTGCTTGTTTTTTCGACCATTTCAGTAGAGTCAAAGTTGACCGAACGTGGTTTTTTTTCTATTTATCGTGATTTATATGCAAATATTTAAAAAATGAGAAAAGCTACAACCTTCAATTATTTTTTGTTGTATTCTACATGAAATTGCACACATTTTTATATATAAAACTTTATGTAACGGCTAATTTAAAATGGTGCAAACATTACCACAATCGCACGTATGATTTTTTCGGAAGAGTTACCGCGCGGACGTAAAGAAAATGTTATTTTTTTCATAAATTCACCATAAATCGAAATATTGTGCTAGAGACTTCCAATTTGTTGCAAAATGAAGGTAAATGCTTGAATATTACTAGAATATAAGTGTTTTAGCTTACAATTGCATTTTTCAACCATTTTGGTAGAGTCAAAGTTGACCGAAGGTTGAAATTTTGGCAATTATCGTTATTTATATGAAAATATCTCAAAATTGATAAAAGCTACAGCCATGGGTTGTTTTTAGTTGTATTGTGCATGAAATTGCGCACATTTCCATATATAAAACTTTATATAACGGCTAATTTTAAAATGGTGCAAACATTACCACAATCGCATGTATGATTTTTTTCGGAAGAGTTACCGCGCGGACGTAAGAAAAATTTTTTTCATTAATTCACCATAAATCAAAATATTGTGCTAGAGACTTCCAATTAGTTGTAAAATTAAGGTAAATGATTGAATATTACTAGAATATAAGCATTTTAGCTTACAATTGCGTTTTTCGACCATTACGGTAGAGTCAAATTTGACCGAAGGTTGAAATTTTGGCAATTATCATTATTTATATGAAAATATCTCAAAACTGATAAAAGCTACAATCATGAGTATTTTATTGTTGTATTCTACATAAAAATGCGCACATTTTTATATATAATACTTCATGTAACGGCTAATTTACAATGGTACAAAAATTATGTCAAAGTGACGAAATAATTTCCGAGATGTGTCACAGATACTTTTTTAGTGCGGCAAGAAAGAAATTCGCGCTTGCGTGCCTGCGTAACGATTGTAAACAAAACAACACCTTGATCCGTAAACTCCCAGCATCCCCCAAGGCGCGTGATTCAAAAGTTTTAGGCTGGTAGGCCTATAAGTATTTTTCCGCGAATTTAAAAAAAGGGATTTTGACGAAGGAAAAATCTATTTCTGGGTGATTGGCTCGTGTCGCCCTATGAAAGTATCCTTAATATCATTCTTTCTAGGTAAAATTAGCCTAAAATTACCAGAGAAAAACAAAATTAAGAAAATGTCAGTAAAACTGACTCGCTCACTCTTAAAAAGAAGTGTCGGTATGATATAGGGGCGAGTGTGGAACACTACCACGAGACAAACACCAATTAGAACTTCCTATCAGAATCCCCCCAAGAGAGAGCTGATACCAACGGGCGATGCAGCCTCTACTACTACTACTAGAGGACGCCACGGACAGCAGCGCCCCTAGCGGACATCCTTAATTAAAACAGCTAAATACATCTTGTCCTGCAAGGGGGGGAAAACAAACCATCAAGGGGGGGTTTCATAGGGCGACACGAGCCAATCACCCAGAAATAGATTTTTCCTTCGTCAAAATCCCTTTTCTGGGCTCAGCTCGTGTCGGCCTATGAAAGAGTACCAGAGAAACAGACAAGATGGGAAAAGGAACAATGAAAAACAGTGTAAAATGATGGATATAATATAAGTAAATCAATTACAGCATACAAATTAAGCACTTAAACTAACTTATACTAAACAGTAAAATAATAGAACGTTAGTAATCTTAAAGTACTTAAATGGTAATTACAGTAAATTACAGAGCTGCATGTAATATAAAGAAAAAAGGGGATTTACTTAACAAAATTACAAAATATACAAACTCATGTGCCCTACCCTAGCATAAAAATAAGGGTAGGTACACTGAAATCCATCATTAATACAAATATTGTAAAGTATATACAAACACATTGTGACTGAAGTTCAATATAAATACAAAAATGGTGAATATATACAAACATATTGTGTCCTACCCTAGCATAAAAATAAGGGTAGGTACACTGAAGTACATTATCAGTACAAGTGTGGATGTCCCTAGCAAAAAAATAAGGGACAATCCACTATATGATTCAACGGCTAAGGCTATGATGTTTGAATAGCCTGGCGATAGGGTGAGGCATGTTGGCTGATGTAGGTAGAAAGGAGACCTGGATCTATACTACAACTACTATACAGTATCAGGGGAAACTATGTTTCCCGCTGCTACTGCTGAAAACTTTAAAGATTCCAAGGACTTTAAATAATGCCGTTTAAAGACTGTCGGGGATTTCCATCCAGTATACTTTCTAAGATCCTCAAAGTTCATATGTTGAAAATAATTAATTGAGGTGGCTACTCCCCTGATATCATGTGCTTTTGGGAATGACTCAGGGTTGGCTTGTTTAATGAAGTAAAGGATTTGCTGTCTAATGCCTTTTACTGATAAAGTACCACCTTTTTCTCTCATGAAGAGAGCACCTGAGGATCTAGAAGAAGTACGAGATAGAAAGGCTCTAAGAGTTGATACTGGGCAGAGAGAAGGATCCTGTGGAAGTGGGATAACCTTCCAAGGAGCCCACCTTGCAAGAGGATCCTCATTTTTGGCTAAAAAGCTACGATCCGGAGCAAGTAGAACTTCTCCTGATGGGAGGAATTCGACATGACCCGCATCCCTGGATAGAGCCGACAGTTCTGAAATTCTAGCTCCTGAGGCTAGGCTTAATAAGAATAATGTCTTCCTCAGGAGCATTATGAATGTACAAGATGAGTTGTCAGTATCTGAAGCTAGTTTGAGGACATCATTTAAGAACCATGAAACTGTAGTAGGCCTCTGAGAAGGTCTAAGTCTAGCACAGGCTTTAGGGATAGATGTGAAATAAGATTCAGTCAGATCTATCTGAAAACCTACTTGAAAGATTTTCTTCAAAGCCGATTTATGAGTGGTAATCGTGCTAGCTGCTAAACCTTTTTCAAATAAGGATCTGAAAAAGGATATAGCCAAATTAACTGTCATGGTTGTAGTGTTCGATTCTCTCAAGAAAGATGCTAATTTTTTAACAGCTGAGTCATATTGTCTAATGGTTGACTCTCTCTTATCTGATTCTAGGAAGAGAATATTCTGTGGATCAATGTCAGCATCTTTATTAGCCGCAAACTTCATGAAGTCCATAAAGTTAGGGTCTGGAGAGTTCCTGAGGAAGCGAACACAGTCCTCATTTGTACTGATTGTGATAGCTTGGGATTGGGGATCCGTTGAGGTCGGAGACCCAATTCCATTAAGAAGAGGATACCAGTTGCTCTTGGGCCAGTCTGGTGCAATCAGAGCTACTATCCCTTTGAAAGACCTTAGTTTGTTTAGGACTTTCAAGAGAAGATTCACTGGAGGAAAAACATAAATTCTCCTCCACTGATTCCAATCCAACGACAGGGCGTCCGTGGCATAAGCCAGAGGGTCCAGGTTGGGGGCCACATAGCAAGGGAGCTTGTGGTTCGCTGTGAGGCGAAGAGATCCACTTGGAGACCTGGGACTCTCCGGCTGACCCACTGGAATGACCCTACGTCCAGAGACCACTCTGATTCCAGAGGAACTGACCGGGACAGGGCGTCTGCTATCACATTCCTTACTCCTGCCAGGTGAGTGGCAGACAGATGCCATTTGTGTTTGTTTGCTAAAGCAAAGATGGCTATCATGACATGATTCACATGCTTGGATTTGGACCCTCCTCTGTTGATGCAATGAACTACCACTGCACTGTCCAAAACTAGCCTTAGATGAGACTTCTTCGGGGGAAGCAGTCTCTTCAGAGTAAGAAATACTGCCATTGCTTCCAACACGTTTATGTGGAGCTGGCGAAATTGAACTGACCAAGTCCCTGAACCTGTTTGAACTGAGAGTATCCCCCCCACCCGGACAGGATGCATCCGTGTGAATGGTTAACACTGGGAGGGGATATTGAAGGGGTACTTTCTTGGCTAAGTTCTTTACTTTTGACCAAGGCCGTAGCTGGTTGCGGAGGATCTGTGGAATTACTGACAACTTGTCTCGATATTTGGAGTTTGCTTTTGACCGCCAAATTCGATTTATATCTTTCAGCCTTGCTTTCAGAAGGATATCTGTTACCGAAGCAAACTGAAGAGACCCTAGGATTCTCTCCTGGTTTCTTCTTGACGTTTGTTTGCATTTGAGAAATTGCCTGACAGATTTTGCTATTTCCTTCCGTTTGACCACTGGAATTGACAGATTGTGGGAAGACAAATCCCGTTGGATTCCTAGCCACTGAAACGAGATTCCGGAGTAAGTCTGGATTTCGTTTTGTTTATCTGGAACCCCAGATGTTCCAGAAAGTGAACTACCTTTTTGGTGGCTTTGAGACATTCCTCGACTGTTGGTGCCCAGATCAAACCAATCGTCGAGGTATGCTGCTACCATGATTCCCTGAGCTCTCAATTGTTGTACAACCACTTCTGCTATCTTGTGAATACCCTGGGGGCTTACATTCAGACCGAAGGGCATCACTTTGAATGAGAATGTTTGATTTCCTAGCCTGAACCCTAGGAATGGGCGGAAGTGCCTGGCTATAGGGATATGATAGTATGCGTCTGTAAGATCGATGGAGCATGTGACGGCTCCACGCGGAAGTAAGGTCCTTACTTGCGAGAGGGTAAGCATCTTGAACTTGTCGCAGCGAATGAAAGAGTTTAGCTTTGACAAGTCTAAGATTACCCTTCTTTTTGTGAGCCTTTCTTTGGCACGCTGAATAAGCGACCTTGAAATTTTAGATGTTTGACTCTCGCAATAGCTCCTTTCTGAAGGAGTTCTTCCGCGTAATCTGTCAATTCCTTTGACGGCATCTGATGAAATGATTTGATTGGAGGAGGATCTTTGATCCAACTCCATCCTAATCCTTTGGACACTATGCTCTGTGCCCAATTGCTGAACCCCCACCTGTGGCGGAAGAGAACAGCCTCCCTCCTACCTGGGGAGCCTCATTGTTGATGGGCGGGTTGGCCACCACGCCCTCCTCTGAACTGCCTGCTCCTCGTACCTCTTCCTGCGCCACGCTGACGAAGTAACCTCTCGCCCTACCTCTCGGCTGAGTGTAGCCTTGAGCCTCATATGCAGGGTTGAAAGGCCCGGCGAGATAGCGTAGGAAGTGGATGGTTGAGATTGCGGGGGCAACAGGAGGATAGGCTGGTTCTGCTTTGAGCTGACAGGTTGTCCCTGTTGGGTAACCGGGACCGCCTGCACAAATTGCTGCTGTTGCTGGAGTTTTTTATATGGCTGGAACCTCTTACCAGCCTTCTTCGGTTTCTTGCCAGCAGTGGGAACGGATTCCTGTTTCCTCTTTGAGGAAATACCCCACCTAGCTCTAAGGCTCTGGTTGAGTCTAGCAGCTTCGTGGTGTACCTCGTTCACCGCGGACTCTGGGAAGAGATCCGCTCCCCACATGCTAGCGGCCAAGAGTCTATTAGGCTCATGCCTGATGGTGCATTCTTGTAAGACATGCTTCCGCAGTTCCTCCTAGCCTGGAAGAAGTCAAAAGCGTCCGTTAGAACCGTCTGAAACTGAGATTTCGCCAGAATCTTGAACAGCGGTTCCGTAGCGTAAGAGAGGGCAGCCATTTCCGTGATTATGAGGGAATTGAGGGACCTGCCAAACCTAGTCGCGCATCAAACTCTGCCTGGATTAGAGAATCCGGCAGCCTAGGTAGTTTCTCACCGAACTGGTCCATGGCGCAGTCCGGTTTTTGAGCTTACCAAGCGTGAACGTAGCTGGCAAGTTCTCCCACAATTCTCCGAAGGACGGGAAGAGCGGAGAAGTAGACTCCGCCTCCCTCAACTGTGGGATGGGCTCATCCTTGAGGACTGCCTGAAGGGACTTCTCCACTAATTTCGTGGCGAACGGAAGAGAAACCTCCTCTTCCGTAGCGAAAATAGTGAAGGGACTCTTGTAGGCCTGGAGTTTGGTGTTTGTACACTCCCAGTCCTCAAGGCAGTGAACCCATTCCGCTGAGCATGATCTCTACTATATAGGACCGACTCCTTAGAGATCTTGTCTTCCCTCGTCAGAGCCGTTGGCGTCAGCCTAGCATATCCAATGAAAGGCTGCGTCAGACCCGGAGGGTAAAACTCGAAGTCCTCAATCCTTCGAGTTACCAACATCCGAGATAGAGATCATTCCATCTTTGAACGGAGCGTAGGCAGCTACTCTCCATGGGTTCTCCATAGAGAAAGCTGGCAAGGAGTCATATGGCGGGAGTTGAAGAATCCCCGTGCTAGATGCTGGGGAGACTGGGGGAGGAACCATGAGCTAGCCCGCTACTCGGTCCTCATTTTCTCTCATTCTGTTAGAGAGATCCTGGATTGATTGTCCAGATTGAGACAGACTGTTTGATAACTGCGCAAACATCTGCTCGAACCGTGTCCCCAGTGCGGAGATTTGCGAGCCTACCAGCACGCCCACCTGTTCCATCACCCCTGCTGAGAAAGTAAGAGGGATCAAAGGTGCTAGTGCCCGCTACCCCTACCGGCGTAGCCGGAGTGGAAGCGGTGGAGGCGGAGAAGGCAGTGACTCGGCGGGAGCGCGAGCCTTCTCCTTCGAAGCCTGCTTCTGGAGCTCTTTGATTGAGAAGAGCTCGGCTTTGCCTTCACCGCATCGGCATAGGAAGTCGACGACTTCTTAGCCGAAGAAGACGAAGACGACTTCCTAGAAGTCGTCTTGGCTAGAGTCTTCGGTTCTCTCTTTCCCTTCTCCTTAGGAGGTACAGAGAGAGCGGGTGAGACGAATAGGGATCTCAGATCCCGGAAAGCCTTGGAATGAAGCGGAAGAAGAGGGGACAGGAGAAGATCCAGGAGCACCCAAGGAAAGACCTTGGGCGCTCGACATACCTACCTCAACCAACAAATCCTCCCCCCCTACCGCCATAGGTTCAAGGTTAAGGTCCAGGGCAGCAACGTCCGGGACCGACTCCTGGGAGGCTACGACCCCAAATGATTGCTGGAGGTCTTGCTGGATGGAGGCTATCAGCGGGGCAGCGGACAAGGGGTCAACGTAACCCGTCGACTTGCCCGCGGGAAAGATCTGGACGGCCAGCTTCCTGTCCAAAATGTAGGGCTGGCCCTTGGCGGCGTTCTTCCCGAAGCCGCCCACCCACGCTTTCAGGGTGGCGAGGGCGACTTCCCTCACACCGGTAGCCTGAAAGAAAGGTGAGATTAGCTGCCAATGGTGGAACGGGTTAACAAACTTACGACTAAAGAAGTTTTTGTTAGTAAAATGATAAGTAAGCCTATAATGGCCTTACCCCATCTCCCCAGCTGACCGACCAGGTCGTAGCAGATGGCGCAGGCTTCAGGGTGCCAAACGATCGTCTCGTTGAACGACATGGCACAGGGGGCGTGAGACCTACACTCATCATGTCCACAGGAGTCGAACAGCGTCGCGTTACACGCTGGGACCTGGCAGTTGGTAGCCTGTAAGTGGAAAAGTACATGAGTACCAAGTAAACACTTACAGTCTAACATATGCTCCGCTGGTGCCGGAGCGATAAAGCTAGATTAAACCAGAGCCCCGCCAAAATACGTGTGGTAACTAGGTTGGTATCTAGGTTATGGCTCCGCTGATGGCGGAGGCACAAAAGACAAACAACCAGGAGTGGTGGTAATGGAAACCACGACGGAAAATGGCGGGGATGGTTGATAAAAAGATAATAATAATACACAATTCATTGTAAAACATAGTACAATTAGGGTATATCCTTAAATTAACAATAATAAAACAACCTCTCTCCGCCCGTCTACTAGAAGAGTGCGTAGGTAAGGAGTAAGCTCCCTTCCGGTAGCGGGGGAGAGATATAAGGATATCGTAGGCAAGCAACCGACCACTCGTAGTGCCCACCCCGCCCGCTAGCGGAGCCAGTAACCTATAACCAAAGGTGCCCCGGCTGCGACGGAAGGCTCCTTTCGTATAGCAAGGGAGGTGGCTGAGCAACTGGGGAGGGGGGGAGGAAGGTCTCGGCGAAACACGGCGGGAGCGAGAAAGGAGGGAGGGATGGCCTACTCCTCCCCGCCTCACCAACTACCCGCATGGAGACCCGGTACCTCAAGAGTGGTCGCCCTATACCCCCCGCTGGGAGGAACCCCTGGTCACCTCCGAGAGGGTGAGAGAAGGCGACTGAGGTTGTCATGACAACCAAGGGGTTCCCCAGCTCCTCCCTATACCAGAAAGAGAGGGTAGGGGCAGGGTAAGGTGCAATGGAACACGTGACCGCAAGTGGCCTAGGCCGCGAGCAACACAACCGTGAGAGGGCCACGTGAACCAAGCTGTACCAATACAAGGAACAAGCACCTAGGGGGAAAGGGGGGCTAGCCTAACACCCTAAATAAATAAATATATACATCGAAAAAGGTGGAAGAGACACTTTAGTAAAAGAGAAAGAAGCCCAGGAGGAGGCAGACTGTTCCAAGAAACAGAAGCCTACTCGGAGCCAGCGATAGCCGATGTAGAGCAAGAGCCGGGATGCTGGGACAGAATAAAATAATAGCCCTAAATACCAAGCTAAGAGAATGGTAGGTGGGCTAAACTAGCTAAAACTCGATGTAAAACAATGAACGTGATAAAGTAAGCCCATAAGTATAAGAAGTCCCAGTATGGAGGACCGGGAATTCTTACGAGGCAGCATGGCCGCCACGAGACAACCGGGGAACCGTATATGACCTATTAAGAGGAAAATACTGGTACCCGGAAGATAAAAATGTGGTAAAATATTACTTATGAGTTACTTAACTTAGCCGTGGCAATTGCAGAGCGTTCCATTGTAGATAAAAGGGATAAATCCTGATATAGCACAGCACAAGTAAAATCTGCGTCTTGACGCTAGCGCTAAAAATTAAGGATGTACGCTAGGGGCGCTGCTGTCCGTGGCGTCCTCTAGTAGAAGTAGTAGAGGCTGCATCGCCCGTTGGTATCAGCTCTCTCTTGGGGGGATTCTGATAGGAAGTTCTAATTGGTGTTTGTCTCGTGGTAGTGTTCCACACTCGCCCCCCACCTCTTATTCATACCGACACTTTTAAGATTTTAAGAGTGAGCGAGTCGAGTTTTACTGACATTTTCTTAATTTTGTTTTTCTCTGGTAATTTTAAGGCTAATTTTTACCTAGAAAGAATGATATTAAGGATACTTTCATAGGCCGACACGAGCTGAGCCCAGAAAAAAACTTTTGTAAGTCGACGTAAAATACGTCCAGTCGGAGTAAGAGGGTTAACTGAATTCCGGTGATTTATGGTGTTTATGGTGACAAGTTTCGGTTAGTTGCACCCGTTAGGTATGTTATGGTGCCATGACTATTATCGGCGCCTTATGGCGCTGATGACCGAAACTTGGCCCGTTATGGCGCCATAAATCGCTGATTTTACGGCACTAGACAAGTGCCATAAAACCGGATCACCATTAAGCCAGTCTGCTGATAACTGGGGACTGCCTCTATTGTAGGCAGTCCCCGGGTTACGACGGGTTCGGCTTACGATGTTCTGAGGTTAAGGCGCTTTTCAATTATATTCATCAGAAATTATTTCCAGGGTTACGACGCCTACAATACTCATCTGGCAGATAAAATATGACACCAAATATGCAAAATAATCAATATTTGAAGGTTTTTGGGATGAAAAATGCAATGAGAATGCAGTTTACATGGTTTTTTAATGCACCCAAAGCATTAAAAGTAAGGTTTTCTTAGGATTTTCTATGATGTTCCGGCTTTCGTAACTCGGGGACTGCCTGTAGTATTTTGTAGTTTTAGAATTGGACTAATACTGCACTTCCTCACATGTGCTTTTTTTTTTTTTTTTCCCTTTTCTTTCTTTCTTCTCCTATGGTAGAAGTATGTCTCACTGCTTTGCAATGGATTAGAGATTAGGCTAAGATACTGGTCTGGGGGAACCTTAGAAGTATAGATGGTTGGTTAAGACTTAGGAGGGAGGTCACATTCTGTGCATTATTAACTATTTAGATTACTAGAATATTACTGGTGTGTGCATGAAATTCAACACTGGAGAAGCTGTATTTATGGCATGGTAGTGCCCATTATACGATGCATGAATGGAAAGTTTAAATCTATTAGATTTCTAGCATTGATCATCTTTCCAGTTTAATCCCATCTTGGACTCTCCATGTAACACAGTCTGGAGTTGAATTATTCCTTTCCATGAAGGGATTGAAGGCTTTGGTGTGTGTGTGTTCATATTACTTAAACTACTACCATTTTGCCTGGCCAGACCCTGTAGGGAGAGTTGTATTACTATTTGAAGTAATGGATAAGATAGTCCATTAGAAGAAAAATCACATCTCTTATATTGAAACATTTTCTTATTTAGTTTAGAGATGTGCAGAAGTACACTTCTTTTTCACATGGTTTTCCTTGAAGAATTTTTATCTTAATCAGCATATTTTAAACATCTAACTCACCTGGTAGTTTTATATATAGCTTACGTCCCTGAATTTCAAAGACTCGCGGCAGTCGCCGATTGGGTAGTCAAGAGTACCACGTGCGCCCTCTACCCAGGTACCTGGAACCATTCCAACTATTCCTCAGATCTTCCCTGCCGCCTTACCGGTGACATCGTTGGAATTTCGCTCGTTTGGCCCGTGTTTTTCGCAGCTTATTTGGTGAAGTTCACTTTGGCTTTGGCTTTCGCTTGTTTTTGGATTTGCTTTGGATTTCTCTTGACCCTTTTTAGATATTGTTGGTTTGACTCTTGCTTGTTTTGATCTCTCTTTTGGATTTTTCAACATGTCTGACTCTTCTTCGATTGTGAGAATGTGTGTGAGAGGATGTAAGACTCGGCTTGCTAAAGCCTCGTTAGATCCACATTCGGTTTGTATGAAATGTAGAGGCAAGAGTTGTGAGTTGGATGATAGATGTGATGAATGTTTAGATTTACCTGATAATAAGTGGAGGGAATATTACCGCTATGTGCGAAAGCTTGAAAAGGACAGGATCAGGAGAGCCAAGAGTAGTATGTCTCGCTCTTCTAGAGTTAGTCAGGGAGTTGACAGTTCCCTCTCCCTTGCTAATGAGCCTATTGATCCTTCTCCCGTAGTGGTAGTCCCAGAACCCCCTACTGATACAGGTAATGATCCAACTTTAAAGGACATGATGGCGGCCATTCAAGCCCTTGGTGAAAGGGTAGAATCCCTCAAAGAAGACAGGGAGAAGTTATGGTCAAATGTGAGAGATTTAAGAAACACAAGTGTCAGTGCTAAAATCAGTGCAAGTGCAGTGGAGGGTGCGGCCGCTCGGACCTGTCGTGCGCCTAGTCCTAGACCTCTTCCAAGCTCACCAACCCCTGTGAGAAGGAAAGTCGACAGGCGAAGGGAGGCGAGAGGTTTTAGCTCCCGAGCGGTCGTCCCCTCGAGCGTACCTGTTGACGTTTCCCAGGACGTTCGCCCTCGCCACAGGAAAGGCGAGGTAAAATTGTGCTCTTCTTCATCGGACGACGCAGTTCCCAGACGGGGCTGGCGTCTTACGTCGGAGTCAAGACCCCTCAAAAGAAAATACACTGTTGAGCAGCGTCGTGAAGTGACGCCTCAGGCCCCAGGATGTAGCCATTGGAGCAGCCCGGAGCGCTTCCCTTCCAGCTCCGATGGTAGCTCTCCTGCTAAATACAGACGTAAATTGTCGCACAGGCGGCTGTCTGCTTCGGTAGGAGACAAAAAGATATCGGACGCTTTTCTGCCTTCAGTGCATGCTTCCCCTCCTCCTTCGGATTGGTACTCGTCCCCGGAACGTTCTTCCCAACCCTTACGTGACGTGGAGAGAGAGTTGGATGATGTTGCGGCTTCACCAGTCTGTCCCCAGCAGCAAGAAGCTCCTCAAATAACTTTGATTCAAGACATGCAACAGAAACTCTCCTCCCTGATGCAGGTCTGGCAACTGGCAGCAAAGAAAGATGTTAGTAATCGTCCAGCTCAAGAGGTTCCAAGCGCTGTAAGTCTTCCTGAGGAAGCTTTTGACGTGTGTCGTACAGGCAGCGAGCGTCCAGCAGCAAGTGACCTCAAGGTTCGACAGGACAGCAAGCGTCAAAAGATTGGATGCCAGGACGCCCAAGTAGCTGGACCCCAGGACGTCATGCGTCAAGAGGTTGGACGCCAGGACGCCGAGCGTCAGGAGTTTGGACGCCAGGCGTCAAGAGGGTGGACGCCAGGACGCCGAGCATCAAGAGTTTCGACTCCAGGGCGCCAGGCGTCAAGAAGATAATAAGGAGACGACGACGAGGAAGCAGGACGTCGCTACTTCGGTCTTAGGACAATCAGAAGAAGGGAACGATGATATCCCCCCTTATCCTGTTAAGGGGGCCGGCCGGAACCGCTATATATGGTGGTATAGGGCGAAAAATGCAGTCATGAAAAAATTCATGGAGCTTCATATGGCAATTGAGAATACGTATATGAAATATTTCGTCAAAATTCCTCTTACTTTCGTAGTTACAGGGAAATTAGTTAACATAACTCAATAAGCCTAAAACACTGATCCGTACAAGAAAATGCAATATTTCTTCTATTATCGTAAATTTTTATAATTATTGTCAAAGAAATTGGGAGAAATGGCATCTGTAGACATTCCCCGAGTCGAGAAGGAGACTTCAGGCTCAGGTACCAAGTCCAGTCATGAATTAGTGCGATCACAGACATCAAGTAGTCTACACGTTCCATTTCAACTCTTGACATTCGCTTGCCTTTACGTATGTTTATGTATGTTTCGGCAAGAATTTCATCATGCCAATGAGGAAAAGACAAGAAAAACATCTCGCTAACATACAGACGAAGAAAAATCGCTCTAGTATTATTACAGAATATCATAATATTCTCGTAGTTAGTGAAGAGAGAGGGTAGGGTTGCTTGGTAACGCCCCCTTCTTGCCTGACAGTACACGTCACACTCTGCCCAAGGCTACGATCTTTGAGCAAAGAGATCTTCATTTATTATAAATAACAAAGTTTTGGTTTTTTAATACCCTAAATGGAATATGAAATTCATAATAATCATGATTTATTAAATTGTCTTTGTAAAAAAAAGAGTACACCTTCGAGTTTCACCTCTGACATTCTCTTGCATTTATGTTTATTTATCTTTGTTTCGGGCAAGAATTTCATCATGCCAAAGAGGAAAATACAAGGAAAACATCTCGCTAACATACAGAAGAAGAAAATTCGCTGTAATAAGCCGAGTTAGTGAAGGGGAGAGAGAGAATTGCGTAAGAAGGAGTGCCCCATCTTGCCTCAAGCAGTGCCCCAGGCTGCGATATATGAGCAAAGGGATCATCATTTATGATTAAATTATGATAAATAAAATAGTTTTGGTTTATTAATACACAAAAAAGAAATATACATTCATAATAATCATTATTTATTAACATTGTCTTCATAGAAAAACGAAGGAAAACTTTGAACGCCCGTATCTCAAAACTATACTTATTGACTTTCAAAATCTATCTTCTCACTTAGTTTTAAAGCTATAACATTGGAATTTTGTATATAACTCAGAAAGACATTATAGAACAATCAAATAGAGCCCTTTTTTTCAATTTTTGTTTCGTCTTTTTTTTATAAATTTTTTTCTTGTGATTTATAGGGTTTATTTTTTTACCATATTGAAAAATTCATATCTAGCAAAAAAATGACTTAGAAAAAAAACTCTCCATTCGATTGGAGGTCTACATCAGGTCTATATATGGTAGTAATCCCAGGTCTTCATATTAAATATCAAGGGAGGAGATAGAATTTGAAAAATGGTTATTTTCGGGATAAATCGCCCTGGCGTCACAAAACTGAAGGTCAGAGGCGAAAATCATATGCGGTTTGGAAGATGTCCCAAGTCACCTTATTAAGTGGTATGAATATCAAAGTCCTGTCCTTAAAAAATGGCATTAGCCGGCCGGCCCCCTTAATCCTGTAGATGACATTTCCGATGAAGAGGATCGGAAGGAACAGCACCCCTCGTCGGACCTAAAAAGACTCATGAGGGTCTTTACAGAAGTTTTTCCGGAGAACTTTATTCCGTCTGCCCCTCGTTCCCCGCCTTCAGAATTTACTCTAGGGAAGGCGTCAAAGAAGGCCATATTTACGAAGATGGTTTTGTCCCGCTCGTCCAAGAGAGCGTTGAAAGTCATGAGGGATTGGATGGAGACTAAGAAGGACCAAGGAAAGACAGTATTCTCGTTTCCTCTGGCCAGATTAGCGTCTAGATCGAGTATCTGGTATGAGACTGGAGAAGCTCTCGGCCTGGGAGTTCCTGCCTCTTCCCAGGGGGACTTCTCGAGTCTGGTGGACGCCTCTTGTCGGGTGGCCATGGGAAAGACTAAGGTTTCTTGGTCAACATCAGAGATGGACCACCTCCTCAAAGGAATATTCAGAGACTTTGAGGTCTTTAACTTCCTGGACTGGACTCTGGGAGCCTTGGGAAAGAGGATAGAGTCTTTCAAGACCGCTGACACTGAAGAGCTGGTACATCTGATGTCATGTATAGACAAAGCTCTTAGAGATGGTTCCAACGAGTTAGCGGCGCTTTTCTCGGCAGGCATTCTTAAGAAAAGAACCCAAATTTGTTCTTTCCTTGCTAATGGGATCACGCCCATTCAGAAATCGGAACTGCTTTATGCGCCTCTTTCCGCACACCTTTTCCCGCAAGAGTTGGTGAAAGAGGTCTCCTCTGCCTTAGCCCAAAAGGCCACGCAGGATTTAATAACTAAGACAGCGAGGAAAGTGCTGCCCTGCCAGTGAGCTTCATAACACAAAAAAGCAAGGAAGAAGCTCCTGTGTCTCGGGTTTCTCAGCCCT
The DNA here is from genome assembly GCF_015104395.2 of Macrobrachium nipponense. Taxonomy (NCBI): domain Eukaryota; kingdom Metazoa; phylum Arthropoda; class Malacostraca; order Decapoda; family Palaemonidae; genus Macrobrachium; species Macrobrachium nipponense. The sequence goes on from NC_087220.1 coordinate 48,211,875, forward strand.
TTCGGGGTAAAGCCCTCGATAGAGGTAACACTAGACCTACGGGAAATAGGTCAAAGAAGAGAGGCTCCAGACAAGGACGAAGCAGGGTCTGACGGCACTCTTCTTCAGACAGCGGTAGGAGCCAGACTGTCCAACTTCTGGCAAGTATGGGAGAAGAGAGGAGCAGACCTTTGGTCCATTCAACTGCTCAAGGAGGGGTACAAAATTCCTTTCCTGAGAAAACCTCCTTTAGCAGTAAAACCAATAGATCTTTCGGCCAGATACAGGGAGGAATCCAAGGCGCAGGCGATACAACAGCAAGTTTCTCTGTTGTTGCAGAAGGAGGCAATAGAGAAGGTTGAAAATCTGGAGTCACCAGGTTTTTACAATCGATTATTCCTGGTTCCCAAGAGCTCGGGGAGATGGAGACCAGTATTGGACGTGAGTGCTCTCAACGTTTTTGTACAAAAGACAAAGTTCACAATGGAGACGACGAAATCAGTCCTAGCAGCAGTCAGACACGACGACTGGATGGTCTCTTTGGATCTTCAGGATGTGTATTTTCACATCCCTATCCACCCGAGCTCCAAGAAGTACCTCAGGTTTGTTTACAAAGAAGAAGTGTTCCAGTTTCGGGCTCTTTGCTTCGGCAAATTTTCACGAGGCTGATGAACAACGTAGCGGGAATGCTACACACGAGAGGTATCAGGGCCTCACTGTATCTGGACGACTGGCTCCTCAGAGCTCCTTCCTACACTCACTGCCTGGAGGATCTTCAGACAACAATTCGTTTTCAGAGGAACTAGGCCTTCTGGTAAACAAGCAGAAGTCGCAACTGACCCCATCCCAAGAGATCCTGTACCTGAGTATGAGGATTCAGAGTCAGACTTTTCGGGCTTTTCCGTCTGCGTCAAGGACGGAACAAGCCTTAATAAAACTGCAGGACTTCTTAAGGAAACGGATGTGCTCTGTGAGGGAATGGATGAGTCTGCTGGGGATCCTTTCCTCGCTAGAGCAGTTTGTCTCCCTGGGAAGACTAAACCTTCGCCCACTTCAGTTCCACCTCAATCGGCACTGGGACAAGGGGAAGGAACTGGAGACAAAGTGCATTCCCATGTCGGAGACGATGAAACAATGTCTACACTGGTGGAACGACCCCGTCAAGCTCCAGGAAGGCCTTTCCCTAAAGTAGAGGAACCCAGACCTAGTGTTGTTTTCCGACGCCTCGGACTCTGGGTGGGGGGCAACACTAGGAAAGTTGGAGGTCTTGGGCTCCTGGACCAGAGGACAAGAGAGGTTCCACATAAATCAAAAGGAGCTGACTGCTATTTTTTTAGCTCTCAAAGAGTTCGAAAGCTCAGTTCAGAACAGGGTTGTGCAGGTCAACTCCAACAACACGACGGCGTTGGCCTACATCAACAAGCAAGGCGGAACCCACTCCAGGTTCCTGTACGAGATGTCGAGAGAACTCCTTCTCTGGGCGAAAGAGAAGAACGTGAGTTTAGTCACACGCTTTATTCAAGGGGAAAGGAATGTCAGGGTAGACATCCTGAGCAGGAAAGGTCAAGTCTTGGCAACGGAATGGACTCTACATCAGGATGTCTGCAAGAGCTTGTGGCGGATTTGGGGCTGTCCATGCATAGACCTCTTCGCCACAGCACAAACGAAGAGACTGGAGACTTACTGTTCTCCCGTACCAGATCCCGAAGCGACTTACATAGACGCGTTCCTCATGGATTGGTCGCATTTAGACGTGTACGCTTTCCTTCCTTTCAAGATAGTACACAAAGTTCTGCAGAAGTTCGTGTCTCACGAGGGCACCAGAATGACTCTAGTGGTCCCTTTTTGGCTGACAAGAGAATGGTTCACAGAGGTACTGGAATGGATGGTGGAGACTGATTATATATTGTATAATTGTTATGGGTATAGATAAGTGTGATTATATATTGTATAATTGTTATGGGTATTTTATGCATTGTTGAAATATGGTGGGTGTCCTATATATGGACAGCATGTGGTAGATTCTAGAAGGTGTCTGTTGATGTATTTAAGTTGTGTTGTGACGTCATAGGCTGTGACGTCATAGACAAGATGGCGGCGGCGTCGGCAGGATGTAAACAATAACACGAGGCAGGAGAAAGCACGTGTTGGTGGTGTGTGGTTGGTATGGGAGAGCTCTCTGTCTGGTAGGAGTTGTTTTTTGGGTCGTAAGTCTTGTGGTGCTGGTGTTCTAAGGTGATTTCTGGAGTGTACTGGAGTTGGAGAAAGCGTACAGGTGGGTAGATTATTCATTTTTGTAGAGAAATAAAGGGGTTAGGCTAGGCCAAAATTCAAACTGGTAGCAGAGCGTGGTTGATCAAAGATGCCTGGATCCGACAGTGAACAAAGGGAGACTACTAGATGGAGAAAGGAATGTCCTAGGTTTAGCGGGATACAAGAAGAATACAAAGAATGGAAAGGTCAAGCCGAAGATTGGCTATTGTTGTATGGAGAAGATACAAAATACCCGGCGATAGAAATGAGAATGAGCTTAAAAGGGAAAGCCCGAGAGCTAGTGGAAGCATTAGATAAAGATAAACTTACTGGTACAGAGGGTCCAAAGTTAATCCTAGAGAAACTAGATAAAGCCTATCTAAAAGACTCGGTAATGGAGAATTACGGTAGAATAAAAAGATACCTTCTAATAAGAAGAGAATCTAGTGAAAATATGGCGGACTATTTAATTAGATACGAGAAGGCAGCATCTGAGTGTGAAGAGCAATGGGGAAAGGCGCGCTTGAAGGGGAAGTCAAGGGGTATCATGTAATAGAGCAAGCAAATCTCACGGAAAATAAAAAACAAATGGTATTATTGGCTTGTGGGCAAGAAAAGCTAGAGTACGGAACAGTGTCGCAAACAATGAAAAGACTTTGAGGGATTAGGGACTAAAGAGGAACGGGAATGGTGGGGTTCGTCAGAAGGCAATGCCAGTTCTGGGAGAGGGAGGGAAAACCAAAGATATCGGGGAAGATGGAACCGAGGAAGGGGTGGTAGAAATCCTATAAACAAAGAAGGGAAGGTAACAGTATGTGCAATATGCAGCTCAGAATGGCATTGGGCTAGGGATTGTCCTCAGAATTTTCATAATAGGAAGAAAACTGAAACAAGACTAGAAGAAAATAAGCTGAAAACAGAAAATGGGACAGAAGAAGAAGAGGTTTATGTAGGAGAAGTTAATAAAATAGTGGAAGCATCGTGGGAGGTGGTTGATGCAATTTTGGACACAGGGTGTAAATCAACAGTTTGCGGGGAATTGTGACTAGCACGTATTGTCATGGATTTGAGTCAGTAAGAGTTGAGGAGAATGAGGGACACTAGGACAGAGTCTAATAAAGTGTTTAATTTTGGTGAGACATCTTATAAATCCAGAGGAATAATAGAAATACCTGTGATACTAAAAAACAGAAAGTTTTATTTGAAGACGGAAATTCTGCAAGGTGATATACCCTGGCTGATAGGTAAGCAAACCATGAGTAAAATGGGTATGACCCTAAATTTGAAAGAAAATTGTGTCATAGTAGAAGTATTAGGGGGAATGAAAGTAGAGTTAAGAGAAGACGAACAGGGTCATTTAAGAGTGCCTATAAGGAGGAGGAAGGTAGAAGAATTATTACTGGAGGGTTGGAAGGGAAAGAATCCGAGGGAAATTAAGAACACAATGAAGAAATACATTTACAGTTTGGTCATGGAAGTGGAGATAAAATATGGAAGCTACAGAGGAAGCACAATGGAGTAATGTTAATCGAAAAAGAAAAAGAGGAAATAAGAAAGTTACTAACGGAACTGATTAAAAATTGTGAGGTTTGTAAAAAATACAAAAGAAACCCCGCCAAACCGGTAGTAGGCTTTTCTTGGAGTAAAACGTTCAATGAAGTCGTAGCGATGGATGTGGGAGAGATAGAAGAGAGAGAGTTCTTGGTAATAGTGGATATGGCAACGAGATATTGTTAGGCCTGTTGGATAAAAGATAAGAAACCAGAAACTATAATAAAGATACTTTTTGAGTGCTGGTTTGCTATATTTGGAGCGCCCTCCAAAATATTGTCAGATAATGGGGGAGAATTTCAAAATGAAAAAGTAAGGAGGATGGCAGAAAAATGGAATATTAAAGTATTAGCCACAGCATCAGAATCTCAGTGGAGCAACGGATTATGTGAAAAGACCGTAGGCATGATCAAGGGAAGTGTAAGGAAGATGATGGAGGAAGAGGAAGTAGATTGGTCAATAGCTTTGAAATGGGTAGTGAGTGCTAGGAACTGTTTAATGAATAATGGAGGTTTCTCTCCCAACCAATTAGTATTTGGAAAAAACCCTTCACTGCCTAACCTAATAGGAGAAGAAAGTTCAAGTCCTGCAAACAGAGAAAAAGGGATGGAAGAGGGTATGGTAAGGGACACACTGAATGCAATGCACAAGGCCAGAGAAGCATTTATAAAAAATGAGTCCTGTAATAAAATAAGAATAGCGCTAAACAAAAACATCAGAGAACATAAATTTGAAGAAGCAGTGGTAGGAGATGAGGTATTCTATAAGAGGGAAAATGAAAATGAATGGAGAGGACCTGCTCAGGTAGTGGGAGTATCGGGGAAAACAATAATAGTCAAACATGGGGATTCTTTAAGAGAAGTAGACTAGAACCTAATATATTCTTTTGGAAAAAGGACAATAAATTGGAAGGCATTTATGTACACACGTAGATGATTTTTGCTACGGAGGAACTGAAGGATTCTTAAAGGAAACGATTGGGAGATTGAAAGGGAAATTGCAAGTAGGAGAACAAGAGAGTAAAAGGTTCAAGTATATAGGAGTAGTAATAGAGCAGAAGGAGAATAGATTTTCCCTTAATCAGTGGCAGTATATAAATTCCATAAGAGAACCAGAGGCTAGAAGATATACGGGTAATAGAGTGCTAGAACAAAAGGAGTTAACAGAGTACAGATCAGTGGTAGGACAGCTGAATTGGGTATCACTACACACGATGCCAGAAATATCATATGATATTAGCGAATTAAGTAAAGCATTTAAAGAAGGAACAACTCAGGATATGAAGAAACTTATTAAAATTGTGAGAAAAACTAAGAGCATGATGGGCGAAGTTACAATAAGTGAGATGGAAGAAGAAAGGGTTTATTGGGAAGCTTATGCAGACGCTTCATTTGGAAACATAGAAGATGGCCATACTCAACTGGGTTATATTATTTCCTTGACAGATGGGAAGAGGAGAAGTCCCATATGGTGGAAGTCTAGGAAATCCAGGAGAGTGGCAAAATCCACCATTGAGGCTGAAGCCCTGAGTGTTGGGGAAGCTGTAGAAGGATTGATATATTTCAAGCATTTGTGGGAAGAGGTAGTAGGAGGGAGAAATTTAGAAGCCTTGGTTAACACTGATAGTAAAACACTAATGACCGCCATCAAATCGAGCACTGGTGTAAGTAGCAAGAGATTAAAAATAGATATTGCTGCAATAAGGGAAACCATTGAATCCGGGGAAATAAAGGAGGTGAGATGGATAAAAGGAAAGGAGCAAGTGGCTGATGTATTAACTAAAGCAGGAGTTTCAGGGGAATGTATTAGAAATTATGTAGAGGGTAAAGAGTTGGAGGACGAAGGAAATTAAGAGGGGAATACTAGGTTAGGAAACAGTCGGAGGGGAGGGAGAAAGAGATAAGTGTGATTATATATTGTATAATTGTTATGGGTATAGATAAGTGTGATTATATATTGTATGAATTGTTATGGGTATTTTATGCATTGTTGTTAAATATGGTGGTGTCCTATATGGACAGCATGTGGTAGATTCTAGAAGGTGTCTGTTGATGTATTTAAGTTGTGTTGTGACGTCATAGGCTGTGACGTCATAGACAAGATGGCGGCGGCGTTGGCAGGATGTAAACAATAACACGGGGCAGGAGAAAGCACGTGTTGGTGGTGTGTGGTTGGTATGGGAGAGCTCTCTGTCTGGTAGGAGTTGTTTTTTGGGTCGTAAGTCTTGTGGTGCTGGTGTTCTAAGGTGATTTCTGGAGTGTACTGGAGTTGGAGAAAGCGTACAGGTGGGTAGATTATTCATTTTTGTAGAGAAATAAAGGGGTTAGGCTAGGCCAAAATTCAAAGAGACCCCCAGAAGTCTCCCTATGAGAGTAGATATACTCAAACAACCCCACTTGGAAAGGAATCACCAAAACCTCCAAGCTCTACAAGTAACTGCCTTCAGACTATCGAAAAACTCACAAGAGCTAGAGGTTTTTCGAAGGAGGCAGCTAGAGCAATCGCAAGTGCAAGGAGGTCATCCACCATTAGGGTATACCAATCCAAGTGGGAGTTATTTAGAGGATGGTGCAAGGATAACTCTGTTTCCTCTTCCAGTACCTCTGTGACCCACATAGCTGACTTCCTTCTTTACCTTAAGAGGAGACGTAACTTTTCGACCTCGACCATTAAGGGATACAGAAGCATGTTGGCAGCTGTCTTCAGACACAGGAACTTGGACTTGTCTGACAATAAAGATCTCCAAGACCTCAGATCCTTCGAAACCACTAAGGAGAGACTACAGTCCTCACCAGCTTGGAATCTAGATGTAGTCCTGAAGTTTCTCATGAGTGATAGGTTCGAGCCTTTGCATAAAACATCATTAAAAGACCTTACCATGAAAACTTTTCTTAGTCAGTTTGGCTACAGCAAAAAGAGTCGGTGAAATTCATGCCTTCAGCAAAACTGTAAGTTTTTGACATGGCAAGGCTATCTGCTCTCTACAGCTGGGGTTTCTAGCAAAGAATGTACGCCCATCTCAGCCCTGGCCCAAAGCGTTCGAGATTCCGAATCTATCGGATATCACAGGTGAAGAATTAGAGAGAGTCCTGTGTCCGGTAAGAGCTCTTAAGTATTACCTGGAAAGGACGAAGGATTTAAGTGGCAAGTCAGAGGCGCTTTGGTGCTCAGTTAAAAAGCCCTCTCTGCAAATGTCAAAGAATGCGCTATCCTTTTTTATCAGACAATTGATAAGGGAAGCTCATTCGGAATGTATTGAGGCGGACCTCAAGCTGCTGAAAGTCAAAACACACGATGTTAGGGTGGTAGCAACCTCTGTAGCCTTTAAGCAGAATAGGTCCCTTCAGAGTATCCTGGACACGACTTTCTGGAGAAGCAAATCAGTGTTTGTCTTGCACTACTTGAAACAAATGCAAACCCTTTATGAAGACTGCTACACGCTGGGGCCATTTGTAGCAGCTAATTCAGTAGTGGGAGAAGGGACTACCCCTGCAACCCCATAACCCAATACCCTTTTTCTTGCCTTGGAACTATTGAATTTTTATGGTTGTTTGTGGAGATTGGACGCAGCCTTCCACAATCATTGATTTTCAGTCAGGTGGTCATTTTGTTCCTTGGTTGCGCCTGGAACAAGGGTATTGTAGGAGGTCTAGTCGCATAGAGGTTATACACCGGTTGACAGCTCCTAGAGGTCTTCAGCCCCCTGGGTGGATCGCTGGATCTCTTAAGGAAGGCAGACATAATGAGGCAGGATATCATTGAAGTCAGCTTCCTTAACAGGTAGGAACCTTAAGTTGGTTTATTAACCCTTATGTCAATTCCAACGATGATAGCTGTCTCTGACCCGCCACCAAAGGTGTCAATCAGCTATATATATAACTACCAGGTGAGTTAGATGTTTAAAAATGTTATTTTCATAATAAAATAAATTTTTGAACATTCTCACCTGGTAGTTATATATAATTTAATTCCCACCCTCCTCCCCTCTAGAGACTAGGGGCATGGAAGATCTGAGGAATAGTTGGAATGGTTCCAGGTACCTGGGTAGAGGGCGCACAGGTGGTACACGTGACTACCCAATCGGCGATTGCCGCGAGTTTTTGAAATTCTGCCGTGACGTCAGGGACGTAAGCTATATATATAACTACCAGGTGAGTATGTTAAAAAATTTATTTTATTATGAAAATAACATTTTTCATTTTGCATGTATTTTGGCCAATTAAAGTGATTTTGGTTAGTATTACCCATATTCTAAAATCCTATTACAATTTTCTTTTGTTACTTACTTTATTTTTGCTTTAGCTACTTTAGAGGAGTATGTATTATACAGTTTTCCATTGTTATCTGTAGATGTAGCATATAAGGTTTTATACATTCAACTTACCCGTCAGATATATACATAGCTATTACTTCGTCGTCCGATGAAGTAATAGCTATGTATATATCTGCCAGGTAAGTATGTATAAAACTTTATTGTATCATAACAATATCATTTTTATACATTCAACTTACCCGTCAGATATATACATAGCTATTACTTCGTCGGACGACGAAGTAATAGCTATGTATATATCTGCCAGGTAAGTATGTATAAAACTTTATTGTATCATAACAATATCATTTTCATTTCCCTTTGGTCAGGAAATATTAAATAATACGTAGAATGAGAAAGCAAAAAAATTGCAAAGTTTTTTTGCTGATCTTCCATGCTCTCCTGCAACTTTCATGTGATGCATCCTTTGTTTTCTAGCATCAGCAGTGTGAATCATTGTATCCATGCTCACTTGCATTACTACATTGTTTGGTGCCTACGTATATGTAAAAAGCATGATTAATATGACTCCAGACCTCTAGAGGAGTTCTGTGGTTGAGTCTGCCAAACCCTGGAGAGTGCATCAAGTGTCTTCTCTGATTCAGAAATTTGTAATACTGAATGTAATACACAAAAAAAAAAAATATTGAGGAATGGCTGAAATGTTGCATCTCTTCAACTTCTCCATTAGCTAGAGTTACATCTGTAGTAAGGGATAAGTGTTTATTGAAATTAGAAAAGTCTTTAGATTTATGGCAAGAAAACAGAAACAGAAAACTGTCAGAAAAAATGCTTTCTATGCAGACTTTGCAAAATCATTTTTCTTACCAGGTAATGTAGAACCATTTACAACATGTAAGGCATGACACTGGGTTGTTCTTTAAGATATGTTCTTAATGTGGGTGAATCAGAAAATTTCTTGGAAAGTACACCGTTGGCTAAAAGGTTTAAAGCTTGAAAATGTTTAAGTTATTAAAATTTAGCTGTACTGCCAGTTTTATGATTGAGCAGGGCATTTTGTGCCAGGCTAACAACCTGAGTGCTTTAAAGAAATGAAAAGGGAATAGAATACAATCTTGTTTACCATAGACATTTTACCTGGCTATCTTGAGTAATAATGATGAAGATGAAGTTCTTGAGATATTTTTACCTCACAACTTGCCTTCTTCACAGCAAGGTGTAATTTGGTCCAACAAGGCCACATACGCTACTTTTTGTTTGACTCCATCCTTAGAGCAGTTCGTTTATTTGAGTTTATGGGAATGCTGGAAGCCATTCATCATTGCATATGCCATAACTATCCTTAAAGCTGCAATAGATTAGTTAAAACCATAAATAGTTGGTGCATGTTGCAGCCTTTATGGAATAAAGCCATCAATGACCAAAGAGGCTCCATAGTGATTGGTGGAGAAGTTATTTTTTGAAGAACACAAATAGTCACTTGAAAGACAATAGTTCCCAAGGAAATCTCCAAAACCTCCTTTGATTATAGGTTAAAGAATGTGTTATAAATGAGGAAGGAATAATGTAGAAGTTCTTTTTCAAAGATAAGATATAATACTTTGAATGAGAAGTGTTCTTCTTACCCCTCTAAGTAACATACCTCTGGGTTGCATGAAGGAAAGTGCTTCAGTTGTTAAGACAAGTAGCTTTCTTACAGATGGGGACTAGTCAACCTGTGAAGTATGTCCATGCTCAGACTAATGTGGTTCTGAGGCTACCACCACATTCTGACAAGATTAATAGCTTTAGTTGAGTTAATAAGGCTGTATATGTGACCAGTGAAAAGCGCCTCAGCGGCGTGGTTGGTATGGTATTAACGTTCCACCTCGGTGGTCGGGGGTTATATTCTCGGCCATTCCATTGAGGAGTGAGAGATGTGTATTTCTGGTGATAGAAGTTCATTCTCGACGTGGTTCGGAAGTCAAGTAAAGCCGTTGGTCCCGTTGCTGAATAACCACTGGTTCCATGTAACGTAAAAACACCATACAAGTACAAGTGACCAGTGAAAATTGAGAATGTAATTTCTTATTTTCCTGACTGTGTCAGTACCTAATCTAACATCCTGCAAGACCAGATATAAACTACTGCTCCTAAGCATTAGATGAAAAGGTGTCCTCTAATGTTTTTGTTTCTTTGAGACAGTGTTGTTAGTCCATGGCTATGGTTTTGGATTTTAGGATTTTTAAGTTGCAGTAGTTTGTGTGCCTATAATTCTACAACAGTTATTTATGCATGCTATAGTGGCACTTTTATTTATGATTCAGACAACACATTGGGCTATTGAATTTTATTATATTTGTATCTATGATTTTTTGCATGAATCACTGAAAGTTATATTTTTTAAGGTTTTGTGTTTACTTTTGATAAATGTTAATCTTTGGAACAGAGTAAATCCTATGGTAGACCTAAAGATATGGTATATGATTTTTTCTTTTTTATTTTGGTATAGAATTCAAGTGAATGTACCAGCATTTACATTGTGCAACTTTGCTATGTAAAAAATAGCATGTTTCATGTATTTCAGCTTGCCACAAATTCACAAAAAGTCCCTTTTATTGTATTTTGTAATGTTCAAGATAGCACCAGCAACATTGTTGAGAATTTACTTCTTGTTTTGATGATTTAAAAATCTTTTATGCTTTCTAGTTACCAGTTACTTTTGATTTATTTATGCATCCTAGTGTTGCTTGCACATACAAGTTGGCTCTGTAAAGAGAGGAATGATCACTGCACAGTTACAAAACCTGTCGAGATGATGTGAAAGGATAGTTAGGTAAGAAGTTTGTTAGTTGAAATGGGGATTTGGTAATCTTGAAGATTGTGCATTTCAGGATACATGCCTATGCCCGGGGGAGGTCCTAATATGCCATACCCTCCCAATCCAGGCAGTGCCACAGGATATCCACCGTATCCCACTCAACCTGGGTATCCCCCTTCGAACACTCCGTATCCAGTGTATCCTCCTACCAGCTCAGCAGGTTATCCTCCTGGTCAGCCTGGTCCGCCTTCGTATCCTCCGCCTTACACTGCTGGGGTATCTTACCCACCGTACCCGTCCACTACTTCAAATCTAACAACTCAGGTTAGCTTAGATTTGATGTATTTAAGAATACGGTATATTTTATTTGGTCTGGTATTCAAGCATTTTTTTTGTACAGATTAAATTACTCCACTAATTAATTGTCTTTCCCTCCCCTCCCTTTCACTGCAGTGGTAACATTTATCGTTAAATATAAGAAAAGATTTAAAACTTTGCGTATTAGAGTACTACTCACTTACTGAGCACCCCCCCTCTCTCTCTCTCTGTCTTCCCTGGTACAGTATTTTTAATTGACATTTAATGCAGTACAGTTTTGTTTTTAGTACAGTTATGTAGTGTATATGTGTTAGGAATATGTTTACATATGTATTGCATTGAGGTAAACTATATGCTAAACTCTAAAACCATGCACTGAACACTAACTGTGCATTTGCTTCGCTCTCTCTCTCTCTCTCTCTCTCTCTCTCTCTCTCTCTCTCTCTCTCTCTCTCTCTCTCTCTCTCTCTCTCTCTCTCTCTCTCTCTCTCTCATTTCTTAACAGTTTTGAACTGTTCAATTATTTGTATCATTTACTTGTTACCATTTAGTATAACAAGTGCATTAAACGTTTGCTCTTAGACGACGGAAACCAGTGGCATTACAACTGCAGCAACTGGCACGATCACCGAAGAGCACATACGAGCATCACTTGTCTCTGCTGTTAGTGATCGTGTACGAGCAAAACTTCGTGATAGTTATGGAGGTTCCCAGGCAGAAGTATCTGTTCTTCGACAGCAACAAGCTGATCTCAATCAAGGGAAGATTAAAGTGGAAGGATTGATCAGCAAGCTGGAACAAGAACAGGTTAGTTTTCATATGCAGATAATTTTATATTGGTAAGTTATGCTGTAGCATCCTGTTTAGTAGTGCACTGTAATTCCATAAGTTGGTTATATACTCTTTAGATATGAGAACTTATGACAGATTCTCAAGGAATTGTGCAAAATACAATTTGTTTTACTGCAAAGATTTGGTTGTAAAGTTGACATTAAGGTTGCCATTATTTTTCCACACCAGAAACATGACATAAGATACACATTTTTCATTTCCTAATTAGTCATAGGAAATTATGTAATTTAACTCTTCCCTCATACCATCAATTGATCAATTGTTTTTTGTCCTTTGCAGGCAGAGTTAGACAAGAGTGTGAGGATTTTACGTGAAAGAGAAGCAGAGATCAAGGCTGTTTTATCAAGACTTTCCTCTGCAACAGAACCTCTTGATGTTGATGAAGCTGTAACCACTACTGCACCATTATATAAACAGTATGTTATTTTATGTTCACTATCAGTGTTCAACTGTAGTAATTCTTTTTACAGGTTACTTGTTCATTCTTTATTCCTTTCATATATTATTTTGTGGAAAAACCTTCATGTAATTTGAAGAATTTCCAGATGATAATTCTCATTGGCTTTCCTCTGGCTTCCTCTGGCTATGTTAACCTGTGAGTTTGTCTTGTCCTTTGAAGCCTAGTTCTGGTTTGGTGCTAATGTCAGAGGCATTTGGGTATCGCAGAAATCATATGATCTTAGGGAAGTACAGACTGCCATGATGATTTGGTATTATCAGTGAAAACAGCCACACATTTTAATCATTGATATTATCTTTTGATCCAGGCTCTTGAATGCATATGCTGAAGACCAAGCAACTCAGGATGCCATATACTACTTGGGTGAAGCTTTACGTCGAGATGTCATCGACTTGGACACATTTTTGAAGCACGTCAGATCCCTATCAAGGAAACAGTTTCAGCTTAGGGCCACAATGATTAAATGTCGAGCTAAGGGGAACATGGCTGGTTAAGTAGAAGAAAAATTATTCCTGTGGGCAAATTTGTGTGGATGATTCAATTTTGATCTGTAAGGTATGACAAATTGTTTATCATTTGTATACTCTATTATGCGTATGTTGTATTGTATAGACATAGATGTATATGGACGATGAACATTGTATTGTAAAATATATTTAGAGTTGGTGAGCATTATGTTTTTCTGATGTATTTAGGAAAACAAAGGCACTGGAAAAACTTCTGTTCTGTTGTAGAATACAGAAGTTTTTTGTGGTAAAGCCTTATACATTTTATTAACTTTCCCTTGATATATCATCTGGGAAAGGATTTATCAAATCCCTGATATTTCTCGTTCAATTTTGTTTTCAATTCTCTTATTTTCTTCATATAACATTGTTTTTTTTTTTTTTTTTTTTTTTTTGTGAACTGCATTTAGTTTGTCAGTGTGTGTGTTTAAAAGTGATGATTGATTTTAAATATTTATATTTTCATGTAGGTAGGTAGTATAGGTTCTTGTATTTCTCTAGTTTAGAAGTTGTAAAGAGAAAGGAGTAGTTAACCAGATTTTCATTGAAACTTACTTTCTAACATCTTCAGTTTAGCTGAATTTTATGTGAGTGGATGATTTGTTAAATTATCTCCGCAGTTCTTTATGATTTTTTGTCATGTCATAGTGTGAAAGTACAAGAGTTAACGGATGTTGAAGATTTCAGCAACTAAAAAATGGGAGATTTAATTTGAATGATGTTAGGTAAAATTTTTGGCAGTAATTCTTTGTTGTTTATTTTTCTTGATACTCTGTTGAATGCTGAAATGGACAGGGTAATCAGTTGTTAAGTAATTACTATATGATTCAGTGGTCATCTTTTTGATTATACAAAATTAGTCTTGAATGTAGTGGACTTACATTTTTTCAACTTTATCACCACCACTACTTTAGAGTATCTTTGGTGCACTAGAATTTTTTTCTACTCAGAAATTAGATTTTTTTCAATGCCAGTGCTTTGATAAAACATAATTTACAATAATAGTAGGTAGTCACAGTAATAGGGTGCACTGAAAAGCAAGAAACTACCATTTTCCACCCACTTCTAGTATTTTGTTGAATCTATAATCACACCTTCATGTTTTTAAATTCAAAGTTATATATTTAATCAAGGTATGATTTTCATATTCATTTCGGACACAGTCCTCAGCACGAAAGCAAGATATAGCATAGGTATGTATTACCTAATAGCATAGGTACATATTACCCAGACCTTGTAGGTATGCTTCCTTTTGCTATTTTAGTTCTTATTGCTGGCTAGTAAAATGTCATTGAAAGTTTTGCAGCAGCTACCTTAAAGTTTGGGATTTGTTGTTATTGACAATTAAAAGTCCTAATTGGCTTTTGTACTCAGTAGTAAAACATTTATTGTTAAATGTGCCTCATGAGCACAAGACTTTATGAGTAAGAAAGGTTTTGGCCAATTCATTTACAATCTTCGGGTGTCATTCATGAAATGCATTCTAGTAATGGGAGGTATTTGCACAGAAACTGATAATAATTCACATCTTTAATGAGTAATAATTCAGATCTTCTTATGTGTACAATAAACCAGACAAGAAGATTAAATAGGAATGAAATGCAATGTAAGCAATAAATTTGGAGGAACTTAGATATGCAGTGCAGTTGCTAGTACTATGTCAGTATATTTTTTGCCCTTGTATCAATGAGTTACATTGTCTTGAATGGAACTTCGTGGGTAGTCATCTGTGTTTGAGAATAAGTTTTCAGCTTCAGAAAATTTTAAGGGCCTAGTCATATGTTTTCCCTTACAAAGTTTGCACAGAAACTAGCCTGTAACTCTGGGGTATCTGAAAGAGGCCCTGTTTCTTATGTTTTTACTGTGCTTGAAAGCACAGGGCTCAAGCTTGAAAATTCGAATTTTTAGAGAAGGTGTACGTAATTCAATTGTCTTTTGTCCAGCAGAATAAAGAATTTTTTGTTGCCAAAAATTGATACATAAACCATTTTATCTTATGATTCTATTATTAGTTTTATCATGAGAATACGTAATTGGTTTATTGGTTTAGTTGCACTAGAGAAAGGTGTATCTTGTGATCTGCTTTTTGAGAAATAGCAGCTGTAAATCTCCTCATTGCATGCTTTTGCGATGTAAGGAAGTATTAAGCATTTGTGTGCCAATCTTTGATTTTGAATATGAACACTGGTACTAGAAGGAATGAATATTGAATTCTGTTTGTATTTTTTCCTTCCAAAATGTTTACATTGGCATTGTTTATTGTGCTGAAATATTTATAAGTTGCCAGTTAGCTTGTACAGTAAGAACATCACCAAAGAGGTTATACTATATAGCATATAAATTACTACTGAATGAGGCGAAGGGAATGGTTTTGGTAATGTTTATCGGATTATAAGTAATTTTGGATAGTCATGACCAAAAAAAAAAAAAAAAAAAAAAAAAAAAAAAAGTCTCAGATATGTTTTATCAGCTTTCAACTCCTTGGGGACTAAAGGTTAAAAAGTAGTTTGTCAGTCACTTCCTCTATCTTGCACTCTAGTGTTGTCTCTAAGCTTCACCTGTCTCTCAATATTCTCATTGCTTTTGAAATACCATCTTTTATTTGATTATCAAGAATTTTATCCTAAGTATAGTTGTATTTGGGACTACTTGTAATGCACCTTATTCCCATCTAATGTAATTATCATAATGTTTAAACCCTTTTTCTGTGTGACTGCTTATTCTCCATTTGTAAGTAAGTTTTTCCTATGATTAAACTGAATTGTCTTGTATTTGTGTAGGTTTTTATTTGGGGATTCAGTTTTGTTGTCTTATGATTGATTTCATAGGTGACACAAGTTGTGAACAATGTATTAAACTGTAATCCACCATGTGCAATAATTTTTTTTATTTTTTTTTATTACTGCATGACAAACAAATTAACCAGTCAGACACTACTGTATACTACTAAAAAGAAAGGGAGCACAGCTCTCCCAGATATTATTAACAGATTCTTAGAAATTTTATTTTACACTAGTGGTTTTCATAAGCATAAAGGTACGGGTTCAAAAGAAAAATTGCATACACAACAGATTGCATTTTTGGGTGCAAGTTCACTTCTATTCAGCATTATGTTTAATTTATTCCCATATTATTTCTTAGCCTTAGCTGTCAATTGCAGCAGCCTTTTCACCTTATGTAAGGATTACTGGGAAGGATTAGTTTTGATTGTCTGTGCAGTGTTTCTGTGTTGTGTTTGGAATTTATGTTGACTGTGTGGAACTTGTGTTGTCTTTGTCTTGTTTATATGATTGTAATTAATTGTTCAACACTACAGTGTGATTAATATCCTTCCATGAAATGTCTGATCCAAACTTTTCTTTATAAATGTTTCACTTTGTCATTTCACACATTTGGATATGCGTCCTCTTCTGTTATCCTGTTTTTATTTTGAGAAGTTATTTGAGCGATGGTTACAGCCATTAATTGATGACCCTTTAGAAGGTGACAAGTTAGCAAAGTATTGTAGTCGAAAACTTATTTCTATCCAAAGAGCCGCTCTTAGCAGCAAGCTTTCATAGGTATCGACAATATTTTTTCTAAAGGGCTGATGTGGTGATGTGGAGATCTGTGAGGTTGGAATGATTTTTTCAACTACACAAAAAACATTTGTGTGTCAGATTATATGCAGCTCTGTGATGTTATAAAGTAACTCTTCTTAATGGCGTATTCTTGTCATCTCTGGTGGATTTTGAATAATGCTCATACTATTTATCTTTGTAAATACTAATGTCACAATGACTGTTGAACTGTTCAGTAGAGCAGTTTGTATCTTGTTGAATTAAGGATCATCACTTTAGTATTTACAGAATTGCCTTGTAGATTAGTTTTTTAGGATTTCACTTTTGATGATTTACAAAGAGCAGTTGGTTTATGTAGCTTTTGGGGGATGATATTCCTGACAAGGAGTTATTTCCTGTTCTTTTTACTCTATTATAAGGAGGTGAAAGAACATAAAATAGGATGTGAGGAATAATTTCCTATGTAAAAGGTTTTGCTAGATACCAACATAGGATTCGTTCTGTAAAGTTAAACTACATAATTTAATCTTATGGCTTTTGAGCAGAATTAAGGAATAATGATGTAAAAACATTGTTTTTAAGCCATGAACTTACATTAATTGTAGCCTGAGTGAAGACATATCTCAGGACTTATCTTCAAAAACTCATATGATGCATTGGTTGAACACTGTTTGCTTTCATTTGTTGGAGCCCCAAAGAAGGTCGCTTCTTATGTTGTTTGGTTTTCATAAAATATCCAGTCCATACTTAAATATTGATGTCTATTTATGTTATGGGAAGATTAATGTTCTTGAACACCTTGCGCAAACCAGCCATCAGTGAGGTTCCTTGGGCCTCCCTGGTGAAAAAAAGCAGAGTTCAATATAGCAGAGGAGAATGCCTCAAAAACATACTCTTAAGGAATTTTTTTGTATATAACTGTGTAGTGCAACTCCACGAGAGTGTGGGTTGGTAACTATATTAACCAAAACTATTATCCTGTGAATATATCTATATTTTTAGCCAAATCACATTGATTTCAGTTTGTGTAATAAAACTTGTTATCGTTGAAAATGCAGAGGAATATACATAGTGTTGTCTCTGAAACACGTTTGTGTGACCCAGTGGTTATCAGTGTGTCCTCTTGAAGGATTTCTTTTACATTCTGCTGAGTGTTTCCAGAATAGAGATCTCTACATAGCAACCTAAATACCTTGATTGACAGTTTTGATTATGTGTCATAAGAACCCTTTCACTGTGCACATTATAGTTAGATCATCTGGCATACTTGTGAGATCATGTTGCAAAGAGGTTCTCAGTGTGAAACGGTTTGTGTTTATTTTGGACCGGAATTAGACCTGTTCGTCCAAGTGGACAAGCCTACCTTTTGTTCTAGGTGCCGCAATTACGACAACTTGAAAAACCTGTTATTCATGTAGACACATCTATCACTCTTATTATAAGGAAAAGCTTGTAGAATGTCTTCTTATTATCCTTTGTCTGCTCTTTTCTTTATTACTGAATTGCCATAAAACCAGTAAGAAGTTTACACTGCATAGTCAAAGTGTAATATGTGGTGTGTTTTGTATCTGAAATATTTCATCATTAGTACTGGAATTTTATTTACATTAAGTGGTGTATTTCTCCAAACCACAAAGCTGCTGCTATTAACCATATGATCTTCTCTCAAGTCTATTGTCCTGTGTAGGTTTGAAATCCTGGCCTATTAGTCTTTAGTGTACATAATATTTGGTGAATCCCACCTGATGTGAGATTTTTGCAATCATGATGTGAGTGAGCAGATCAGATGACAAGAGGAAAAAAGTCTGTTTGTAATAAAAGTGCTTTCTTTTAATGCTTTCTCTTAAGTATCAAGTAATGTCTACAAGAAGAATTTCCTAAATAGAGTTTTATTGAGCCGATTGTTTTCATGCGCATTTATGAAAAGTAGTAATGAAATGCATTAAAAAATTATGAAAAGTAATAATGAAATACATTAAAAAATCATGAAGAAGACAAGTCAAGAGAGTGGAATTTAGTATCGTAGCATAGGTTATTTATGACCAACATTAGGCAACTGAAGGCATTCTTATTTTTACTACTCATAAAATGGACTAACAAGACTGCAGAGGATTAACCCTCTTTATCGTAACTTTCAGCACTGTGCCACAGAAATGCAAAGTTTAATTTAACGCTCACAGATTTGATTAAAAGATTTAAAGAGGGTAGTGTGAGAAACATCACAATCGCAATTACCACTGTCTTATTTCAATGATTCTTTGGAGATTAAGGTCATGATTAATACTATCTTTCTGTAAACTGTAGCATGGTACTGTGGAACTGCATACTGTATTACAACATATATATGAATAGTGAATGCTTTTGTTGGCTTATCATTGTACTCGGCAAAATATTTTTTCATAAACCACCTTGAGGCCTCTGATTAGGTCCCCATTTAATGATCCGTGACAAAAGATGATGTCTCCTACTTGCTTATTTAAATTGGTAACTTTAATCACAAACTTGAAATCTTTTGTAGTTTTCAGTTTGTTTTGATGTGGGTCTTTACTGCTAGGAGTGTATTTTTATTTTTTGTAAACTCAGACAGTGGTATTGAGGCAATCAGTATCCTTACCCCTAAAATCTTTATTTTGTCAGTAAAAGTAAGAACACTGCCATTGTAACAATGTTATAAACAATGCCAACTACCTATCCTCTGTAAGGGGGTTATTGCCATCAGTGCACCTCGCACAGTGCATTTTTGGAATCAAGGTTCTTAGTATCATCCCTTTGGGCCCAACCTGCAACCCCTTTCATTCCTTTTACTATAGTACCTCCGTTCATATTCTCTTTCTTTTATCTTACTTTCCACCCTTTCCTAACAGTTGCTTCAGTGTTATTTACAGCGCTGAGTGACATCATAGATCCCAGTGCTTGGCCACTGTTCTAGATTTGATATTCAAGTTGCAATTCAGTATTGCTTAATCCACTTAATAGTGCTTTACGGTATGGACGAATGATAGTTATTGCTATGATTGCAATCTACAGTGGAGAAGATCTTCGACATACAGTATAGATAGATATGGAGAAATCTGTCAGAATCTTACACAAATTTCTTTTTCCGTAATAGATGAAAACAATGCTTTACAAATGCCTTTCTCCAGGTCTCAACAGATTGTATCTTATAGTGTATTCCCACGAATACTAGCAAAAATACTTTTGTACATTAATTGTTTAGAGAGTAAATATACTATTATATGACATATAGAAGTTGTTAAATTTGGTATTTTGACGATTGCAGTTAACTTATAACTTCTTTTTTTTTTTAGAAGAATCTGTGCTCTTAAGAATTTAACATTCTATTTTTTTCATTAGTATTTTACAGTAGTTATAAATTCCAATAAAAATGCATTTTATTGGTCATCTACTTAAGTTATAAGAAATAAAATGAGGATAGCATGAACAAAGTATCTTTGATGATTATTAACCGTTGCAAAATGATTGTTATGTTTTATTGTCTTAACACTAACAACTCTGAAACAATTAATGTACAAGTCATGAAACACTGACTTGCAGAACTTTGTATCTGTTTTGGAGTAAACAAAATTTATCTTGACGTAGAGACAACATAGTACAAAGAATAATGCCGATTGTTTCACAGGTAGCGCATCGCAGTATTGTCTTTTAGTAGATAAGGGGTTCAAGATTAACTTCTGTACGAAGACATTTCTCATGGAGATAAGATAATATGTAGACATCTGGGGAAATTATGTTTTTAAATAGAGAATTTTTGTTTTTTTCGGTAAAGTACTTTGGATGGTGTTGGGTTTCAAAAAGACTTGTAGATATCAATTGTTTAAAAGTGATGACTGTATTGATATTTAAGTCCTTTCAACATGAGGTAGATTGCATATTGTTTCCCTTTTGTGTTTAATACTCGGAGATCTGGATAAACTAATCCTTTATGATAATAATAATACTAAGTGGAAATGACAGAAGATAGGATGGCACTGATATATCGTTCCAAGATGGCAACTGCTAGGTTTTACTCCTGTTTCACCTTTCAAACCACCTTGGCTATTGGCCTAAATTCTGTAATCTACCCTCTCCTAACAGTTGTTTCCTAGAGCAACTGTGAGGTTTTCCTCCTGTTACATCTTTCAAACCTATACTATCAGCTAACTTTTCAGTGCTGAATTACCTTGAACAATTTGAAAAAAGTTTAGGCTAAAAGATAGTATATAAGACTAAAGGGAACTCAGTATATACAGATTTTAACGTAACTAATTATTTTGATAAATTCTATTAAACGGGCAAAATAGCAATTGAATAACCCAAGTTTCAACAGACATATCCTTCATGATTAAATGTATCTCATTCACTTATTCACTTAACATCACAAGGTTGGTTTTCGTTGATTAAGTGGCCTTATGCCAATCCCAAGTTGTGTGGCGTGTTTAGTAAGACTTGTCCAGCCGTTTAATGATGTCTGGAATTCTTGACTTTTTTCTCTCTCTCTCCTTCTTAAATCGACGAAATCAGTTACTGTATCATTGTTATTTGTTATTTTTGGGCACTTCCATTGTTCCCGTTGTAAGGACGAGAAAACCAAGGTTGTTTAATTTTCGACCTTAGAAATGAAGGTTGGTTCATTTACGAGCGAGAATGTATCATTTTGTCTTTCATGCCGATCTTCTATCATTAAGAGCTTTAAGCTCTGCTAACCTAATATTTCTTTGTCAGCTTATCGTTTTCACAGTTTGACTATGTCATGTACCCTAGATACCTTTAAAGATGTTGTAACCCCTAATTATTCAAAACAAGGACCTTGTTTCCTACATCATGACGTAAGCCATTTGCGTCACCATGACATCATGACGGTTGTGCTCCGAAAACTCCAATACTGGACGGTGGATGCCATTCAATTTACGGTGGCATGAAATCCCGCTAAATAGATGTTTAGAAGTAAAGTAAGTTCTATGAATTAGTAGTTTAATACTATTTGAACTTGGATATGTTCAAACTTTTACATTTGTGTCCCGTTTATTCGTGAAAAGAAGGCGATTCTTCGTCTTGGAAGTCATACAGATAAGCTGCTGACTACCTTTAATGACTTGGAGACGTCACTCGGTGACGTCACACAAAACCCTGTTTGGTATTTTCCTAGAAACCTGTTGTTCGTGCTTTGTTTTTATTTTTACACGTTATTGACTAATTATCTATGTGTAGTTTCTAGTTTCTGCTAGCGATTTGTTTCACAATATCAAGGGTATAAAATAAGTATCGCAAACAACTTTCTTCTTTTGATTTGCAATAGTTGTGGGAAATTTATAAATTTAAGCATATTGGAGAAGTGATCGTACAGTGAATTAAAATATATTTTTAACGCCATATTGCCCGACATTCGTATGTTCACGAACGCAGTATACGAAAATAGCAATTACTCATATCATTAAAGATGCCGAAATGCACAAAAATCGACAAGGTTCTTTATCTGAATAAGATTAGAATATCTATTATGCATCATATGGCACGAGGGTGGTAGCAGAAGGTGTGCGCTCAGAAACAGCCAATCAGAAGTCTGTTACCAGGGGTGTGTCGTCGCATGTTCTCAGAACGCCCTGCTATTTGTCACATACAACCCAGCTGTTTCTCTTACGAGAAGAAGGTAAGACACTATACGAATTTCTAAGTAGCGTTTATAGAAGTGAAACTAGCCGATTTGTAGGCTATATCGTATTTTGTACATATAAAACAACATAGATTAAAAAAAATAATTTTGTGTGGATCCTTGGAATGCAAGGCATTACGCTTGGCAACAGTTTTTCTACTTCCGTATCGAAATATGCTACGATCAAATAGACTAGTCCATAATCCCCACATCTACAATTAAAGAGACCAAAGACCACAATCCCCACATATCTGTCGAAGTCGGAGCCAGACCCAAATGACAACATCTTTGAAGAAAGCTATTCTTTGTATTTGAAGACTTCTGCGAGACAGCTATTCTTCGTAATTTTAAGTTTTTTTTTTTATTATTATTGTCTTGCAACTCGAGGCGTTAATCGGAATTTGAAATTGCTGTAATTTTATTTTAGGAAATTGAATGTCATTGCATAATCACAGCCTTCAATATAATGTATAACAATTGATGGTCATTAGTATTAAAAAAAGGCTGTTTTCAGGGACATTCTCCTGTCCTCGATGTAAATGTCTACAGGTTTCACAGATGTAAAATGCAGTTACATGTTAGGAAAAAATGTATAAAAATGTGCCCTACATTCATTTAAGTCTATAAAAAAAATACTTGCTTTCCATTCATTTTTCTCCTCCTTTATTGGTTTCCACCGCCAAAATCCAGTTTCCTAAATTAATCCTTTAATCCTTAGTACCTGGAAGTTTAGAACCACTTGTGAGTGACTAACCCTAGGCCCATGTTGTTGAAGAAACGTCATTCGACTTGGCGTGAATCCAAACCAAGCAGCTTCATATTTTTTAACTTTTTTTTTTTTTTTTTTTTTTTTCTTTTTTGGTGGTATTAAGGAAACTGTGGTTATAATTCATATTGTTTGGTCTATTCCTAATGTGGAATAATGCTACGTTTCATATGTAGATTGTGCATCATGCCTATAATGAGGAAATGACAATTTTATATTCCTATAGTCCTGGCATCAATTTTATTTCGTGTTCGGTCTAGGAAAAGTCTTTAGCCTTGGGAGAGAGAAAGTCTAGATAAATTGATGTCTGTTGGAGATGAATAACCGAAAGGAATAGAGTTGAAAGAACACTGGTGAACAGTTAAGAGATTTTGCAGTGGGTCCTTTCCCCAACGATTGCAAATGCATTGTTTTTATTTAATTTATATGCTCAAATGTCTGGGATTAATCAATTAGTTCTACCAAGGTCTACTTTCTTACGACTTTAACAATATGTTACAAGTAACGTGTTCGCCTAGGAAGTTGAACAACGAAAATAAATAGGTAATTCAGGTGCAAGTCTCCGTTATCCAACATTTGATAAGAAAAGGGCAAATTCTATTGGATAATAAAAGATAGATGAAATAATCAACAGCGGTAGTAAACATTTGCGCCGAGTGGTTGTAGGACAAGCCCGCAAGGCAGTGGCTGATTCATGTTACTTAGTCTGAAACAACCATTGACGGAACTACATTGTCCGAAGGAGATAGTTCCACAACTCGGTGGAAAATAAGATTAAACCAAGATCCTATAGCAAGCTGAATCACAAGAACCCGAATTTTGCTGTAATTCACATCTTGCTGTACAATTTTGAACGAGAAACCACTATCGGTGTAAAGATTGTGGTCAGGCATGATGTTAAAGACGGGGTCACGCGGTTCGAACATGCCCGACTTTATGGCTTGCCACTGATATTGAATTTGTTACCTGTCGACCAGGTTAAAGAAGAAGAAAAACTCACTAGTGTGTCTCAAAGCTGGGACTCGTGTGACATGGCGGTAAGGGTTACATGATCATCTGAATGAATATGGAAATAATAAAAATTTTCAACCAGGAAGTATATTGCGTATCAGTGGGGCAGGTAAATGATAGCGCGTAAATCTGAGATGCTCTCTCTCTCTCTCTCTCTCTCTCTCTCTCTCTCTCTCTCTCTCTCTCTCTCTCTCTCTCTCTCTCTCTCTCTCTCTCTCTCTCTCTCTCGACGAGCCTTAACTGGAAATAACAAGGACAGACATTGTATTTATGTTTGACAAGGCATGGCTTTCTATAAGGTCAGTTTGTTGACGACCTCAGACAAGTCTGATTTAAAAGGATAATAGTCTCTCGATGGCCAACAAACTTAGGCTGTGATATTTGAATTCCGCCTGACTGTAGTACAGAGAATTAACATTATTTCCAGAATCTTGGAGGAAGTCCAGAATATTTCTTTGGGTAGTCATCAACTTGGATTACTGTATCGACCTTTGCCCAGTTGATACGGTGACCATATTTAAGCCAGTGGATGGGCTAGGCCATTGTTTGAGTACCCTTTTGAGAAAGTACTTTTGTGTTTTGTTCGTATTGAGATGCCCAAATCAAGATCTAGATACCGTGGCACAAATAAGATAAATTACATTCTGAACACGAGATACTCTACGTATTTTATATTATTGTTTTGAAACTAACGTTGTAGTTGCATGAAACCCAAATTTAGTTTACTCAATAACGGGGCAACATCCAAATATTCATGGAAAATAGGCTAAGCGCATTGTTTACCGACTGCCTTTTCTCTGATTGGCCGTTATAAAACCTTTTAATGACTTTATTTATGCAGTTTTCCGATAGAAAAATATATTTTGGATAATAAAGATGAGTAGCAATCTTCTGCTTTGGTAAACTGTACTCATTTCTGTACTCGGGGCTACACACACATATATACATAGAGGAAAATACAGATGACTATAAGCTATAAGAATGGAATGAAAAGAAGTGATGAGCATCAGATGATGTTGGCAGGTTTTCCTATGGAGTAAATTTTTACGACGGCGTTTCTTGCTGATCAGTGAATCGCGTGCCTGATAGTTAGATTTGCAGTTGAGAAGGGGGTTGAGTGTAACAACCCCATCCCAGAAGACTTGCCGAGAACCCTAAGGCTAACATCTGCTGCTGCCATTTATAAAATCACACTACAAAGAAAATATGACAATGGAAACAATTCTTTGATAACCGTCATTTAGTTCTAGAAATTTATTTTACAGTTACCCCTTTAATGTGGTGTATTTTACTAAAATTGAGCCGTCATGAAAGCATTTGACTCATGCATCGGCATTTTGCGCAAATGAATATACACGCATATATTTGGTTATATTAAGTAGACAAGTGAATGGAAAAGCAGGCAAACAGAAACTTTCATCTTGACTACGAGTCATTTCTTTGTAACCGTGCCCAGCTAGTTGGCATCACCAATGCAGTGGTTTAAAAGGTCTCAGTATCCAAGTGTCCACGCTATGCTTTTTTATCTCTCTCTCTCTCTCTCTCTCTCTCTCTCTCTCTCTCTCTCTCTCTCTCTCTCTCTCTCTCTCTCTCTCTCTCTCTATTTTTGCGTCCTATATGCCCTCTCTCATCCCTCGAAGGCATTTTACCTACTACGGAATGATGTGGATGTTTAGATATTGTAAACATCTCTTGACTGGTAGTTTTTTGTCCATCACTTACGAAGCACCAATTCCAATAATTATAATTGTATTCCCATTGTCATAGAACTAGTGATATTATCTTTAAAGGTAATTATTAACTACCATTAATAACACAAAGTTACAGTTTTCCGTTTGAGGTAGCTTCAGAGAAAACAACACAACAATTATTACGACGTTCAGTTCATACTTTAATTGCCTAGTCGCGAATTATACCCATAGTGCAGAAAAACTTCCACAACCCAAGCTGCTCCATCATCATTATTGTCATTAATTGCAGAAAAGTCATCAGCATTTTAGTTTTATGGTAATATACATTGGGGGAACCTATGGGTGGGAATGCTGTGTATACGGGGATTCCCCATGTTAACTAACGGCATGTTTTCAGCGATCCTTTTACTATTTATTTTCCGAATGCCCTGTAGCATAATGAAACTGATAGTCAATTGCTGGTTTTCATTTGTCTTATTGCATGACGAAAGAGCAACGCAACATTGCTTAATAGTGGTTCCCTTGCAAAAATTTTTTTGATTGTGTCGAGTATTACATGCTGACTAGACACTGAAGATGCAGAAGAGAACTTGCGAGTGGACCTTGTTATTATGTGCTTAACAATTTACATGATCTCTTTTCATTCTATGCTACATATAAAGTAGATGACTAAGATATGTTGATTCTAAAGTAGTTTGAGCATTTAACAAGTTAGGAATGTAAGACAGGAAAAAGCATGAGAGAGAGGCTGCAGGTGTTCGAAGTAGATGCCAAGGTCAATGAAATGACAATCGGACGCGTTAATAGAAAACGGCCGTCAAAGAAAATGTTCCTTTTAGAACCATTCGATGTTTTGGTCATAGCAACAAAAGGTGTCCTGACTTCAGAACGCCTTTTTCTCTTCCTCGGGACTCATTCCTAAAATTCAAGTGAGTATTTCGTTAAGTTCAGTTATCAATTGACGATTAGGTAATGGCGTTTGGGTGTCTTGGTGTCGATTTAGGTAAATATGAGTTTGAGAAATGTGGGCAAGCTTTTCGTTGTAGACCTGACCATGGCGTACCGTAGGGCCACGACGGGATAATTTATCGAATTTTATACCCTCCAAGGGCATTCTGTGCCCCCACCTAGACGTACACATAGAATATGACGTAATCTTCACCTTAGATGTTTCTATGTACGTTAACCAAACTGAATTTGCGTAGGTCGACGAGGCTTACGGTACTCTGCCCCAGCGCAGGTGTCTTCTGAAGGACGACTGTGTCCGAGACGAATTCCGGTTTTCATTTTATTTTTTGTATTTCTTATTTGGGTGATGCAATCCCTTTGTTAGGTTGGAAGACTACGTGTTTTCGTAGCTGAGTCGGCCCTCGTGGTAAACACATAGGCTAGTCTTGGGTTAGACGTGACCCAGTGAAGGTAGGAGACATTGTGGCCTAGGCTAGCCAGTAGACCTTGGGTTTACTTTATACGGGAGTTGTGCCCAGTCCCCCCCCCCCCCATATTTTATGTAATGACAGTCTAAACAATTTAGAAAATTCAAATTTGGGTATTTCTACAAATGCAGTCCGCATGGACTGTAAGGAACGTAACCGCGGATACGATATCCACTACTAGGGATTGGGGGCCGTTTAATGTATTTCGTCGTGTTTAGTACTGGCCTCTGGGGGGTTTAATTAGAGTTGTCCGAATAATTATAATTTAAAATTCTTGTTCAGTAGGTAAAACTGCATAGAATAACCGCAACTGCCATAGTCTAGGCCGCCACGGATAAGTACCCAAGATCTACTCAAATTTGACTAGTTAGCCTATGGTTTTGTACAATTGACGAATTTTGTGTTAAAGAATATTAGGAGCCACCTGCAGGCCAGGCCAGTCGCCTATTGGGATACCCATGTATTTCCTTGCTTTTTAAATTTGGTATGTTCATCTCCTAGGTGCTGGTACCTAAACAAGGGACCAAATTTGTACTTAATTGGTAGTGCGCTGAATGACCTTGTAGGTCCCAGCGCTTGACGTTTGGCCTATCCTTTATTCCTTTCCTTCCTTAAACTGGTAATTGAAACTGAGTAAAGTGGTAGCAGTTTTTGGTATTTCTATATAAGCATTCCACATCGTTCATCCCCGCGAATACGAAAGCCACCAGGAATTGGGGCGTCAAATGTATTTCGCCATGTTGAGTACAAGGCTGTGCGGGTTAATTACAGTTGACCGAATAAATGGTACTTAGGGTAAAAAACCGCATGGTACAGGGGTGGACCATGTACGATCAATGTGTACAACCCCAAAAAAAGTACATTATAACGCGTCCTGACATCGGAGATGGGCATCAGATGTGACTTGTTGTTGGTGAGAGATGGAGCTAAAGACCTCTACTCCGGGGTCAGGACGCGTTATAATGTACTTTTCTTGGGGTTGTACACATTGATCGTACATGGTCCACCCCTGTACCATGCGGTTTTTTACCCTAAAATTCTTGTTCAGGATGTAAAACTGCATAGGAAAACCGCAGCTGCCATAGTCTAGGCTGCCACGAATAGTACCTAATATAGATCTACCCAAGTTTTTAGTTTTACCAAGGTTGTTTGGTTAGGCTAATCCAATAAACACTTATTTTAAGTGATGGGAACAGCTGACTGGACTACTGGATCCAGTTTTCACCAAGTGTGGCTCCACCCTCCAAAAAAGTACTTCAATGCATCCGGACACCGGATATGGACACTAGTCATGAGTTTTTGGTAGTGAGAGCAAGAGCTCGAGACCTCTACTAGGGGGAAACTCTGCAGTGGATCCCAGCCTTATTCACTTGATATTTAATTGGTGAAATAAGAACAGAATTACATCTTTAAGCATACCATTCAAAAGATTGAAGTTTCGTTAACATAATGTGATATGTGAAAGCGTTATACGAACTAAAATAGGCATGTGAGGTCTTCGTAAAATGTTTTCAAGGCAGTTTTTAAAAACAATATGGCGTCCACTGACCGAGGTGCCGTTCATAACCGCAAAGGATCCAACATTTTTCCCAGCCTTCTCGGCGCTCATTTGAACTGTTAGCATATGTAGGGGGAACAACCAACTCGACTAGCGAATCTAGTTTCCACTGTGTGGATCCACCCTCCGAAAAAGTACTTTAACACGTCCTGACACCGGAGATGGGCACTAGTCATGAGTTGGTGGTGGTGAGAGCAAGAGC
Organism: Macrobrachium nipponense; assembly: GCF_015104395.2. Lineage (NCBI taxonomy): Eukaryota > Metazoa > Arthropoda > Malacostraca > Decapoda > Palaemonidae > Macrobrachium > Macrobrachium nipponense. Next base: position 48,240,741 of record NC_087220.1, read on the forward strand.
TAGAGATCTCTACTACCCTTTCGAAGTATTGTCTCCAAAGTTATTAATTAAGGTCATTTTTTAAGATTAAACACAGGTTAATGAAAGTCTACCTCTATGCAGTGCTCACTCTATGCAGTGCTCACACCTCTGTGACTCATTCAAAATTTTTACTTAAACTCTGAATATTTAGAAGATTGACACCATCTCGATGTTTGCGGAGTCACTTGTGTCAATTAACTTCCCATTCTGTGTGCTAAATCCGTGTACTACTTGTACCTATAGACGCTGGGGTACTTCACAAAAATCTTAAACAATGACTTCCAATCATGACTTGTCCAAGGAAACTATGATTTTTTGGTAGAAGAAGCGTGCTCTAGATAATTATTTAAATAAATGGTTAAATGGCAGTATAAGGTCATGGATAATGGGTTTCCCCCTTACACAGCCATATTAAATAAAGACAGCCTAAAACCCTTTGTGTACTTACTTAGGTTGGAGGGTAAAGGTGAGCTGCCATCTTTAAGAATACATGGAGTCTATGATCCAATACTTTAAAATTTAATTAAAAATAGGCAAGAGCCAGTATCCAACAAACTGATCCTTTCGATGACCGTATTTAGGCAAGATTCTTCAAATCCTGCCACCGCTTCTCAATAGTATTAGTATGAGCTCCAATGTGCGGGTCCATAAAGTTCAAGGAGTGGTTGACTTTAAGGGGGCCGGCCGGCTAATGCCGTTTTTTAACGACAGGACTTTGACATTCATACCACTTAATAAGGTGACTTGGGACATCTCCAAACCGCATATGATTTTCGCCTCTGACCTTCGGTTTTGTGACGCCAGGGCAATTTATCCCAAAAATAACCATTTTTCAAATTCTATCTGCTCCTTTGATATTTAATATTAAGACCTGGGATTACTACCATATATAGACCTGATGTAGACCTCCAATCAAATGGAGAGTTTATTTTCTAAAAGTCAATTTTTTGCTAGATATGAATTTTTCAGTATGGTAAAAAAATAAACCCTATAAATCACGAGAAAAAAATTTATAAAAAAAGACGAAACAAAAATTGGAAAAAAGGGCTCTATTTGATTGTTCTATAATGTCTTTCTGAGTTATATACCAAATTCCAATGTTATAGCTTTAAAACTAAGTGAGGAGATAGATTTTGAAGGTCAATAAGTATAGTTTTGAGATACGGGCGTTCAAAGTTTTCCTTCGTATTTCTATAAAGACAATGTTAATAAATAATGATTATTATGAATGTATATTTCTTTTTTGCATATTAATAAACCAAAACTATTTTATTAATCATAATTTAATCATAAATGATAATCCCTTTACTCATATATCGTAGCCTGGGGCACTGCTTGAGGCAAGATGGGGCACTCCTTCCTACGTAACCCCCTCCCTCCCCTTCACTAACTCTGCTTATTACAGCAAATTTTCTTCTGTATGTTAGCGAGATGTTTTCCTTGTATTTTCCTCTTTGGCATGATGACATTCTTGCCAAAACAAAGATAAACAAACATAAATGCAAGAGAATGTCAGAAGTGAGACTCGAAGGTGTACTCTCTTTTTACAAAGACAATTTAATAAATCATGATTATTATGAATTACATATTCCATTTTGGATATTAAAAAACCAAAACTATGTTATTTATCATAAATGAAGATCTTTGCTCAACGATCGTAGCCTTGGGCACAGTGTGACGTGTGCTGTCAGGCAAGAAGGGGGCGTTCTAAGCAACCCTCCCCTCTCTCTTCACTAACTACGCGTATATTATGATATTCTGTAATAATAATTGAGCGATTTTTCTTCGTCTGTATGTTAGCGAGATGTTTTCCTTGTCTTTTCCTCATTGGCATGATGAATTTCTTGCCGAAACATACGTAAACATATGTAAAAGCAAGCGAATTTCACGAGGTGAAACTCGAACGTGTAACCTACTTGAAGTCTATGGTCCAACTGATTCATGATTGAACTAGACTAGATAATCGCTTATGTGAGCCACGGAATCTCTACAGATGCCATTTCTCACAATTTCTTTGCCAATAATTATCAAAATTTACGATAACAGAAGAAATATTGCATTTTCTTGTATGGATGAATGTTTTAGGCTTATTGATTTATGTTTACTAATTACCCTGTAACTACGAAAGTACGAGGAATTTTGACGAAATATTTCGTATACGTATTCTCAATTGCCATATGAAGCTCCATGAATTTTTTCATGACTGCATTTTTCGCCCTATACCACCATAGTATATAGGGGTTCCGGCCGGCCCCCTTAAATGAAGAAATCCCTCCTCATTTAAGCAATCGTATGCCTTACAACAGTCGGAAATTATGGTAGTGCCGGGCTCTATATAATCACACTCACTTTTAATAACGCCGTGATCTTGGCAGTGCTTTATTATTCTTCCGATGTTACCACAATAATGTAAAACAAAATCTTTATAATTTAAATAACAATTGAGACAAGAACTTGGAAGAAAATCCACAGAAATTGATGTTAAAGTAGATGGTAAATGAGAAACCGCACCAGAAGTTGAAGGTTCACACGCTTCCATGGCTCTCAAAAGACTGAAAAATTAGCGGTGAAAATTGTGTGAAAAGTGTTGGTGTTAGTTTCCTAGTAAAACTGTCACCTGATTGGGTATTCAAATTCAAGTGATTCTAGTTTTGTTAAAATGCTATTCCCAAGTAAAATGTGGATAACAATCATTGGTTAAAGACTATGACATTTGGGTGACGTCTTCATACGTAGAATACAGTCGATGATATAATAATGACATAATCCATGTTTTTAATGTAAAAATGAACTAACGAGAGCTCAGTCTGAAGAGGTATTTGAGTGTTATGAAGTCGAGGGACTTAGTTTTTTTCTGGTGGGTCTAATTTAATTTTGATTTTTAAACCACCTCTAGACCTAGCGCCGATTAGATTTATATATCAAACGAAACCTTGGACTTCCGTCTTTTTAGTGAAAGTACTTAAATTTGATAACTTGCTGGCGGAGCTATTGTATAGAATTACCGAGAAATTTATCATTATTGCATTACTGTGACAACTAGAATTCATGGAAACTGTTTGTAAATGGATTGGCGTATGTGTGAAGCTCCACTAGATTGGCAACGATGAGTCCTTTTGCCATCTGCTCGTATCCACTTTAAAAATATCTAATTTTTCGGGGTTAATGTGGTTGCAAAAAAGGGGTAATAGACATAAATTAAATAAATATTTTGAAGCAACCAAGTAAAGTTAAACTAAATAATGAGTGAAGTAAACAATGAAGGGAATAAAGCTTTGCACCTCATAAATTGTGTAGTAGTGTGCTGCCTGCAACTGTGTTTGTGGAGTGAGCGCTTAGGAACCAGGAACTGCTACATAGTTCAAGTACAATTTGAAGTGAATTAAGACATGTATAATTACAATCAAGCACTGTGGAGTTTCAGTTGTGATGGCTGTAAGGATAAAACCCCCGATTACAAGGTAAAAATGAATTTCAGTTCTAACCATGACCCCGGGAATAAGAAGTTAAATACTTTCACTAATATAGGCAACAATGTTGTTTTATTGTGCTGATTACAACTGCAATCTTGAGTGAGATCAATAAAAGTTTCATAGATATGCTAACCTTGTTCAAATGAGTGCTGAGGAGGCTGGGGAAAGATGTTGGATCATTTGCGATACAAACAGCACCTCAGTTGGTGGATGCCATATTGGATTTAAAAACTGCCTTGAAAACATATTTTACGAAGACATATATCGCATTATATTTATGAAACTTCAATATTTTGAATGGTATGCTTAAAGATGTAATTGTATTCTTTTCACCAATTAAATATAGAGTGAATAAGGCTGATCCACGTGATGGCGATGGATCCACTGCGGTGTTTCCCCTTAATGGGGTATTTTAATGGGTAATTTATTGCATAGTTGACGGGTAGGGAGAGGAACCGACAAAAATGAGTTTTAACGTTTGGATACCAATATGAAGTAATCTGTGTTAGTATGCTGAGTCTGGGTAGTTTGCAGAATATCTGGATCAGGCTCTTACACTGCCTGTCTTGGAATGGAAGCAAAGTTCAGGGCGGAAAGTCTCCTTTGGCCCGGTGAGGACGTGTCGCCCTTAGTTAAGTTAGGTAGGTAAGGTCTGGTCAGGTCAAGAGCCTAGTCCTGTTGTACACCTGCCCCCCACACCCCACCCAGAGTTCTCCTTTATTACTCACTCCAAAAGATGACAGATTTTGTTTGGGTTCCTGGCAATCTACATGGAGATATTGTTTAGTAATTAAATATTTTTGACTAAACCATGCAGAAAAGGGTGTAGGGTGGTAAATGACCAAACGGTGATATTCTGGCCACCTCTCTTGAAATGTGGTCACTTCCAGAAAAGTGCTTGAATTATGCTGTTATTTCATAATTTTGGAGAAAACGATTCAAGAGGAATGTAGAGGTCTTTTTGTGTTGCCAGGATGGGGCACAGCTCTTGACTGATGCTCATGGCAGCGAATTAAAGTAGTATTTTTTTTTTTTACAGGTAGAGCTCCAAATACAACTGGTTTTGGTTGAACTGTAAAATTGCGTTTAGTACATAATAGTTTGTCATTGTGTTTTGTGGCCTATTGTTTGGACTGTGTAATGTACATACATCATACAGTAATTAATTTCCATGAAATTACATATACTATTACTTTCTCTTCCACAGATTGATGATGATGATTATGGGCAGCCTTGCGTCTTTGTCCTTGCTTTATTGTTCGGACAAAATCGCACCAGTTTGAAGCGGGACTTAGTTCATTAGAATTTTTTTGTGTTATTTAAATTTTGTTTTGACACTTGTATAGTCTTATTTTTTGTCAATAGTTTTTAAAAGTTTTGGGGGGGTATCGTTGTTTTTACATATTGTGGGAAGGGATTTTTTTTTGAAGAATGGGCGACCAAGAACTTATCAAATCGGAGGATGCCTGTGCCATACCGAAGTGGGGGCCTAGTAGAGGATTGAGGTAGGTGGTGATAGATCTCGTGTTGTTTCAAGTAAACCTAAGGACTTTTGTAGTCATCCTATGTATAATATTTAGTATACGTATAGTATTATACAGTGAACCCCTGTTTTTGCAGACTTGCATATTCACTTCCTCCTTTACGGGTGTTGTTCGTGGGCAATTCACCTTTTCGCTGTATTTTTCTTTGGGAAATATCCACAAATTACTGTAATTTTCTTATCAATTTTATCATAAAATGCACTTTTTGTGATAAAATTATTAAAAAGATCCAAGTTTAAACATTTTTAGTGGGTTTTTCTTTTGTTTTAACTAACAAAATGGGCAGTTTTAAGCATTTTTATAGGGGTTTTAACTATTCGCAGATTCTAGCTGTTAGCGAGGGCAGGGTCTGGTATGCATCCGTTGTGAAAACGGGGTTTCCACTATATACTATTTAGTACTTGGCCTACACTGGCATGTTTCATGAAGTTGATCATGGTAGATAGGTAACTGCTCTTGTAGCATGCTGAGCAAGTATACATGGTTTTCTGGTTGGTCTGGTGCCAACTTCTTTCATAACCTATCATAATTAAATTTGCATGAATCTACCAGTAAATTTTAACGCCATTCATTGGAGAAATACATTGCTAATAATCGTGTGTGGTAAATTTATAATTCTGGCCCATTATATCGGTAAGATTTTGTTTGAGGAAAGGGCTCTTAAGATAATTTTTGTAATCCTTTCCCATACTTTTGTTTACTAATGCTATGGTTTTTATTTTATTGTTGAAAGTGGCTGATTGTGAATGTATGATGAAAGATATTGATTATGGACCCACCATCACAATCTTCTGCTGTACAAATTTAGGCCTGTGTGCCCTCTGTGTAACTACAGTAATAAGTTAGACCAAAACTTAGCCCCTTATGAATGGAAGAGGAGAGAGAAAAATATTCTTCACCCAAAAATTTATTGTGGAAAAAAAAAATCTGCTGGAACTATTTTCCATGTTTCGAGCCTCTGCCCTTGAAAAAAGAAGTGATTATTATTTATTTATTTTTTTAAATATTTTCAAAGGTTTTTGTTCCAGAATGCATGAAGGTCTGTGTAACATTATTGATGTGGTAGTTTGCATTCAAAACCAAAATTAGATAATTGGCTTGGGAACCCATCACTTGCATGTCCTAGGTACAAGAATGTCATTTCATTTTCCTTTAGTGACCACTTTTAAGGGGAGGAGAGAACTAGTTGTCTGTAGGATGAGAGCAAACTTCTGCTGTTCAGCATATTGATGAAGCACTAATCTCTAGTCAGAAGGAAAGTGCCTGTGATCCAATGTCATCTTTTAAGAGGTTATAAAGAGTTGGTTGAATTATAACTTGGCCAAGAAATAGAAAGGACTAAAGCCCCTGGCTCTGGAAGTATAGGGAACTTGATGAACTGGTAACAGGAGTGAAGTGTAGGCATTTTCAAGGATGCCTGGACTCATTGTAATGCACTGGCAGGTAGGAACTTAAGCAGCGGCTTGAAGGTCATTTTCACTCTCCTAATACGATAAAAGTTCCTGTTCTCATTTGGACGGTTCCTTTACATAAGGATGGATAGTTTAGTCTTTATTATAAACTTGCGTTAAAGATTGCAGTGAAATACTAGCCAAAATCTCCTGAGCTAATTAAGGTAAATATGTACATATTGTAAAAATGTTTGTTGTGTATTGATTCCTTGAAATATGTTATTGATTCAAAGACCCGTAGACTTGGTGGAAATGAAGAGGAACTGGTAATACTTGTTAATACAGTAGTATGTATCTTGATTCTTAGAAATTTTTATTTTAGTCTATGGGTGTTTTTTTATGATTTTTTTTTTTTTCTTAAGCTTTCAAAACACATGTTTGGTGTAAGACCCTAGGTGAATTAGTGTTTCATAATTACATTATCCATTTAAATCCTTTAGAGTGATTAGGTGGTGTTGCTACAAATCACATAAGAAATACCAGAACAATAGTTTTAATCTTTGGAATACTGAAGTTTGATTTTGTAACAAACAACAAAAACTAATTTACCAAATAACCGCCTATGGGATTTAGATTTTAGCTATTACTGTTTCATACAAAAATTCAGACTCAGTAGAGTTTGTTGATTTTTAGTTTCAAGAATCTTGAGACCAGTAAAAATATTTTTACTTGAGGCAGTTTCTTTTGAGAAGTCTGTCGGATATGTGCCCATATAAACAAAATTCCTCCAGTGATAAGTTATCTTGAGGACAAATTCTCATACTTCCTTCTGGAGGAAGGATGAATGAGAATTTGGAGATATTAATCCTAGTCACAGGATGATGTGGGGTTGTATGTTAGGAAAAAGATAAATTTAATTTGTCAATTTTGGTTTGTGCAATAAATTCAAATAGATGTAGAGGGGATAAATGGAGTTTTTTGATATTTGTGATTCTACTGTTTTTATTTTGTGGTCAGGTGATGTAAGACTGTTCTTTGACCTTGAAAGAGTACAGAACAATTCTGAGTTGTGTTTGATTACATTTGTCTTACTGGAGGGAATGTCAGAATTGTCAATTTATACCATGAAGTAAGATCCCAGGAATGAGAGTTTCAATCTCATTTTGGGATGATGACAAAACTTAAGTGGAAGGATGTACTTAATAGACAAAAGATTGTTTCCTAGGTTTAATGATGTTTATTGCTGGAGGATAAGACTTGTGTAAAGTAATTAATTTTTATTGAAGTGTCTTGCTGAACAATTATACAGCCGTGATTTCTACGAGCGGAAATCACGGCTGTATAATTGTTCGGTAAGTATTCAATAAAACTTCATTTTACTAATGAAAACTTCATTTTGTAATTCACTGCATTTTATTTTATTTTATTTAATTTAATTTTTTTATTTTTCTCAAAAAAACAAAGCTTAGGCAATGGATGAATGACAGAGTTGCATATACTACATATGTTTGTTCTTCAGCAATGTAGAAGTTTTGTAGCAGATGTGGTCAACTTTCTCATATTTTTAACCATGTGAGATTCCAATGATGTACATATGTATTTGTGTAGCGAACGAGTATGTGTGAACAATGTTAGTGTTTGGAAAGATTTGTGTGGAACTAAAGTTATCTTGGATGAAAGAGTATTAAAGAGCCTTATCTATCTTAACATAGGAACCTTATTTCACTAATTATTGAATGGTAATGGATACTTCAGAAAAAAGGGCTGACATGCATACTTAACTAATAATACGTACATATAACGTGTATAGGTAACAACTTTACTCTACCTTTATAAAGCTAGCACATGAATCTGGCTTTCACTTAGAATGGAAAGGTTTTGCAAGGTTTTAGTTAAGGGTTTGCAGAATTACTTTAATTTGTTTATTAGGAATGCTTAAGCTTGCTTTCCCTTGCTCCTTAAAATTTTTTGGACAAACTCATAGTAAGGTTTTTCTTCCATAAGATTAAAGTCCCTCCTCATAGTATGATACTTCAAGTTATAACTAGGTGTAGAATTTATAATAAATACAGTAATATTTATGTGGTAGCCACAGACTTCTTATTCAGTCTTAATAGTAGGGACTTGTTTTATATGGTATGTAAAGCTTTTAAAGGTTGGGCAGGTCATATAAGGGGATGTTTGAATGGTCAGGTTAAATTTTGGAAAATGTTGCATGCTCCCTCCTCTTGCCTGCTGTGTCTTAATTTCCTCAAACTTGACTTAACCACTGTGGCTGTTAAAAGATTTCATGGTTTAGAGATTTTGAGCATTGGTTCAAACCAAGATGGTGGTTTCATACATTCATAGGTGTGAAATAAGCACATCTAGACTATTATTGTAGATTTTTGGGGTCAAGGCCTGTACTATATGTATGGAGATAACAAATTTGTATATATTAATAAAGGTATAAGCCACGAAGGAAAGATAAACAATGGAGTTTCTGCAAGATCTTTCGACTCAACGTCCTTTACTTAGCAGACAAACTGACTTATATGAGAAATTCAGAGTACAGGAAAGGTCGTATAAGTGACAGATAGGGATTATAAGGAGATAAGTACCTAGAATCCAACACCTGGAGAATGAGTAATCTTTCCAAACAAGCATAAACATGGGTACAGTTTAAGAACAAAAAGATTAAGTCCAACTGCTCAGACACAGGGACAAGACAATTAAAGGATTATACAGGGCGGCAGCTGACCACATTCATATCTTTGGTAAACAAAAACTTGACCTGATCTCGGTCATTTGTGGGTTCGGGATATGAAGGAAAAACAGGAGAGAGAGAAGTTCACGTGCATGCAATGTAAGACATGCAAATATGATAATCGAGGGAACGCTTAACGCAGATGTATTCTTCTTAGCTACACCGGTGGCCTTTAACTGTAATTATTACGTTAACCATGCTAGTGCACAAACGGACAGCAGGTTAGACTGTTATTGACACTCATGGTGACATAAGTCTTTGTGTGGCGGGACTGAGGGCACTGACTGGGCACTCTGCTGTATGGGACCAGCTAACGAACTGGTAGTGCGGCCTGTTTCAAATGCCCCCTTTCACATGGCATCATATGCAAGAAGCTGATTGGTTATTCTGGCTCCTTAGACACAAGGGCCAATCAAGAAGGGATATAGAGATGCGTGGCGCTCTTTTGAACTGCCTAAGCCACGCCAACTTGTAACGTCTTTGGCGGCTGACTTGTTTTGTTACACATACACACAGTATCACTTATAACGGTTTCACGGGACTTCAGACTATCACGGAAAAGGCATATTCAAACTGTATTGAATCGGCTCAAACTTATTCACAAAACATATTAAACATACATATACAAGGAAAATATCTCTAAGGCAACTAATTTGTGATTAAGTCTGTAATTATATCTTGGACGTCATTCTTAAACATGTTACAAATACTACTACGTACAAGGGTTAGATTCTAGGGACTGATCTCCTTATAATACCTATCTGTCACTTATATGACCTTTCCTGTATGTATTTTGAATTTCTCGTGTAAGTCAGTTTGTCTGCTAAGTAAAGGACATTGAGTTGAAAGATCTTGCAGAAACTCCGTTGTTTGTCTTTCCTTCTTGGCTTAAACCTTTGTATGGATTTATCATGTTCCAAGCTTTCGTGATTCAGTTATACATTGTATGTACTATGTATAGTGTGAAAGTGTACTTTAACCTGTTGATAGTGCACTGTCGAGGTTAGTTTGCCAAGGGTACTCTCTGCAAGAGGAGAGATTTATTTTCTGATCAGCAGACATTTTTTATTTATTTTTTCTGCTGTCTTAGAATTTATTTTTTCTTTTTTACGTAATGTATGTAGGAGGTACAGTAAATATTGTAATTGACTGAAAAGTCTTAAAATAGTATTGGAGATAAAGTAAATATCTTAAATGATTGAAAGGTGTATAGGTAGTCTATTATAAGATAGAGATTATATGGGTTACTGTTGAATTATATACCTACCTAATTACTGTTAGCTGTGGGATAACCTGAGTACAGTATTAAAGAGCTGGCGATACCAGAGGGTCTTTGTTCTTGACCAAATTTTGTTACTTGCCAGAAGGCCTGATCTATTTTTATATAATGATTTAGCTTTCAGTTACAGTAAATAATTTGCGGAGATCATAGTTTTTATCCAAACTTGAGTTTTGGAGTTGTAAAATTGTAAGGTGTTTTTTTTATAAGTCTTAATTCATGTAAACCTTTATATTGATTTGAGCAATTTAAACTATTGGTTGATAAGGTGGTTTGCAAGTAGGGAAGTAATCTTTACGTACATAGTTTTAATCAGCTGGATAATCTTAACTGTGGCACTTCAGTGATTCATTAGAATTCCATAGATCAGTATTAGAATGTATATTCTTGTTAAGGTAGTGAATGAATAATTAGTCTTTTATTAATCTATGAGGACTTTATTGGTGTAGAGAAGGCTAACTTTTACATTGAAAAATCATACTGTAAAATTATGGGTGGGAATTTGTGTTGTACTCCGTGTTATTCACAAAAAGCCAGTAACTCTTATGACTGATCAAGAATGTTTACTTATTTTTTCTTGTAAACTATATGGACATTTTAGAGAATGAAGATGTAGTTGATAACAAAATGCATATTTATAAAAATGGATTTTTTTATGTTAGCATCATATTTTCTATTAACTGGGTACAGTTGATGACTATTACAGATTTGTAAATCAAACTTATACTGTATATAGATATTAGTTAGTATAGAGGAAGAATGTCTCAAGGAATTTATTTGTCCAAATGTAGAGTTTTGAAGTTTGTGAATTTAAAGATAAGAAGTAGTAGTTAAAACTGTTCTTGAACCAATGCAAGCTTTTATATTTTAAATGTGCTTTATCTTTTATTTTGGTGGAAAAGACCTTAAGAATTTTGAGGACTACCACTTGTGGTCAGGGGAAAATTACCAATATGAACATTGCAAGTAAATGCCCTGTCTTATGAGATCACTTGATTGGTAGAAAGTGATCCACTTGTGACCACTTTTCTTGTGTATTAGTTATTGAAATTGGAAAGTTTGTTTCACCCATAAATGATTTGCTAAGGTTTTGAGAAAAGGAACAGCTTGAAGGAAACCTGCATTACTGATTGTAGTTGCCTTTACTGCTGCAGTCCAACCTCTTAAACCTGGAAACCTTAGAACCAGGCCACTGCCGGACCACAGAAAATCCCGGAATATAGATTTAAAAAATTAAGCCCATAGGTAAACATAGTCTCGCAAGGTAATTCCACATACAAGTAGCCTAGTATCCGACTTGGCCTACTACTTGGTTAAGTTCTGATGATGCTTTTTATCATCTTAATACAAATACTTTTCAACTTCATAATTTTATTACTTCATACAGTATAATTTAACAAAAATCATGTACTTTTAACGCATTTATCCTACATTGCCTAGTTAACAACTTTAGCCTACATTCCTGAGCTAGCCTAATTGAAGTAAACTACAGTACTAAGGTGCTAAATTTCATATCTTTGTAATTATCACTATTAGTTTCTTCGTCATGTATTTTGATTGTAGAGGGCAGCGAGATTGGGAAAATAGTGAATGAATTTTGGTGATCCAAGCATTTGAATGTTGCCATCAAAACTAAAAGCACACGGCATCACGGTCATCAGTTGGTGTTGAGGAAAATGAACACTAAACTACTCTATAATGAAATAAACATTTTCTAGCATAGTTAAAGATTTATGCTTGCACTTACCTCCAGCATCATCTGATCTCATGGGTGGCGGCATATTGAATAGGTAAATACAGTTACATGAAGAAAATTATGAAAAAATGTATCCCCCATGTCTTTCAAACACCCACACAGTAAGGAATCTGTGCTTTGCCAAATATCTCATTGTTTTAATTAAAAGTTTTGTTGATTTGGTAGAGCCTTCTCAAGTGGAGTACGTATTTGAAAAAATATATTAGTTTAAAATTGATACCAAAAACATATCTGACTTCACATATTTTCATTGCTAACAACTAGTATTTTCATAAAAGCAAAGGAAGTACGGTATAATTTTTTGCTGTCTTGAAAATTTAAACAATACATGGCGCCACCCAGGTTGGCGGCGCAACTAACTTATGGCGGCTGATTCAAAATAAATTCGCCGATTCAAAATAAAGCCAAACCACGGGAGTGCCCGGATCACAGAATGCAGGTTTTAAAAGTTTCAACTGTATAGCCACTTCCTAGCTGGTTGTCTTACTCTGCGAGGTCAGTTTTCGCTTTGTTTGAGAGTTAAAGCAGATGTAAAATATGAGCTTGTATGTTGTGAAGCATCAAAGTTTGGAAAGTTTTAGTTAATGAATAACGCCTCCTCCCCTCCTTGTGTTTTCCCTCCCAATTTGTCTTCTCAGCTTTACATTCAAGAATTCTCTCTCTCTCTCTCTCTCTCTCTCTCTCTCTCTCGTCTGCTGCGTCTCTCTCTCTCCTCTCTCTCTCTGTTAGTGATTAGTTTGTAATTTTAGAAATTTCTTGTAAAAGGTTGCCTGGCACTGCTCATGCATTAGTCTATAGGTAGTGTATGGCTGTGAAGTACAACTTACTCTCCTGTCATTTGGCTCATGGCAGGTACGAGGTTGATGACTTCATTGTATCGCCCCCATCCAATGAGGACGGGGGCTTCTTCCATCTACGCTATGGACAACGCTCTAAACCCAGAGCATCTACATATGACCGTATCAACCAGGAACTGGCCATGACAATAGAGGTGTGTGCATGTGTGCACATTTTTTTTTTTTTTCCACTTTGTAAAGGCTTATCACTACCCTGGGTCTTTAGCATCCTGCATTATCATAGATAGTTCTGCATCCTTTTGAACATGTTTGCTGTACAGATTGAAGGCTTGAACTGTTTTTGAATAGGGTGTTGTCCTCTGTTGATGTGGGGATGGTATAAACTGTCATTGTTTGAATAGTACTGTAACACTAATATATAATAGTGAGACATAGCATAATGCAGATGTATGAACTTTTTCATTACTAGTTCTGTATAGTCCTGTGTTGTTCATTTTTGCTTTGCCACCTATTATAGGAGAAGGTTAGGCAAGCTAATTCTATGACACTGGTAAATCTTTAAAGCAAAAAAAATTAAAAATTTTAACATCTTGAGGTCAAAGTTTTAAGGGCAAGGACAGCTAACCCCAAAGGACTTAACCTCTTATGAACTTTTACCTGAAGTAGGATAGGCACACTTTTTAACACATTTTTTTTTTTGCGCAGCCAAACTGAAGTGTTTAATAAAAATAGTAGGTGTTGTCATACTTAGCTTCGTGTTTTTGTTATCAAGGCAGACTAAGAATGTATGGAAAGTAAAGCATCAGTAATACCAGAAAGGTGAGGGTTGTCCTAGATGCAAGGTATATCCCCACTTTCTCACCTTGCTAATATGTTTCTGTGTTTAAATGATAGTATATGTTAAGTTCATAACTGTAGCTATCTGGAAGTGTATGCAGTTTGGCCTTTGGTGGGAGGTAGGTTAGAAGAAGAGCTAAACTCTCTTAAGTTGGTTTTTAGGGCTTCCCTTCTCTATACTGTAAGGTTATTCTTAAATCTTCAATTTTTTCTTTCCTCTTCCTTTGTTATTCTTATACTACAGGTCATTTTCTTTTGTTTATAATAATGAAGGTTAATTTTTTTATTCGCAATAAGTTTGACTACATGCTGGAAAGGAAAGCTGGCCTTGAGGTACTCCACTAAGACTATACTAGTTGTCAAGGTAGGCCGTAGAAATCCTAGCATTCCTTTTCTCTCTTTCTGCTGAGAAAGACATTAAATCCTTATTGGTCATTCATTTATCAAAGGAGAATAAACCAAATGCAGGTGGTTTTGCAGATTTGGCAACCAGAAATTGATGGCCTGTTTAGTCTTAGGATAAGGGATTGGCCTGAATTAACGTTATCTTTTCATGCATGGACTTTTGCTGGTAAATCTTCCAATAGAATTTTTGATTTTAGTACCCTTCATAATTATTACAGCATAAAAAATTTTTGGAGTCTATCCACTTAAATTTTTACCCAGGCATCTCTTAAAGAATGCCTTGATCAAAGACACTCAAGTTCTTATCCACATGCAACTGCCATCTTTAAAGTTTGCTAAGCCAGATTGCCCTAGTAATGAGTTTCAGAAGTCTTATTCTTACTGTTCTTGTTTTCATAAATTTTTGTTTTTGGGGCAGGGAAAACTTGGTCCAAAGATGCCATTTCCCTGGTTCTTTACAGGCTCTTGACTCTAAGAATTCCAGGGATAGTAAATTATTTCTGGTTGTTGAAAACCTTGATGTAATATCTCATTGGGGTTTGTTTGAAAACCTTGAGTTTTAGTTTTCTCAATGCTGGTGGTTTGAAAATCTTGAGATTTAGTTTCTCATTGCTTGTCTGAGACCTACCTAATATTATGAGGAATAATAATCTGTCCAGTTTAATGAGTGTCAGTAGTTTTTCCTGTCTGTTTAATGAGCACCTGTGTTGATGCCAGGGTGGAGCATAAGAATTTTACTGGCAGGATGGCGAAGGTGGGTATTCAGCTTCTGCAGGACTGGACATAGTTCCTAGTTTTAATGGTTTACACTGCTGCAAGGTTTACACTACTGGAACTGCAGGAGTTTTCTTGCATAAATTTTTGGTCTGCCAGTCGAATACAGTAGTGGCTGTCCTATTATGAATTATTTTTTTCCCCACAAAATTTTTCTTTTGGTTTAGAAAGTTTCCTAGAAATTTTGTGATTTCTGTAGGTTAAGTTCATGTAGCTCATTTTGTGCTAAAGATTTGGAACTGAAGTTTAAGTTACTGGCAGATTGTGTAATATGTTGTATATATTGTACAGCAATTCGTCTACATATAGATTATTTTTAGCTTTTCGTAATTAACGACAATGCAGTACAGTACTACCCTCTTTAATATTTAGTTTTTGCAATTTTACAAGCCTTTTAGTAATTTGTTCAATTCAAACATTGAATGACTGTTAAGGTGTGGGAGTAGTTTTCATTTACCTGTTATGTTAAAAGAATTAAAATGTGGACTGTTAACTAGTTTGGTGAAAGTAATTGGGTTAATGCTTTGCTTTGTACCTTGAAATGTTGATGCAATAATCATATTGCCTGCATATCATTGTGTTAGGGTATGCAGTAGCATGAGTAGAAAGTGTTGTGTTATTTTGCCACCTCCCAGTGGTATTCTCTTATGTTTATTTGGTGAGAACAAAGGTTTTTAATTGTAATTTGTATTATTCAAGATATGGTAAAAAATAATCTTTATTACAAATATAACTGAGACCACTGAGTAAGGTATTGATATGTTTGAGAGTTAGAGAAAATTATGCTTTTGTGTGCTGATGACTAGCCAATTGTATTGGAGCAAAATGTACTGCAATCAAGTCCTTGTAGAAACTTGCCATTTTGTTTGTATTATCCAGTATTGGTACTTCAGCTCTGTTGAGAAAGTTCATTCTCATTAGGAAAGCTTTAAGTTGCAATTTGTAATTTTGTGGAACACATGAAGAAGATTGGTGGAATAGCATTTGGTTAAATGAAAAGAAGCATAATGGATATAATTCTTGATGTTTTGATATTTGATTTTAAGAGATGAGATATAAATGTTTTACGTAAGAAGTATAATGTTTAGATTAGCCTATGCAAGGGAAGATATTAGTGTAAAGTAGCAGAGGCTGTTCATTTAGACTTCACAAAAAATCTTTAGCCAAGATAGAATATTGTGCTGTAGTGGTGTTTTACTAGCTCCACTCGTTGACAGTTGAAATGCACAAGTGGGCGATTGACAACTGAGGAGCTCTTGGCCAGATACATTCCGGGCAAGAGGGATGTGGTAGCAGACAAACTTAAGTCGGAGTCAAGTTCTAGATGCGGAGTGGTGTCTGCATCAGGACATAGTGGACAGGCTATTTCACCTGTGGGGAAGAAGAGGCTATTTCACCTGTGGGGAAGAAGAGTGCCTCAGTGGTGTGGTTGGTATGGTGTTTGCTTCCCACCTCAGTGGTCGCGGTTTCGATTCTCGGCCATTCCATTGAGGAGTGAGAGCTGTGTATTTCTGGTGTAGAAGTTCACTCTCGACGCGGTTCGGAAGTCACGTAAAGCCGTTGGTCCCGTTGCTGAATAACCACTGGTTCCATGCAACGTAAAAACACCATACAAACAAACAAACCTGTGGGGAAGACCCTTGTTAGACCTTGTTGCCACCCACTTCAGCAGGAAGCTGGAGGTCTACTTCTTGGTGGTCTTGGTCCCTTTGCTTTGATGGAGGATACTCTACAGCACCTTTGGAACAATCTGGGGGGTGTACGCCTTTCCTCCGTTCTGCTTGATCTGTCAGGTTTTGAACAGAGTAGTGAGTTCCAGGAATCTCTGGATGACCTTGGTGCTGCCTCTATGGCCCCAGGCGGAGTGGTTCCTAGACCTTCTGTATCTTATGTCAGCAGTTCCAAGAGAAATTCCCCCTTAGCACAACCTTCTTTTGCCAACCTCGTGTGGAGAGGTCCCACAAGTCAGTAGGGTCCCTATCGCTTCACAGCTTGAGACTGTCTATCTCTTACGAGAGAGGCTTTTCTTGCAGTGCAGCAGGTCAGATGTCGGCTACATTAGGGGGTCTTTGTTAGCGGTTTGCCAGGGCAAGTGGGCTGTCTACTGTCATTGGTGTTGTTGACAGGGTTTTTCCCCACTCGGAACTTCTGTTCAGCGGATAGCAGATTTTAAAATTTTCTCAGAAGTGAGAAAGGTCCTTCTGTCTGCTGTCAAAGGCTACAAGGCTGCCTTGGGGTTGGTTCTACTGAAAGGCATGGACATCACTTCATCCTGGGAAATCTGTTGTTCAGGAATTTTGAACAATCCTGTTCACCAAGAGAACTCTGAACTCCTACGTTGGATCTTACCCTGGTCCTGATTAGTCTCATTCGAGCTCCGTTTAAACCATACGTAGGTCGTCAGACCAGGAACTGATAATCTAAAGACAGTTTTCCTGTTGGCCTTCTCTTCCTTGAAGAGAGTTGGAGAGCTTCATGCCAGAGTTATGTTAAACACACACACGGTTAGGCATCTATGACCTTCGAATTTGTCCTGGAGTTCATGGCTAAGACTCGAAGCCTTGTTGTCGATTCCCTCCCTGAATGAGTTTGTTGTCAGTGATCCGCAGGAGTTATTGCTTTGTCCATCAGAGCTCTGCGTTGCTATCTGAAAAGGACTCGTCATCTAAGGCATAGGTGTCGTAGACGTTTTTTGGATCCTGTGCATGCAAGAGCACATGATATCAGAGGAATGAGTTGCTCTCTGGCTTTTAAGAACTACTTGTCAATTCATAGGATTTTGAACGTTGGTTCCTGGCTTTGGCAGACCACTTTCACTTTCACCTGAAGGACATTGCCCACAGGTCCTTGGACACTCTCTCTCTCTCTCTCTCTCTCTCTCTCTCTCTCTCTCTCCTCTGTCTTCTCTCTCTCTCTCTTCTCTCTCTCTCTCTCTCTCTCTTCTCTCTCTCGCTCTCTCTCTCTCTCTCTCTCTCTCTCTCTCCTTGTGTAGCTCATCCAGTGCTCCTGGCAGGACAGTTTGTATCTTACCTAAAATGATTGTCTCCTTCCTATGGGTGGGTTTAAGAGTACACACATCATACTATGGAACTGGTCTGATATAGGTGACAGCGGTGGTCATACTGGTACATTTATTTGGTTTGTATGCCATACAATAGACAAATTTGCTTCTCTGCAGCATTTACTCCTCTCTCTAGCAAGGGGGGGAAGAAGTGTTGACAAACACTTTATGGCCTACATGATTTGTTGCTTGAACAGATGGAGTTACTCTCTATCTTCCTTGAATACAGGGAGGGATCTGGACATGCCTCACTGTGTTTAATCCCAGCGGGTTGAGTTTTCTGATAGAACTCTTAACTTCTAGGAAGGGTGGTCAGGTGGGCTGAACCCTCGGTCCTTTCAGGATTTTTGTACCTCCCTCCAAGTGTGAGTGTCCTATTGTTAAGACTGAAGGTTTGTTCTGCGCATGAACAAATGACAAATTTTTAATAAATTGTATTTTTCATAGCTAAAGAACCTGAGGTTTTAACATTGATTGCCCACCTCTAGCTGCCCCTTTGTGACATCCTGGGTTGGTTGGAAGAAAGCCTGATGCATCAAGAGGTTTCAAGCGTGGTCGGTGACTACTTTCCACCTTGCATACGCATGAGTTGTCAGATGCCATAGATTCCTTGCATTACAATCAGAGTGTTTTTAACCGGTTTCCAGCTGGCACTAGAAGATTTATCTTACTGTTTAGACCTCAGTTTTGTCAGTAATGAAAAATACAGATTGAAAGTTTGTCATATTCTTTAGGAGACTGTTGAGAAAGTGGCCAGCCCAGTATTGCCTATGATTTTCAAAATCCTTTGGGCCAAATTGCTCAGAAAACGTTTGACAAACCACTATGTTCGTAGAGTGGAGCATAATGGTATGGTAGCAAGATATAATTTTTTGAAGTTTTCTCATGATTCTTTAGTCATTGCTTGTTTATGGTATATGATGGGCAATTTTTTTTCCCACTACTTGCAATATACATATTCCTAGATTTATTCAAGATGGTAGGTGCAGTCATAAAATTTATGTAAAACTGCTGCATTACATAGTCTTTAAAGATAAATTAAATGAAAATCACAGGAAAAGGTCCGGTGTAATTATCTTTAGTATGAAAAGTGAACATATAAGCAGGAGTGACTAGCATATCCCTTTAAAGAATGATGGTATTACTTCACTATGTTGGACATGTATGTATTTTTGAGTATTGGGACAGGAAGCCTTTTGGAAATTAGTTTCCAGTAGTGTGGTTATTGGTGGATACGCTCTCCATTCTTTTATTCATATATTAGTTAAGTTTTAGAATTGGGGTTTTAAGAAAAAGGTATGCTATGCAGACTGAGTTTTTAGATACGTACTATCAGCCTCTAGTAAAAGTAGATAAAGCAGATTTTTCTGCTAGTTTTGAATCTCAAGATGTTAAAATGTTTAAATGTGGAATTTTTAACCATGCTAACCAGCACTTAACTTACTGAACGGTTTTAGTGTTTTCTTGGCAGAGTTATCTTTACCGTCCTTTTTAACTGTGCTTTTCAGGTTTTTGCTTAGGTTTGGATTTCTTTTGTAACTTTCAACATACAATATAATTTTTAAACTGAATTTAGTCCCCTGAACTGGCCTTTATTTATGTATCTCTAGCAAATTTTTAGCTCAACAGTGGACTAGTAAGTTTTCCTTGTGTAATTTTCAGTTGTATATTTTTGTCCTTGATAGTGTTTTCAAGTTTGTATGCACACTTTAGTTTTGACAAGACTTAATATTGTTACTGTTTATACCCTATTGTTACCATTTATATGCTAACATCATTTAGTTATTCTTAGTGTTATCTTAGTCTTGAGGTGGATTAGTGGTTTGCAGGTGCAATTACTCCCTTTTTAAAATTTTATTTCACTCTGGAAATATGCATGGGCCGTGATGAAGTAGTATTTGTAATCAAAGCTTTTGAACAAATAATTTTTCCAGCATGAGAAGGTGATCATTGTAGCATAGTAACATGGAAAAATGGAGTATTTCTTTATATTTGGTTGTTAACTTTGAAGTTTTCCTCTATTACAAATTTTGCACAAGACTTTGCATGAATAGCACCTGTAGATGGTGGATTTGATTAATTTGCAATTTTAGTTTTTTAAATTTTGTTGCTTAGCACGGTGAACAGGATATTAGTTCTGAAGGTGGTAGCTGGTACTATCCTTACCCTTAAAAGCTCTCTTGAAGTGAAACAAAAATAATGAAGGTGGTTTTCATTTAGTGTATTTGTTGGAATAAGGTAATGCAACACTTTGTTCTGTCCTTTAATGCAACATTTTTGAAAATTTGTTCTATTTTTTACTGACATTTGCTGCCTATTTTTTACTGACATTTGCTACCAGGCTTTCAC
This sequence comes from Macrobrachium nipponense, assembly GCF_015104395.2. Taxonomy (NCBI): domain Eukaryota; kingdom Metazoa; phylum Arthropoda; class Malacostraca; order Decapoda; family Palaemonidae; genus Macrobrachium; species Macrobrachium nipponense. The sequence continues at coordinate 48,261,174 of NC_087220.1, forward strand.
TGAAAATTTTTTCTATATATTAAGGGTAGTTTCTTGTATGTATAATAATGCTTAACATATGGGTTTGGAGTACATTCTTTATACCTCTGTGGATTATAACTGTACAATAGGTCATTATTATTATTATTTCGGTAGGTGAAACCTATTCATGTGATGATGACTTGTTGAAAGGTGTGATCGTCACTATTTTTATTTTTATCAATTTTATACTTTTCTAGATGAAAAGTATATGCAGGGATTTCTAGATGAAGAGTATACGTAGGTGGTGAATTTGCCTGGTAAATAGTTTGTGAAAGTTTCTTGTTTAATTGTAATAAGCCTCTATTATTTATTTGATTGGATTACAATGTGTATTGGAACAGAGAAGGTCTAATTCTATTGTTAATGAAACCGAGGAATAGAAATGTTTTGAGATACTTAATTTATGGATGGATGTGATTGGTTTGAATTTAGAGCAATTTTACATTTTTCAGTCCTGGTTAACTGTTATGGTTTAATTTTGAGTCTGTTGTTAATGAAATTATGCTTTTAGTGAATGTTCATATATTAAATGTATATGATGATAAATGAATCGGGTAGACATTACTTCAAAGAAGTTCTTTGTACAAAAATTGCTTGGCAAAATAATGATTTATTGGAAGGCAAGAGTTAATGGTAGGTGGTGATTAACATCTTAAATTTCATAGGGATAGTCATTTCCTATATACTTATTTTAAAACCATGTTGGTTGCAAATTTGACCAAGTTGTGAGAAATTTGCAAGTTATAGAGCAGCAATGTGTAAGTTTGTTGGAAATACAGTAAAGAATCTATAAAATGTTGTAGATTTATCTGAAAGTCTTTGCAAGAGGAGATAGTTGATGATAATTTTGAATTGTTATATCGACTGTACGTTGGCACCCCTACAACCCTTCTGTTACATTTCTTTTGAGATGTCTTTCAGTACTAATTTGTACAGACTAGATTTATTTACAGGAAAATAGTTAAACCTCTTATCATACTGCACAATAATAATTGATCAGCTGATAAGTTTATCTTTAGTTATCCTAAAGTAGTAATTAGACTTGGAAGTTTAACTATGCAGAGATATCTGGTGGGTTTGTGGATTTAGGGAATAGAGTATACACAAATCTACATGGATTATAAGTGAGCTGTAAATTTTACATCTATGTTGAAGAGTGATTGATCACCTTCAAGAGAAAAGCATCAATAATAGTCTTATGTGAATACTGTGTGATGCTTATGCCGAAAGTTATTTTTAGTAATTGATGATCTTATTTGACATTATTCTAGGGCATAGTTTTATCAGGCTGAATACTGCTTTGATCTTAATTTATAGGTCTTGTGTGTGTGTGTGTGTGAAAAGTGAAAATATTACTCTGTCATTTTTCATGGTTCGACTGAGTTGGAGGGTATTCATAGGACTCTGGTATGACCTTCATGATTTGCTATTTAAAAGAATGTACTTTTAGTTCAGGTAGGTACAGTGGCAAAAACCCATATGTGATCTTATTGAGAATTTGGTATCTTCTGTGTTGTAGGTCAAAGATGGGGACCCTGTGATCTCAGAAGTGGGTCTCTCTGGAGTGGAGAAAGAATCCCCAACACTCGCCATATCACCCACTGGTCTGTGTCCTGTCAACACCGCAGAAAGCACTCCAGACTCTGCTTCTGTACAGAGAACGAAGCCTCTCTTTGTTTTAGATTGGAAAAGTAAGCTCAATTATTTTCATATACATTTTGCCTTGAATGTTTTTGTTGTTGTACTTGGAACATAAATGTTTATGTAGTGTATCTCTGAAATAAGAATTTGATATTGTCCTCTTTCAATTTAGAGAGATGTGCTATTTGGTTTACCTTGTGAATTATTTGTTTTGATAATTTGGGATTTATTGTTCTTTGACAAATTAAGAAAAAAATTGGTAAAGAGCCTTCTTACAGTACTGAATATTTGAGGATTGGATACTCTCCTGCATCTGTGAAGAAAGTTGTAATTTTTTTATATAGTCATTTTTCTTAAGTGTCAGAATTATAGCCATAGTATTAGTTGAAAGGTGGTTTTACAACATGTTGGTGCACTTAGTAGAGCTGTTGAACTGTTGAATTGAAGGATTCTAGTTTCTGAAGGTGTCCTATCTCCTAAATAAAGGTGTGGTTTATCAGAATATTGTGAAGATAGTTATTAGATGATGATGATTTTTGTATTTTGGGTGAATAATGCATGGTAAATCAGTTGGAGGACTGTTAGCTTATCTAAGGTTAATGGAGAACTAGATGTAAAAACTGAGTGAATACCATTGGGCTAGTCTTAATATTGTTTTATCTTATCCATGAGATTTAGGGCAGATCCAAAGGGCACATTATGCTTTTTATGTTTGAAGTTATGTACAACATCAATTATTGTAATCATAAAGAATTTGAAAAATGTCCATCAGTTTGAATTCTTTTGAGAAAAAGAAGTGCAGTATATAGGGTTGGGTTTTTATTGCCTGCTTATTGCGAGAATTCTTTCTAGGTTTGTAGGTCGCAGTAGATTAGTAGCGAAGATGTCTGGGTGCTTCTGGCCATACCTGAATAAAGTCGTCATTACAGTAACATGACTAGCTGGGTTGTGACAGCACCAATCTTCTGCTAATGGCTTTTATTTTTAAAAGCAGATGGCAGTATTGTATTGTTTGTTCGGAAAGTGGCTTGGGAAAGAGAGACCCCTCATGAAAGCCATGGGTTACTTTATTCTTATTGCTTTTGAGTTGGTAATTTTGAGTGAATTGCTTTCCTTTGCAGTTAATGTAACAGATATTGCATTAATAAGTTCCAGTCAGTTAAAAGAAAAATGATTGGAAATATTTTACAGTACAGGCAGTCCCTAGTTATTGGCGGTTCTGTTGAGACAGTTTGTCTGGTTTTCGGCACCAATAACAGGTTAATGGCGCCTCTTTTAGGGAATGTATTAATCATCGCCAGTTTTTGGAGCTTGACAGTTGTCGATAAGGGGACTGACTGCCTGTATATGTATGTGCCAAAACTGAAATGATTATATGCACATTTAATTTCATTAAATTTTATTTGTGGTCTTTCATTAAATTTTTTGGGTGATTGGTTGCATTAGTGGTATAATATGATAAAAATTAGAAAACACATTTCAGCTGGCAGAAGTTTTATAGGGTAGTTTTTATGATGCAGATCATTCAGCTAGACATTGAATAAATCCAGATTACCGAACTCGAGGCATGAAGGTATTTTTTCTCTCAAAACTGATTAGTCCATTTAGGAGAGGATAGAAATGAGGGAGTTGTTAGTTTGAGAAAGAAGGGCCCTCGGTTTAACAGAATAGGTCACATTGGAAAGTCCCTGTCATGGTGTGCTGGAAGTAGATGCATTTTGAGCAGGGTTGATGTACACTTTACAATGCAACTTTTAAGATTTGATTTTAAATAGCCAATTGTAAAGTGGTTAATGGTTTTCTTTCCCTTTTTAAATGTTCCTTCAGGAGTTAGTGTAAGCACCAATATAAATAGTGAAATTTTTTTCCCATCTTGTAAATGCATGTTATGCATTAACAAACTTCCCATATTATGCAAGTCATTTCTAGTGTTTGAATAAGTTTTATATCAAAATGAAAAAAAGGGGAGTGCTGAAAGTAACTCCCCGGGGGGGGCAGGGTGTGACTGGAAATATGGGTCTTGCAGCCTGAAAAAGAAACTATAGTACTTTCTGCAGTGTGCTGCGTAATGCACACCATAAGTGTTAACCCCCATTAAGTAATGGTGAAGTAGGTGTAATTGTAATGATCAAGGATAAACCTTTTGTCCAAGTCCTGAGGGTTTTAGAAACTTTCCGCCGAATGGTTTAGTTGAATGATAAGTTGCATTTAATAGTAATGGTTTAGTACTAGGGTAGACAAAAATTTAACGTTTAACTTGGCAAATATTATAATTTTAGAAAAAATTTGCTGAGGTTTTGTTCATAAGGAATTTTTTTATCAGAATGCTAGCACTTTGCAGAATGAAAGTAATATTCTTTGACTGGTATTCATCAATTTGGTTGATTTTTATGAAATAATTTTATTTTTCTATTCAGACTTCAGACTAGGAGGTCCCAAGGAAGAGAGTGAAGATCCTGTGAAAGAGACCCCAACCCTGAACTTAGATGAAGATATTGGAAGTCAAACCATTCCATCAGTGATAGAAGAATTAAAAGCTACTGTGAGTGAGAGTAACAACAGTCAAAAGGTTGAAAATAGCAGCACATTTGCCGAAGAAATTATAAGGGAAAATAAAGTTCAGGATCACTTTTCTTCTATGAAAGAGAAGGTAGAAGTCAGTCTAGTGGAGAAGGTTCATAGCTTACAGGTGTCACCAGTAGCTGAAAAACCTTTTATGACTCCATTTTCAACCCCTATTTCAACACCCTTGACAACCCCACAGACATCTCCAGTTGTCAAACGGAAGATATATAACGTAGTAATGGATCAAGGTGCTAACCATGGCTACTTTTGCACCAAGCCTTTCCAGGGATCCCAGCAGAACTCTGCTGATTCCTCGACGTACTTGTCTGGTGGTGTTGGTGGAAGTGTTGGACTTTCGACCACAAGTGCACAGATGACCCAACAGTTGGAAAACAGCAACAAAGTTGCTGCAGCTTTGGACCCAGGACAAAAACTAGGTAAGAAACGGAAACCTAAACCATCAACTTTGCGAGAAATGAATTTTTGGGCCCCAACCTCTATGTAATGTGCATTGCTACTGTATAGGTACCTGAGAAGTCTGGTAGGTTTTCAGATCCTCTTGGCTGTTATTTTCTAGACATGGCGTACTATATATTTCCTTGTTTCAAATTCACAGAGGTAACTAACTTCCCACTTAAAAAAGGTCAATCTCTTGGCAAAGTTGAAAAATTTTGAGTAAACTTTGAACCTTCAATCTTTGAATACTGTTACTGTTTTTGCTATTATTTCTAAAGTATTAACACTTGCAATATAGATAATGTACATTTATAGTTGTAATTCCTGCTGGATGCAGTGAATCATTTAAGGCCAAGTGACAATGTATGTGACAACCATTTTACGTGGCTAATTTTAATTATGTTTACACTAAATGCTATTCAAATTATATTTTTTTAATCTAGTGACTTATTTGTTGAAAGTGCATGGATTGTACCTTTTCAATTTTTATAAGTAAATAAGATGGTTATGTAGCCTAGAGCTATATCTTTTGAGATGCCAAACCTTTCATACAAAATTTTAAGTATGCATGGAAAAGTTGACATTGCTTTGGGATTTCTTAAAACTATTATTTATCCCATAGACTTATGGTGGTTTGAACAGCCTTGACAGCATAATTTTATTTTTGGAGTTTTTTGACATCGGTTGTAGTCTTTATCTAATGTTTTGTATGTCCATGTACACATTTTGAGATAAAAAGTAATGCAGTAGTTAAATTTGCAATTATATAATGCTTTCCTACTATGCCACCTTTATTAGCTGTTAGTATTTTTGTATGTAGCCTCTGGGATTTTTTATATAATTTCCTTTGTCCTTTTTGTTAAAGATCTTTTCCACTTCTAGAAGAAATCACATTGTAGAACGATGACATTTAAAATAGAACTTTTAAGTTGATCATTCACATAATTTGGTTTTAATTTTGTTTGGTTAAGTAATATTCATGCTGTGGTTCAGTTTTTTTCCACAGTTTACAGTCCTACGAGAAATATTTTTCTGCCATTTTGTAATAAATTTAGCGTTAATTGATTTTAGCATTTTTGTTAAAACGAGAGTGGTTGTGGAATGAAATTCATTACTTTGCTTTTTGTTGTCTGGGTATATTTGTGATGCAACTGTTTCCTTTCTTAAATGTTAGTGTCTCGTGCAGTTTTCATTTCTTTTGTATCACATGGAAATTTTATTCATTATCTTTTATGGTGTGATACAAGTATTTATTTTCTTGTCATAATGACTTCATTTATATGCTGCATGTATGAATTGTTAATTTGTTTAAGGCTAAAGTGCATTGTAGCCAGAATTGCTGTTTCTGGTTCGTCCACAGTGGCGATGTTCCTCTACAGTGTTTAAGGTGATTATGGACCTCCTATTTTTCTTCCTGAAGTCTTTTGCTGGATTTTCGAGTGAAGGATGCGCAGACTTGCTCAAATAAGATCTTTCATTATATGCTTCATCCTTTTAGGACCTTTTCCTTGGGTAATAAAATATTAAGATTTTCTTACCCGTTCTCTGATCGTTGGATTTTACTTTTTCTGTGTAAATTGGAGAAAGTAAAACTTTTCTTGGAATGCTATGACCATCTAAATCAGTTTTGAAAAGATAAAGAGTTGAAGTTTTAAACATAAAAGTATTGTACTGTAACTTGTTT